>NC_069701.1:43087951-43390982 GCF_023699985.2 Odocoileus virginianus
TGCAGCCCTACCAGGACCAGACCTACCAGCCCGTCTACTTTGTGTCTGAGAGCTTCAGCGATGCCAAGGACAAGCTCAGGTGGGCTGAGGCTCCCGGGCAGAGACCCCCTGTTCCCGCAACACTGCACCTCCCAACTAGGCAAGCCGGCCAGCCGGCCAGGCCTGCGGACCCATTTCACAGGGGAGAAAAGGGCGCATCTTGGTTACAGCGTCCCTTCCGCAGCCAGACCCCCTGCAAGTCTGGGGAGGGGAGACCTGCAGGGCTGGTGGCCAGCTGAAGGCCAGACTTTTAGAAGCTGAAGTTTGGCTCCGTAAGACAGATGTGTCTGACCTTGTAAGACGGGTCCTTCCTGGCCTCCTGCCCTCTGAGCACCTGGGGCTGTGGATGGGGGGGACAGAGAGGGGAAGTGCTGCTGAGATAGCTGAGGGCCGGGGGGGGGAGCCTGGCGGGAGTTTCCTGGGCTCAGGGCGCAGTGACCAGCATTCCCCAGGGGAGGGGGCAGAGCCCAACACACCCGACCCGGCCACCCTCGGGAGGGGCCTCTTTCCAGCCCGACTCCCGTTGTCAGGAGGGAAACTGAGGCTTAGGATCTATTGAGCCTGGAGTAAAGGAGGTGTGGATCTCACACGCGAGCTTACAGACAGGGACATAACGGACTCTCCAGAGCACACGTCTGGAGGCCTTCCTGGAGGAGGAGGCCTGGCCGCGCCTCTCTTGGGAAGGAGCAGGGCGGGATGGAATGCCTGGTAGAGGTTCGCTTGGAAAAGTGCCTGTCCTCCCCGCCGTAAACAGCCCCCAGCCCTTGCAGGAGGCCTTGGTCCCCAGACTTGTCTGGGTGGCTGGACAGAATGAGCTTTGGGGGCCTCAGGCTCAGAAAAGTCCTGGGGCTCTGAGCCCGCTGCGATGGGGGAGACGGGCCCCCGCGCTCCGGCTCCTCCCCACTGGTGACTGAGGGTCCCTGCGGCTGCCCCCGCCACAGGAGCTACGCCTCCCGCATCCAGCGTCCCTTCTCTGTGAAGTTTGACCCATACACACTGGCCATCGACGTGCTGGATAGTCCCCACGCCATCCGGCGCGCCCTGGACAGCGTCCAGGATGAGATGCACGCCCTGGCCCACGCTCTGAACGCCATCAGCTAGACGCGGGGCGCCACCCACAGGCCCCAGTGGGCTGGCTTGGGGCTCCCGGCCTCCCCCCTCCACCTGCCCTGGCCCCACCCACATGAGGGGCTGGCTCACGGGGCACCCCAAGAGCCCACAGAGACCCCTCCTGCCAGAGGGCACCTGCCCAGCGCTTGCCAGCTGAGTCGGCGTCTGTCCCGCGAGCTGCCCCCGTGCCGTGCCACCCGCTTGCAACCTCAATAAAAGAGAGACTCATCCCTGAGTGCCCACCTGGTGTCTGTGTCTCTGCCATGGGCTCCGCGCACAGCCCCGGGCCCCCCACACGCTGCCCCAGCCCCACTCAGAGGCTCCCCGCTGCCCACCTCCTCCAGGCAGCCCCGGGGTCATCCGCTCACCCAGAGGACCAGCCCGCCCTGAGCCACCAGCAGCCACAGAGCGCCGCGGGGGTTGGGCTGAGCTGTCCTGTCTCCGTGGGGTGATGACCTGGCGGCGGGGGGCTGGTCTGGGTTCCAGGGATAGGGCTCACAGCTGTGGTCTCCAAGGCACAGCTGCAGGCTGAGCCCCCTGATCCTCGTATCACGCCTGCCCAGAGCGGGACCTGGGGATGGCCCCCACAAAGGACGTAGCAGCAGGGAGCTCTGCTGGGCTGGCTCCAGGGGACCCCCCCCCACCCGGGCCTCAGCCACCCAGCAAGGTGGGCGGGTGCTGGATTCTGTGCCCTGTTTACTTGCCCAGTCCGGACACAGCCTCCAGCTAGAACCTCCAGCTTCCTCCAGGACTGGCCCTCGAGCCAGCATCCTGGGGCTGCCCGGGAAGGGGTTGGCTCCACTGCCAGGACCCTGGCTCAAAAAGCTCTTGAGGATGTAAATCCCGGGAACTCCTGCACATTGGTTAAGACCTTCCAGGCAACGCCCTCTCCTCTCGTCCTCCCTGGGGGTCTGTCCTTCCAGCCGCATCTCAAGCACCTGGTCTGTGACCAGCCCTTCTGTAGTCATGTCCCACTGTCTGTGCGGATCCCAGTGGGGTCACTCCTGGGTGACTAGCTCTGCTGAGACCCTGGGGAAGGGCTGATGTCTGGCTCACCTCCCTCCTGCCCCGCCGGGCCCTGGGCTTTGCGCTCCCCCCGGGTCTGCCCGCATCCAGCCTCCTGCCAGGCACACCCCTCTCAAAGAGGCCACGGGGTCTCGCCCGGCTGCAGGGGGGCCTCCGGACACCGTGATGTCCTGGGAAGACAGGGCCCAGCCCCTTCCTTGGAGTCGGGGAGCCGACAGGGTCCAGGCCTCCCCCAGGTGCCCGTCGGGAGGGTGGGGGCACCGCAGGGGAGTAGCACAAATGACAGCCAAGGCTTGCGATGGGGTTGGGGGCTCGTCAGACGGGCTCAGGCCCTCGGGGCTCCCCCGGTGGCTGAGTGGTAAAGGCTCTGCCTGCCAGCACAGGAGACACGAGTTCGGTCCCTGGTCTGGGAAGAGCCTGTGCTCCTCGGAGCAGCTGAGTCCGGCTCCACAGCTGCTGAGTCTGTGCCCTGGAGAGCAGCCCCTCTCTCCAGCTAGAGAAACGAAGGTCCAGCGCAGCCAAACATCACATAAATAAAATTACGTATATATAGAAGAAAGGAAGAGATGGGCAGGGCCTCCAGGAAGAGGGGAGGGGCCGGGAGGGCAGCGGGGTGGGTGGGTGGGGGCCCCTGCGGCCTCCACACTGAAGATGAGAATTGGGGCCAGCCTGAGGGGCCTCAGGACTGTGGGTCCCTGGGTTCAGCTCTCAGCATCCCCTGGGAAGCTGGGGGTCTTGGCGGGCCGCTGTGCTGGGGTGGGTGTGGGGGGGACGGTGGCCAAGGAGACAGGCCTGCTGCCCACCCCATGGCTGGGACTGTCGCCGGGACCTCGGGGGCCGCCCAGGGACACAGCAGGGGTCCACCTCTTGCCCCCGCTGCCTGGACTAACGTGGACGATGGGGCCCAGGCTGGCCAGGCAGAGGACTTCGCCCCCAGCAGTGCGAGGGGACAGCTTGGCGTGGACCGGGCCCCTCATTAAGACTCTAATGACCCCACGGCCCCGAGAGGTGCTGACGACCAAGGAGAGGTTCCTGCAGACCCAGCAGTGGGGAAATGATCCAGAAACTGCAGCCTCAGCCCCCGGACCATCTGCCGCACTCTTGGAGGCCCTATGATGGGCCCGGCAGCGGGCTCAGGGGCTATAAAGCCAGCAGGGCACAGCAGCCCCCCAGCCTCAGGACCGGCCACATTCGAGGCTGCCAGCAAGCAGGTCTGTCCGTGGGCTCCGCATCCACCGGGGTCTGGGGCTGCCCCGCTGGGGCTCAGGGCATCGGGGCCCAGGTCAGCCGAGCGGCAGGAGGACGTGCGCTCTCTCGGAGCACCTGGGGGGCTGCCCTGGTTGAGGGTGCTGGGTGGGAGGCGGCCCTGACTGAGGGTCCCGGGCGCCCCCCCGGGCTCAGCCCCCGCTGTTCCCCAGGTTCTCGAAGCCCCGCCATGGCCCTGTGGATGCGCCTGCTGCCCCTGCTGGCCCTGCTGGCGCTCTGCGCCCCCGCCCCGGCCCGCGCCTTCGTCAACCAGCACCTGTGCGGCTCCCACCTGGTGGAGGCTCTGTACCTCGTGTGTGGGGAGCGAGGCTTCTTCTACACACCCAAGGCCCGCCGGGAGGTGGAGGGCCCCCAGGGTGAGCCCCCGCACCCCCGGCCCCCACCCTGGCCTCCCGCGGGCGCCCGGCGGGAGATCAGGGGAGATTTTTAAGAAGGAAAACGATGCTCTCTTGGCCATGTCCTCAACATGACGGGCTCCCTGGGGGCTAAGCCAGGACGACCCCCAAGGGGGCCTTACCCCCTCCACCCTGCCTTCTCACCTGGGCCCCCTCCCCTCCGCCCATGAGGGCAGCTCTGGGGGCATCTGATGACGCGAGGCCAATCCAGGGGCTAAGGGTCTCAGGGGGCGGCCCTTGGTGGCGACAGGGGGGTGCCCATGGAAGACTCCCCGTGACCTGGAGAGGCGGCCCCGTCCCGGGTGGGCTGTCCGGGGCTGGCAGGTGGGGGGAAGGGCGCCTGGGCAGGGTCCCGCTCCAAGGCCAGGCAGGGCGGGCAGGGGTCTCCTGCTGGCTGACCGTCTCCCCGCAGTGGGGGCGCTGGAGCTGGCGGGCGGCCCCGGCGCGGGCGGCCTGGAGGGGCTCCCGCAGAAGCGCGGCATCGTGGAGCAGTGCTGCACCAGCATCTGTTCGCTCTACCAGCTGGAGAACTACTGCAACTAGTGCGCCCAGCGCCCCGGCCCCAACGCCAATAAACCGCGTGACAAGCCCTGCTGTCGTGTCTGTGTGGCCTGGGGTCCGCGGCGCCCGTGGGGAGGGGCCGAAGAGGGCGGGGGCTCCCAGCCCGAGACCCCTTTCTGTTCTCGCTGCGTCAGCATCAGCGTCTCCGAGCCGTCTCCATGCGAGCCGGGTGCCCGAGGCAGGGCCCTCCACAGTGGCGAGCTCCCCTCCTCAGGGGTCCTGCTCGCAAGGTGGGCTCTGCGGGGCACCCACCCAGGTCACCACCAGTCACACCCAAGAGCCCAGGGCTGCCCGGGTTGGCCACGGCTCCGGAGGTCAGCGGGTGACCTGGCTGTACCAAGGCCTGGCCGGCCTGCTGGCCACCCAAGCCAAACCAATCTCCTCCTCTCCTGAAGGCGCCACCTGGGCTGGGGCTTGGGGTGGCAGGGCCCGGGGCTGGGTGCCTGGGCTCCCCTGGTGGCAGACCACTCAGAGGCCGGCCTGGTGCCCCACTGGCGGGCAGTCCTGCATGTACCTCGAAGGCTCTCACCCTGTCACCCCCTCCCCGGGGCCACATCAGCACCCCCCAGGGCCTCCAGAAGGCCCCGCCCCTCGGGGAAGGCCAGGGCTGTGCAGGCAGGTGGCTGGCCGGACACTGGACCCGGAAGAGGAGGGGGCGGGGGGCTGGGATGAGCAGTGATCTGCCCGTGGGCTCACGCGGGCAGGCCTGTGAGCGCAGGTCAGGGCAGGGGTGCCCCGCAGGAGCTGAGGTATGTGGGTGCCTGGACCGGGGGCATCTGGGGCTGGGAAGTGGGCGGCTGGTCATTGCCAGGCTGCTCTCAAGGCCCTGCCAGCCAGTGAGACCCTGGGGACCATCTGGATGCTCCCCCTCCCCCTCAGGTGCCAACAGACTCTGTAGAGAGGGCAAGGAGGCTTTTGGGGTCCCGGGGTGCGTGGGGCCGTCCCAGTACGCCCTGGGTGACGTGGCTGGGGGCTTGGGGGAGGTGTGTACAGGGGCAAGGCTGTGGGTCACGGTATGTCATGGCCCCCCACAGGGGCCTGCCTCCCTGACCCCTCCTGAGACCCGTCCCAGCCCTGAGACTGGGGACCACCCCCCGAGTCTCTTCCGCCAGTCCCTGGGCCTGGGTGATGTGGTTTTGAGCAGGAGGGCTGGAGGCCCTGGCACGAACAAGGTCACAGAGGCAGGGAGAAGCAGCTGCCAGGGCTCCCTGGGCCCTTGGGGCCAGGACAAGGTCAGACTGGGTCTTCTGCATGGCGCCCCTTGGCTGCTGAACCCCAGAGGCCCCTGCTTCCCGGAGTCTGCACGCCCCCCATGGCAGCCCGGCCCACGGACCTTGGCTCTGCCACCCGCCCAGGTCCTGGCTCCGCCCCTTCTGGGAACTGGAGGCCCGTCCTGGCTGCCCTTGGGACCTGGGCTTCACCGGCCCACGGGGCTGACAGTGGCTGCCCACCGTGTCCGGCCCTGCGTATCATCCTGCTGTGGCCGTCGGGGTCCAGGGGCCGAGAGCAGCCCCCCATAGCTGGCTCACTCCCCCGTGCGTCTGTTCCGCGGGGCACTGTCCACACACGCGGCAGGAGTGGGGCTGCTGCACCTGCGCTCCTAGCGGGGACCCCGAGGCTGGGGTCAGGCCCTCCAGCGTCCACCCACTAAGGACCTTTGCTGGTGTGGCCGCCTCCAGGCTGGCCCCCCAGATCGTGTCTGCTCCTGGCACAAGGGAGCTGGCACCTACGCCTGGCCGTGTTTGCCTTCTCCGGGTGGCAGTAAATATTTACCTTCCCCACTATTCTCCGGGCCCTGAGAAGGGCATGGCAGGTGGGCGCCAGGATGCTGAGCTGGGCTTCTCCCTTGAGGACCCAGGGCCTACTGGGGGCCAGGCCGGGAAGAGGGAGAAAGACCAGGAAACGGTGGCTTGAGGGCCTCAGAAGACCCCGTGCAGAGCCCAGGCTGAGCCCCGGGCAGAGTCTGCGTCCAGCTAGGCTGGGAGTCCTCACCTTGGGGAGCCTGCCCCTTGACCCTGGCGGGTGGGCCCCTGTCCACGCCAGGCAGGCGGTCAGAGTGGTCATTTGCAGGTAGAACCAGCAGAGGGCACCAAAGCCTCACTTTCGCTTCACTTCCTCCTGCAAGTCCCAGCGGCGTCCCCTCTGCAGGGGGCTGTTGCCCCCGCTGCCCACAATCCCAAAGGCCAGCACACAGGGGCTGTGCGGGATGCCCAGCAGGCTGGCTCCTGGGGCCTCTGGAGGACGCAAGGCTTAGGAAGGAGAGAGGGTGCCCCAGGCCTCACCCCCCTAGTCAAGCCGGCCCTCTAGAGCCCAGGTTCCCTGGGGGAGCAGCTGGACAAGGTGCCGGGTCGCCAACATTCTGGGTCACGTCTCCAGGAGAGTCTGACCCTCTGGCTGCAGAGTCAGACCTGGGCCAGAAGGCCGTGGGGGTGGAGGCCAGTTCCAGAGGGGATGCTGGGGGCAGGGAGTGGCCGGGGGTCCGGGAGCTGCAGAGAGAGCAGGCAAGCAGGGTGGTGGGGCGCCCGCCAGCCCCTCCCCACACAGGCTCAAATGTTCCACTCCCTGCCATCTGCTGCTGTCGGGGATCTGACCCAGGCAGCCCGTGGAGGGGTCCCCAGTGTGGCCCCCAGAAGTTGGGCCTGGGACTCTCAGCACACAGTGCCCACCCTCCAAGGTGCAAGGCTGAGATATGGGGTCCTGGGGCCACCCCTGGGCCCTCAGGATTGGGGTGGAGGTGGGGGCGGCCTCCAAGGCCCCCTCATAGAGAGATGCTCAGACCCTGGGTCGTCCACTCCTAGCAGAGCCTGGCTCTGTGCTTTGCCAGAGATGAAGGTGAGCCTCCACGCCCACAACCTGGGGGTCGAGAGCACAGGAGCCCAGGGTTGCCCCACCCTCTCGCCCCACGTGGTTGAGGCTGCTGAGCCATCGGAACCTCGTGGCGGTGGGAAGAGCGCATTCCGCCCGCCTCGCTCTGACCCCCTTCCTGGCCCATCTGTGTTTTTGGAAAACAGAGCCGGCACCCCTGGGGTGGCCCTGCAGCCCAGGGCTGTTCACACTGCATCTCAAAGCACACGCTTTTCTTCAAAGTCCGGCCTCCCTTCAGAGCTTGACCCCGTTCCAGCCCAGCCTCCCCGGAGCACCCTGCCGGCCGCCCACACCCTTGCCCGGGGACCTTGGAAGTCCCCTTCCCTCTCTAGGCCTCAGGTTCTGAGCTGGATACCAGACTCAGGAGGCGGCTCAGTGGGCAGCCAGAATAGGGCTGGGAGGAAGGGAACCTGAGGGTCCAGGTGAACCCGAGGCCCTGAATCCACGACCCAGGCCTCCCTGGCCCTACTCACCGACTGTGGTCCTCCGTGGTCGCCCCGGCCTCTTCTGGTCCCCTACAGTCCTCCACGGTCTCCCCGACCTTCCCTGACCCCTACAGTCCTCCACGGTCTCCCCGACCCTCCCTGACCCCTACAGCCCTCCACGGTCTCCCCGACCTTCCCTGACCCCTACAGTCCTCCACGGTCCCCCCGACCTTCCCTGACCCCTACAGCCCTCCACGGTCCCCCCGACCTTCCCTGACCCCTACAGTCCTGCGTGGTCCCCCTGACCTTCCCTGACCCTACAGCCCTCCGTGGTCTCCCCGACCTTCCCTGACCCCTACAGTCCTGCGTGGTCCCCCCAACCTTCCCTGACCCCTACAGTCCTCCACGGTCCCCCCGACCTTCCCTGACCCCTACAGTCCTCCGTGGTCCCCCCGACCTTCCCTGACCCCTACAGTCCTCCACGGTCCCCCCGACCTTCCCTGACCCCTACAGCCCTCTGTGGTCTCCCCGACCTTCCCTGACCCCTACAGTCCTCCACGGTCCCCCTGACCTTCCCTGACCCCTACAGTCCTCCGTGGTCCCCCCGACCTTCCCTGACCCCTACAGTCCTCCACGGTCTCCCCGACCCTCCCTGACCCCTACAGCCCTCCACGGTCCCCCCGACCCTCCCTGACCCTACAGTCCTCCGTGGTCCCCCCGACCTTCCCTGACCCCTACAGTCCTCGGTGGTCCCCCCGACCTTCCCTGACCCTACAGTCCTCCGTGGTCCCCCCGACCCTCCCTGACCCCTACAGTCCTCCACGGTCCCCCCGACCTTCCCTGACCCCTACAGTCCTCCACGGCAGTCCTCCGTGGTCTCCCCGACCTTCCCTGACCCCTACAGTCCTCCACGGTCCCCCCGACCTTCCCTGACCCCTACAGTCCTCCGTGGTCCCCCCGACCTTCCCTGACCCCTACAGTCCTCCACGGTCCCCCCGACCCTCCCTGACCCCTACAGTCCTGCGTGGTCCCCCCGACCTTCCCTGACCCCTACAGTCCTGCGTGGTCCCCCCAACCTTCCCTGACCCTACAGTCCTGCGTGGTCCCCCCAACCTTCCCTGACCCCTACAGCCCTCCGTGGTCCCCCCGACCCTCCCTGACCCCTACAGTCCTGCGTGGTCCCCCCAACCTTCCCTGACCCCTACAGTCCTCCACGGTCTCCCCAACCTTCCCTGACCCTACAGTCCTGCGTGGTCCCCCCGACCTTCCCTGACCCCTACAGTCCTGCGTGGTCCCCCCAACCTTCCCTGACCCCTACAGTCCTGCGTGGTCCCCCCAACCTTCCCTGACCCCTACAGCCCTCTGTGGTCTCCCCGACCTTCCCTGACCCTACAGTCCTCCACGGTCTCCCCGACCTTCCCTGACCCTACAGTCCTCCACGGTCCCCCCGACCTTACCTGACCCCTACAGTCCTGCGTGGTCCCCCCAACCTTCCCTGACCCCTACAGTCCTCCACGGTCTCCCCAACCTTCCCTGACCCTACAGTCCTGCGTGGTCCCCCCGACCTTCCCTGACCCCTACAGTCCTGCGTGGTCCCCCCAACCTTCCCTGACCCCTACAGTCCTGCGTGGTCCCCCCAACCTTCCCTGACCCCTACAGCCCTCTGTGGTCTCCCCGACCTTCCCTGACCCTACAGTCCTCCACGGTCTCCCCGACCTTCCCTGACCCTACAGTCCTCCACGGTCCCCCCGACCTTACCTGACCCCTACAGTCCTGCGTGGTCCCCCCAACCTTCCCTGACCCCTACAGTCCTCCACGGTCTCCCCAACCTTCCCTGACCCTACAGTCCTGCGTGGTCCCCCCGACCTTCCCTGACCCCTACAGTCCTGCGTGGTCCCCCCAACCTTCCCTGACCCCTACAGTCCTGCGTGGTCCCCCCAACCTTCCCTGACCCCTACAGCCCTCTGTGGTCTCCCCGACCTTCCCTGACCCTACAGTCCTCCACGGTCTCCCCGACCTTCCCTGACCCTACAGTCCTCCACGGTCTCCCCGACCTTCCCTGACCCCTACAGTCCTGCGTGGTCCCCCCAACCTTCCCTGACCCCTACAGTCCTCCGTGGTCTCCCCGACCTTCCCTGACCCCTACAGTCCTGCGTGGTCCCCCCGACCTTCCCTGACCCCTACAGCCCTCCACGGTCCCCCCGACCTTCCCTGACCCTACAGTCCTCCACGGTCCCCCCGACCTTCCCTGACCCTACAGTCCTCCACGGTCTCCCCGACCTTCCCTGACCCCTACAGTCCTGCGTGGTCCCCCCGACCTTCCCTGACCCCTACAGTCCTCCGTGGTCTCCCCGACCTTCCCTGACCCCTACAGTCCTGCGTGGTCTCCCCGACCTTCCCTGACCCCTACAGCCCTCCACGGTCTCCCCGACCTTCCCTGACCCCTACAGTCCTGCGTGGTCTCCCCGACCTTCCCTGACCCCTACAGCCCTCCACGGTCCCCCCAACCCTCCCTGACCCTACAGTCCTCCATGGCCCACCCCCTGGCCTCCTCTGGTCCTCTGTAGCACCCCCCTTGAGGTCTGTCAGCTCTGCCTGTCCAAGAAGGCTTCCAGGGTCAGGGAGAGGGAGAGGGTGGAAGGTGGGCTTGCTCCTTGAGGCCTAGATGACGGGTCTGTGTTTGGCTGCCTGCTGGGGTGCTTCCCAGACTCAGGCCTGCCGTGGGGACAGAGCGGCAGAGAGGCCAGGCTCCAGGCGGTGGAAAAACCAGCAGAGGGACGGAAGAGAGGGAGGCTGAGCGCGGCGTCCTCCAGCTGCTAGGTCAGAGGAGGGCAGGACAGGCAGGCTGGGAGGCTTCCTGAAGGAGGTGTCCCGCGTCCCCAGTCGGGGGCCGCGACCTGAAGATCGAGTCCACACTTGGCTGTCTCTGCTGCGGGTGCCAACCAAGCCTAGGGGTCGCCGTGGGGCGGTTACAGTCGGCCCCGCCCTCCCTGCAGCGGCGCTGGGAGCCGTGTTCATGCAGAGAGGCCATCCTCCAGGCCCTGGCCACAAAGATGGCACAGGTTGAGGTCTGGAAGACATGGTGGGCCAAGTCCTGTGGGTGCCTCAGCTCCCCAAAAGCCCTCAGCGTGCTGCGGCCAGGAGGGTCGACCGCAGGCCAGTGCAGGGCTGAAGGGTGAGAGCTGGCAGGCAAGGCAGGCTGGGATTAAGTCCTTGCTCTGACTGTGTGGTTTTGGCCAAGTTGCTCAGCATCTCTGAGCCTTGGTTTCCTCATCCATCGCAGGGGAACCCAAGGAGAGTCTCCCTGTTGTGGTGGCAGAGGGTCCAGCAGGGCGACATGTGTGAGTGAGGGTCCCCAGGCCTGCTGCCGTGGTGACGGCAGGTCCTCCAAATCGCATCCTCGGCTCCTGCCCAGCGGGATGGGCAGTGGCCTCAGGCGTCCTCCCCGGCCCCAGTGTGTGCACGTCATCCCCTATAGGCCAGGCATGTGGGCAGGTGGGCCCAGGGCGGGCGGCCCGCGTAGGTAGCGTCCTGCGGCTCCGCGCTGTGTATCGCCAGCAGGTTTCTTCCCCTCTCTGGGCCTCAGAGCTCCGCGGGCCCTCTGCTCCTCCGGGCAGCAGAGGCAAGAGGCAGCTGACCCTCCTTCCACAGCAAAGGAGCAGGTCCCAGGGCCACCAGGGTGCCCCGTGGGTGCGGCTGCTGGGCGGACCAGCCCCCCGAGGGAGGAGGCCCAGGGCTCGGGGGCCTGCGGGGCCCACCTGTTTTGAAATGAGGTGGAGGGCTGGCTGGGGCAGGGAGCATGCATCCCAGCGGGCCTGGGGGCTCCTGTGTGCCCGGGACCAGGGCCAGACTCCCTCCCCCAAACTCCAGGGCCCTCTCAGGTGGCAGGTTTCGCCTGCAGGGGGTGGAGGGGGATGACAGGTGTCCTAGGACCAGCCTGGCCATGACTCAGCTACCAGCGTCCAGGAAAGAATGCTCGTGTGGTGAGGGGAGTCAGGGGCAAACATACCTTCGCATTGAGACGGTATAATGATGAGCAATGACAAACACGTATTTTATCAGTAGGTGGGCTGGGTTGGGCGCCGACCTGTGGGCGTCCACCTGTGAGGTCCGAGGGATGCGGAGGCCCCGGGGTGACGGGCTCGCCCCTGAAGCCTCCGAGTCCCCTCCCGCCCCGTCCCCTCCCGGCCGGGATACCCCTCGGTTCTCCCGCTGTTTCCACGCTGCCCGGGGCAGCCTCAGCCTGGCCTCCCGATGGGGCGGGGCTCTTGGGACAGCTGTGAGTTCAGGATGGGGGCTCAGTTACCCCTGCTCTTGGGTTTGGTGAGGTGGCACCTCTGTTATCCTCCTGGCAATACCCAGGTGCTTTCTCATAAGGCTGTGGTTTCTCGATGTGGCCACGAGGTGTCAGGCTTGGGTCAGGTTTGGAAAGCTGTGCAGGGCCCGGGAGTCAGGCGCAGAGTAAGCCCCCCACTGCCGCCCCCACTGGTTTCCGGGACCCTTCCCGAGGACGGGACTGGGGGCGGGCTGGGGGGAGCGGCCCCGAGCACCCTGCTCTAGAGCCTTTCAGTAATCTGACGGATTGTATTCAGGTATAAACATAATGCAGTTTTCTCTAATTCTCAGAACACGGTGGATGCTTCAGGAAGGCGTCCTGGGCTCAGCGGTGCTTGGGTCACCCACCTTCCCACAGGACCTCCCTCCACCATCGGTTCTGTAATGCCAGGGCGGGGGCTGATGAGAGCCTCAGGTCCGATGCAAAGGTGCAGAGCCCACCTGAACCCAGCAGTGCAGGCTCGTCCCTGTGGGAAGTCACCGCTCAAGACCTTCCGGGCGTGCGCTATAACTCTAGAAGTGGCCACCAGGTGTCAGCATGAGGCCACTTAAGCCGCCAAAGGGAGGCAGCTTGCAGCGGGGGCTTTCTAAGAGTCTCCCAAGTCTCTCCTGCATAAACAGGATTTGACCAGAACCCTAGGCCGGGGTAACCCCCTCCCAGGCCTAAGAGACAGTGGGGCAACAAGGCTTATGTCATGAGGTGTCCCTGGCACCCCAAATGCGCCTCTTCCGTCCCACTGCGTTGTCTCCCCGTAGACCTTGGATGGTAAGTAGGTCAAACTGAAGGTCACAACCCTCACAGCCGCTTTGCCCCCAGTCCTGCCTCAGCGGCACCAAGCTGTGGTCGGTCCTCCCGGGGGCCTCCCCACCCCGAGCCCCTTTCTCTGCTCCCCCTTCTTTGCTTAAACACTCTGGGGTTCACGGTTCTGATGGAGTGAAATCGCCCTGCACGGGTGTGGTCCCCTCTGGGGCTGTGTCAGAAACAGGGATCTGGACTAGGGGCAGGGCTCAGATCCAATGCATTGGTTTAGGGGTGGGGGTCCCCCATTTCCAGGAGTTAGATCTGTGGGTCTGAGATGCTTCTCCCCTTTCAGCCCCTTAGCTGCCCACCTTCTTGATTCCTTTTTTTTTTTTTGGTCTTTCTTGAATTTGTTACAATATTACTTCTGTTTAATGCGTTTGGTCTTTTGGCCTTGAGGCATGTGGGATCTTAGTTCCCCTGACCGGGGACTGCACCCGCAAGCCTTGCACTGGAAGGCGAAGTCTTCACCCCTGGACCACCAGGGGGGCCCCCACCTTCTCAGTTCGGGGACACCCCCCTTGGTGGGCCTCTCATGCAGCCTCATTATCTGGCATGTGGTCAGCCTTTCCCCCTCACTGGCCCCACCTTGGTCGTGGGAAGCCCCAACTAAGGTTTCCCGTATGGATTGGCAAGGAGCTCCCTTGTGACATCTGGGCATCTTGCAGCAGACACCAGGGGGTGGGGGTGTGTGGCACAGGCTGTGAAAACTCTAAGCCACAGAGTCCCCAGACAGGGCCAGAGTGGCATGAGCAAGTGACTGCTGCACCCCCAAAATTGCGAGGTGCTTCACACACTGACTCCCCTCTGTGTGAGATGGGCCTGACTCAGGACCTCTAGCACCCTTGCATTCCTCTCTTGCCCAAGAGCCCAGAGGATGGCATGGCTCTGGGACGTCTGCATCTTGTTTAGGACACTCCCACCAGATCTGAGTCCCCCCAACCCCAAGTCTGACTCTCCTCCCCACTGAAAGCCCTGTCCTCCTATCAGATGGCCTATCCCTCCAGCTAAGAAGGGAGTTTAGATGAGGGCTTGAAAGATGAAGGGAGGGGAGAGAATTAAACGCTAGCCCAGGCTCGCAGGCTGGGGCATGGGGACACAGGGAGGGTGGGGACCAGCGACCTGCAGGGAGCCACACACACCTTTGCCTCCGGACGCACCTTTGCCTGCCTCCTGCTCTAGCTGAAGGCTCCGGGAGGAGATTTAGGTTCCCAGTGAGACTTGGTCCAGGCTGCCTGGGGCTTCACCCAGCTGTTGACAGTTCTGGGTGCCAGGCTCAGCCGGAGCTCCGGCGGGGCTCAGACGGCGGTGGGCCCTGGTCAGCCCTCCCAGGGGTGCCTGTGAGCAGGGCGTGCTGCTTGCTGCCTGCTAGTCCCACTTGCTGCAGCACGCTCAGGGCCTTGCCCCACACCTGTGGGGTGGGGGGGTGTCGGAGGCCACCAGGGGGAGAGAGAGCCCCCAGGTGTGCCCCCTGCCTCGGGAAGAAGGACAGACCTGGCCGCCTGTGTCGCAGCTGCATTGGGAGCCGCTGAGGGGAGATTCTTCTGACCATTCTCGAACCCTGACTTTTCCCCAAGATGGCCCACCCCCATTTTACCCGTGCCACGCCCACTGGCATGCGGGGGGGGGGGGGGGGTCAATCAAGGGAGGACCCGCCCACCCTCCACCCCCCTCGACAAAGCCCCACCTCCCAGCTGGCAGCGAGTACTTGAGGCTAATGCCCATGCCCACTAACACCTTTCTGCCAGGCTAAAGGTGGGCCACATCTTCACCCCCCGATGCCCTCACGTGGGAAGGCGCCAGAGCCAGCTGCTCCAGCAGGCCCAGCACCACCAAGTTGGCGCAATGCTGCCTAAATTTGGAGGGGCTTGGGGAGCGGTATGGGGTGGGGATGAGGTGAGAGGCACACTATAGACCCTGTTGGCATTTGGGCAGGCGCTCCATGGTGGACAGGCTCATCTTCTGGGGGCCATTACAATGCACGCTCTCAAAGTGCCCTTCACCGTCTCTCCAGCCTCAGCCTCATCCCCCTCCTCTGCCTCCCAGTCGAGCCCGCTGGAGGGTCTGAGCACCACAGCCAGAGCCCCCCCTGCCTTGGCGGCGACCGCTACTATTGGCCCGGCCAGCAGATCACCTGCCCGGCAGTTCCCACAGAGAGCCTGGGGCATCAGTGGCTTCCTGGTCCTCTTTACCCACTGCCCGGGAGCTTTGGGGGCAACGCAGCGGTTACAGCGCAGGTGCCTGAGCTCCCCTCCCTCGCACGCGTCCCTCTGGGTGCTAAGAAACTGCCTTCAGAGGCTCAGGGAGCAGTGGGCGGGGGGCAGTTAACAGGAGGGGGAGGGCCCGTGCTACCAGAGGGCTCAGGCGAGCTCCCACTTTGGAGGGGACAGGACAGGTTGGAAGCGGACCCCTCAGGGGAGCTGCCCAGAGCCACAGGGGCTTTTGCATGGGAAATACGTTTTCCTTCACTGAGCTGGCAAAATGGGAGGGGTGGGCTGGAGCGTAGGGCCGCTGTCTTCTGCGTGAGGGCACAGCTGCTTTTGGAAAAGTAAAAGGATTTTCCTGTGTGAGAGGTTCCCTCTGGCTGCGCCCCGCCTTCCCCAATCCCAACCAGAGACAAGCAGGATGCTGCAGCGGGGCTGAGGCTCTGAGGTTTGGGAGTTTTTTTCTATACCCCCTCTCTCCCCACTCCCTACACCGCCCCTCCCCCAGAGAATCCCACCGTGTAATTGGAGAGGATGGTGAGAAGGACCAGGAGGGGTGCTGCCCCTTGGGGTCCCGGAGCAGAGTCTAAAGAGGAAGGCCTCTCTCCTGCTGACAGCTGCCCTGGACCCCCTCCCAGCCTCCCATGCCCTGGGTGGCTTTTGTTTTGGGCATGGAGTGTGCCCCTCCTCCACCCAGACTCCCCTGTGTCGTATGTGGGGAAGCGGTTCATTTCCCCAGAGGAGCGCAGTCTCCCACCACCCTCAGCTGCCTTCCCATGGCAGAGCTGTGTGTGCCTGGCTCCCTCCTTGCTTCCATTCGAGGTGGGAATGTGGTGGGGCAGAGGGGGGAGTTATGTTGTGTGCTGTGACCCCCGAGGCAGGCTGTCTGTGTGCGGCCACTAGCCCCGAAGCTCAGGCAGAAGTCCGCCGCAGGGAGGGGCAGCCTGTCCCACGGACATGTCTCCAGTTGCTCCGTGGGACCCTCTGCAGGCCTGGCCTCAGAGAAGCCCAGCTCTGGTGAGCTGTGGACACGTTTCCCCCTCCCTTCTTCAGAAAAGGCAGCGCTGGGGAGCCAGAGGGACAGGCAGGGGAGCTATCACCCAAACCCTGACAAGGTGACCCGAGGGCCTCTCCGCCTGACAGCCAGTGGAGGGGCAGGGGCCAGGGCCCTGGCTGGGTGTGTGTGTGTGCACGCGTGTGGATTTGTTTTAAAAGACACCGTCTTAGGAACACCCCTCTGCTCTCCCCCAGGGGACAAAGAGTCGCTGCTGAACTTGAGGAAGAGAAGGTGGCCTCCGGCTCCCAGCCCCAGGGCCCCACACCCACGCCAGGTCAGCCCTTTGCCCAGGCTGCCCCCTGGCCAGAGCCTGCAGCCGGCCAGAAACCCCAGCCCAGAGGTCAGCTGCTGTGACCTGTGGCTCCCGATCCCCACCCGCTCAGAACCGAGGCCAGCGGCCCCAGCCCTCAGAGGTGAGTGCTCCGGACACCCCCAGGCAGGACTGCGTGCCGCAGGCTCTGGACAGTGGCCTGCTGTCCTCCAGGGCTCAGAGTCCCACCTCGGGAAGCTCCCGTTGCCATCACCCCTTTCACAGAGTGGAGCCTCCAGGGGGCTGGGTTCGTATCAGGGTGACACAGCTGGAATCTGGGGTTCAGATGGTCGGCTCTTGGGGGCTCAGCTGCAGGCAGAGCAGGCCCCCTGCCCCCTGGGCAGCGTGGTCCTCAGAGGGGGACTCCTGGTAGAAGGACAGAGGGACGGGGAGGGGGGCAGCCCAGGGGAGAAGCAAGGGTGACGGGTGAGGACAGAACTGGAGGAAGGAGCGTGCAGGCAGGTATCTCCAGCAAGTTGGGGAGGAATCCTGGGAGGCCCCCAGAAGGCTGGGCTCAGCTGGGCATGCCGGACTCGGCCCTCCCTGCCCTGGGCCGCTGCTGTGGGGCCTCACACGGGTGGTTTGACCTCTCTGTGTCCCCATCTGTCAAAGCAAGGGGACAGTCACAGAGCTGGTGGTTACTGTGTGGCAGAATGAGGCTTCCTGTGTGTGCCTTGGGGGACGAAGGGGACGCTGGAAAGGCCGGGGGGCAGCCAGAGCCTCCTCTGACGCTGCTGGATGGAGCCGGGGTGGGGGCAACAGGCTGAGCTGCCCCAGAGCGGGAATTGCTCCAGGGTCTCTCTAGAAGCGGAGGATGGGGGCTGTGTTCCCAGTCCTGACCCCAAAGCCACGGAGGTCACTCTTCAGGGCCTGCCGTGGGGGACCCAGCAGGTGCCCCCTTGCAGGCCAATTTGCCTGCCGGAGAGAAAGAGAGAGACTGAGAATGTTTTTCAAAGGTGTCTTTAGTTCAGATGCTACACAGAATGGTACAACAGTGGCCACGCCTGGGCCCTTGCAGCTTCGGGGCCGGTACCCCACACTCCTCCACACCGCCGACGTTGGTCTGTTGATCAGGGGCTGGTGGTGCCTGGGGCCGGGGTGGCTTGTGCCATTGTCGGGTCCTGGCGTTCCGTCCAGCTGGGGCCTGGGTCCCCGGGCTTCCAGCCCCGCTGCTGGGAGCAGGCGCATCCCGTCAGGCATCCAGTGCCGGGTCCTCACCCCCGGCGGCGCCGGCGCCCTGTGGGGGCTGAGGAAGGGGGCGCTCAGGGGACTCCTGGAGAATGAGCTGGGTTTGTAGAATGCTGGGCTTGGTCCCAGGGAGGTGGGGAGCGGCCAGCTCTGAGCCAGAGCCAGGGGAGGAAGCGGGGAAAGGGAAGGCAGGCTGCAGGGCAAGCGGGAGCAGGGAGCCGCCGCAGAGCCAGAGCCTGGAGCCAGGTCGGGGCGCGGGGCTGGGCTTCCTGGGGTGAGTCCGAATCTCCGGGGAAGACTGTCCTCTTGGAATACGGCTGGCACATCAGTGGGGGAACCAGGGCTGCTGCAGAGCAGGAGGGAGGGGCAGGTGATGGTGCTTGGGGTCGAAGTTCCCACCAGCCAAGCCCTGTGCTGGCGGAGACCCCAGTCCCACAACATACCAGGGCTGTGCCCTTCCTACTGTGGTGGGGGACCAGAAGTTGGGGCGACCTGGGTGGCTGGTCCCGGCTGGGGGTGGCCAGTGCCCATTCTGAGCCCCACGGTGACCTGGGTCTGCCCCCCACAACCCTGCCCCTTTAGCTGCACTGGTGACTAAGTGAGGCGCGGGCTAAGCGTGCTCAGGAAGTGCCTCTGTGCCCCCCCCCCCCCGCCCGTGGCCGGGGCCAGCACCCCAGGGTGGCCTCTGCCTTCCTACCTCCAAGGTCCAGGCACGTGTCTCCAAGCACCGGGCCGCAGCTTCTCCAGGCTGGCGCCTGTTCCAGACTGAAAACAGGGAAGGGTCCCCAAAGGGCACACCCCCCAGCATGAAGACACCCAGAAAGCCCCACGGACACACACCTCACCCCAGCCCCTGCCGCCCCCAGCCTGGGAAGCAGGCCTGGAGGAGAGGTGGGGAGCCCGGAGCAGGGCCAGGGAAGCGGAGACCCTCACCCGCTCTGGGGTCCCAGGGAGCTGAGGTCTGCAGACAGACACTTTAAAAACACTCCTCACCCCCAAATGCACAAGCTGCTGAAGACTGGGCAGCCACCCTGCCAGGCTTCCCGGGGAGCCCCCTCCTCACCCTCCCTTCCATAGGCGCAGGCCTGACGCTGGGGCCTGGGACTGCAGAAGGCTGGTGGGGAGGGAGCGGGGCAGTGATGGGTGGGGGGAGACAGGCCAGATGTTCTTGGAATGGACACGGGGTGATTGATGTGGACTGGAATTTGAAGGGGGAACATTCCCCACGTGCCTTGGGCTCCGGGTGGAAAGTGGGCTGCTTTTTTCATGGTGTGGGGGGGTCCTCCCCGTCTTGCCAAACTGCTCTGAAAGAGCTGCCTCAGCCCTGCCCAGTCCCCACACCTGTCCAAGGGCATTAACCCCTGCCTCTCCAGAAGGTCAGGCTTTGGGATGCCCCCTTTCTAGCTAGGGTCCCTTTGTGGGGTGACCATGGGGACAGGTAGCGGCTGGTGAGCTGGTCCTGAGGCCCATCGTCCTGCTGCCCCCAGCAGCACCCCCTCGCTGGCAACACCAAAACCCACAGATGCGCAGGAGGCAGCCGCCCCCCACCCAGAACACCGTCTAATTCCGAAGGGGTGATCCGGTTCCCACCAGTGCTGGGGCTGGGCAGGGTTCAGCGTTCCTCTTGTTTGCCTTAAGGAACGAGACTTTCACAGCCGGGAGAGGGAGGCTTGCCGTGAACATTCTCTTAGAGAAAACGAAAGGAGACCCCTGACCCCCGCCACCATCAGTCCTGTCTCCCCCCGCCCCACATTCTCCTCCTCTTCCCTAGTCCTTCAACTCTCTCGCGTTATCAAAACAAAATTGGGTTCGCCCTCGTCGAGGGGCCCGAGAAGGCCCGGACGGCGCTCATGGAGCGCCGGGGGTGAGCGGGCACGGCCGCCGGGGGTGCTCCGGGGCCCCCCAAACCGAGCCGGGGACGAGCCTGCCTGCGGCGGTCGCCGGGCCGCGGCTTCGCCTAGGCTCGCAGAGCGGAGCGCGTGGGGCGCGGCGGCGGCGGGGAGCCCGCGGGCCTCCTCGGAGGCAGCCGAGCGGGGAGCCCAGAGCCCCCCGGAAAGCCAGGGAGCAGCGCCCCGTCGCTCCCCCACCGCCCCGGCGTGCCTCCCTTTCACCCGACGCGCTGCCGCACGGAAGCGCTCTCAGGGGCGAGGAGGCAAAATCGGGAGAAGCGACGACGTGCCAGCCCCGCCGGGGCGGCGGGCGTCCCAGGGAGCCCCGCGTGCCGCCCTGGAGCCGCCGCCGCTGCGCGCAGCCCGCGCCCCGATCCCCGGGGAGGGCGCCGCCGCTCCACGCGAGTCCCCGGGTCAGTGGATCCGCAGCGGCGCGGTGATTCCCTGGCCGGAGCTCAGCCTGCCAAACGAAGCTCTCCATCCCCAGGGTCCCAGCTCACGGAGCCACATCCCCCGCTCCTCCTGAGGGCAGACGTTATTTTATTTTTATTTTTTCTGGGCTTTTTAAAATTTAAGATTTCCTCCCTGATCTCCCCCAATACATTCAGCATTTCCCCAAGTCACAGGATTTTTTTCTTCTTTTCTTGACATTAATTTCTGGGGACCTGAAAACACATAAGCCCCTACTGGCTTTTCCAGGTTTACACTGGTGACCTGGGTCCCCACACTTACTGGGTGCTTTCTCCCACCCAGGCTCCTAACAGTTTTACTGTACCCCCCTCCCCCACCCTCACCCCGACCCCCACCCCCAGGTCCTACGGAGTTACACAGTGCCAAACCCTATTCAGAAAAATTTAAACATTAACTCCAGGTCCTGGGCTCAAGCTGACTCCCCAGGATGAACACGGTGTTTTTTTGGCATTAAGGCATCTTTCCCAAAGAACAGGACTCTTTTCCTGTGTCCCCATAATTTTGGTCGACAGGGGCTCCCAAGCTTACTGCCCCTGTCCCGGCTCCCCCTTGCCGAAGCCCTGTTCCTCCGCTTCATTAGAGTTTAGGACATAATCTGCTGAGTTCCACAAATTTATTGGCCCCAATCTGAGTTCCCTAAATTTTAGGTAAAGAATTCCAGGTCCCCCCACCCCTGCCACCCCCTCGCAACAGACTGATCAATTTCCCCAGAACCCTCAGAGTTGGAAGGTTGCTGCCTACGCCTCACCAAAATTTATGCATTAAACCCAAAGCACAGTGACCCTCTTTTTGAATCATAAACAGTCTGTGCTCTGATTTCCTGAGTTCCACAAAATTGAGAAGATGGTTTCTGGCCCCCAGAACTCACTGAGCAATTTTTTTCGTGGGTCATAAAGACATGGGGCATTCATTTCTGGGGCTCTCCAAGCTTCCTTGCCACTAGTCAGGTTCCTTGACATTTAGACACTGTTACCCAGGCCCCCAAACACACAGCACTCATCCGTTGTGACCGTGGGTCAGACCCGTCCCCCCAAATCACACATCTCTCAGGTCCTCCGGGTCAAGCCAAGCACAAAACAAACGCTTGCACAGAGCCTGTATCTTGTTTTACCAAGCTCTTTTGAGTGTCCCAGTAACCAAATATTCTGAATATTTTCTCCGCCTCATAACATTCTGAATATTAAAAAATTCCCTGGGCCCCACAAGCTTACTGACAAGAATCCGGGTTTCCTAAAATTCAGAACTGATCCCAAATTCCAGGGCAACCGACTGGACCTTTTCCCGGTGCCCTGTGTGTGGACACAGTGGACTCTCAACATTGGGCATCACCCTCTCTAAGCTCCCCAGACACGTGCAATGCCACAGAAAGGCACTGATTTCTCGGGCCCAAAGCATTTCTCCAGGCACTCACTGAGTCACCCCAAATTCAGTCAACATTTCCTGGGTCTCAGACACTGCCAATCTTCCGTAGACCACCAGGCCCCACCGCCTAGGAATTCTTAATCCTTTCCCCCTAAAACTTCGATATTGACCCTCTGTTCTCCTGGGGACTTTGAAAGACTTCTTTGGATCCCCAGATTCAAAAATTATTTTCTGGGGCCTCTGAATTGTGATGCTGCCTGCTAGCCCTTCAAAATAAACTGAGACTTTTTTTCCCTTCTCCACAAAACAACTGAACTTTTTTGAACATTGATTTATGGGTCCCCTGATTTTATGATCCTTACTTACCCTGAGTCCTCCTAAATTTAGGCAATTTTCCACAGGCCTCCCAAAATGAAATTGCCCAGATAGCGAAAAATACCCCCAGGTCCTGGAAATCTCAGGTATCACAGGCCTACGTCCTACAAGATTCCTTGCTATTAACCAGGTTCCCTGAAATTTAGATATGTCTCTACTGAACAATTTCCATGGATCCCCCACACTTGGGCCATATCTTCCTAGGGGGTCGCCAAATGCAGACAGTGCCCAGGAAAATATTTTTTTTCCTGTTCACCAAAAATAAACTAATCAAAACCAATTTAAAAATTAAAATATTAAAAAGATATTGATTTCCCGCCTTCTCCAAATGTATTGATCACACCCCAGGTTGCCCCAAATTTAGATCGTGTTTCTTGAGTTTCTCAAGGACATTGAGAATTTTCCCAGAAGCCACAACAATTATGGAAGTTACTTTGCTCGGGCGCTGCAAGCGTCCACTAACCTGAATTTCTAAATCTTGGAAATGATTCTCCACTCTTCTCCACCGCACTTGGATCCCCAAGACCCACCCACTGTTTTTCTTCCCCGAATTTTAGACCCTTTGCCCTTTTGGAACCTCCCAAGTTTCACCCGGAGAATTTTGCTCCGGTCATGGTCATCCGCAGACCTACTGCCCTACAAATGGGGCTGTCCCACAAGCCTGCTGACCTACATGCCCGGGTCCTCACAGTGTAGACTCGGCTCCCCTGTCCCCCGGCTGCACGGAGCAGCCTCCACGGCCCCCAGACTCGGGTTCTTTTTCTGGTTCTTTTTCTGGAGTCCCCGACGCACCCTCCCTTGGGTCCCCGCTTCAGGACCTTCGTTCTCTTTCTTGCAAACCAGGCGGCTCCGCACTGCGTTCCGGCAGTTGGGCATTGCTCCCGGCCCCAGCGCGGTCTCTGCAGCTTCCGTAGCCCCGCGCCCCGCGCGCACCGGTTCTGGGCCTCTCCGCGTCTGCTACGAAGTCCCCGGAGCTCCTCGGATGCGGGAAGTTTCTCTCGCCCTCCCCACACACACTCGATCGGGCAGTGTGTCCGCCAGGACGTAGGCAGGGCTTCTCCCGCGTCCAGGAGAACGACTGGGCATTGCCCCCAGTTTCCCCCAAATTTGGGCATTGTCCCCGGGTCTTCCAACGGACTGGGCGTTGCCCCCGGACACTGGGGACTGCCCCCGGGGTCTTGCTCACCTTCTGCGCGTCCACCGCTCGTCGTAGAGCGCTCTCTCGCTGCCTCGACTCCTCCGCGCCCGCGGACGCAGCCTCGGCCTTCAGCCTCGCGGTGAGCTCCCCGCCGCTTCGCGTCCCGGCCTGGCTCCCAAACCCACCCGCCGCCGTCCCGCCGTCCCGAGCGGCTGCCGGGGACAGCGGCACGGGGCGAGGGAGCCGTGCGGCGGGCCAACCCCTCGGCCGCCCCGCGCGTTGGGTCGGGCCCCGAGGACCCGCGCCGCTTTCCTTTGCTCTGTGCAAAGATCACAACGGGGGGAAAGCGCCTCGGCGACCTCCAAGCGGGGCCCGCAGGGCGCAGGGCAGGAGCGACGCGGAGCAGAGGCGCACCCCCGCTCAGGCGGCGCGGCGCCTCCAGCCGCCCGGGCGCCTCCAGCCGCCGGGCGGAGGACTAGGGTAGGCGCGCGCCGAGCGCGGGAGACGTGATTGATGGCGGAGCGAGGGGGCGAGCTGGACTCGGGCTTCCGCCGCCGGCTGCCCCTTCCCCTTGGAGGGGCGCGCGTGGTCGGGGCTCCTGGGCGGGTGGGGCGCGGGGACTCGTGCGTGGTTTTGACTTGGTTAAAAAAAAAAAAATCACACCGACTTCTTACATCGTCCAAACCCTCTAGGAGATGGTTTCCCCAGACCCTCAAGTGACCGTGGTGGCCCCCGGGGCTGAACCCGAATCTACGCAAGTCCAGCGCATAGAGGACGGGGGAACCATTATCCGGATATTTTGGGTGGGCCCCAAAGGCGAGCTGCTTAGACGCACCCCGGTGAGCTCGGTCATGCAGGTAGGATTTGAACGACGTTTCCCGCCCTGCTCGTCTCGCCCCTGGCACAAGGGCGCAGCCCGGGCCGGCCCCATGCCTGGCCCAGACTCGGGCCTGGCCGGGCTGGCCCTCTCCACGTACCGCACCTGGCGTCCGCCGAGGCTACTCCCCAGTTCCCGCGCGGCACCGGGGGGCGCTCGGGCTCCGGCTGCAGCTCGAGGTGAGGTGCTGTGCCTGCTCGGGCAGGTGGAGACTGCGCGCCTCGCCCGAGCCCAGAGACTCCCCGCTTCTCCAGCAGGTCCCGGCGGGTCTGGGGGGGGGGGACCGCCACCTGTGCCCGCACACACAGGGCACCCCCGCCGCCTAGCCCCCCGGTGGGGCGCGGGGATCCGGCCGTCGCTAGGGCATGTGACGCCGCCCACCCTGGTCGTCCTGCGTCCCCCGTGTACTATGTAGGGACTCTGGCACCCCGGAACCTCAGACAGGGCCCCCACACACTTTAGAATAGTGATTCTAGATTTCTTTCGAACTCTGAGGATCCCTGCCCCCACTCCAATCTCGTCCCCGCGCACCCCACAGCCCCCCCCTCACCGCTGCCCCCCGGGACCCCAAGCCTGGCCCCCCCTTGGCTCGAGTTGCAGAGGCGGTCCGGGGGCGGGGCGAGGACCCCTCGAGCGCCCATTGGCGCGGGCACTCGGCCAGCGGGGCCCGAGCGGGCGCCGAGCCGCGGGTGGCTCGACTATAAGAGCCGGGCGTTGGCGCCCAGAGTTCGCCTGCTCTCCGGCGGAGCTGCGTGAGGCCAGGCAGGCCCCCGGCCCCCCCTTCCGGCCGCCCTCGCCTCCTGGCCCTCGCCCGCCAGCGCCTCCACCCGGCTGGCGGTCCCGCGTCGACGCCGTCCGCTACGCTGCTGACCCCCATCTCGGGCGCCGTCGGCGGGGCCGGGCTCCGCCGGCCTGCGGATCCCCCGCCGCCTCCTCTTCGTCTACCTCAACGCCCGTCCCGCTTCGCCCGAGGAGGCGGTCCCCCCCGCAGGCAGTCCGGCTCGCAGGCCGCCGGCGTTGTCATCCCCCGCGCTCCCCCCTCCGGCCCTCCCCGGCGCGCAGCCCGGCCGCTCCCCCTCCTCGCTGCGTCCCGAGCGGCCCCCGGCGCCGCCACCGCCACCCCCCCGAGGCCCGGGCTTGCGACGGCCGAGGGCTCCGTCGGCCCAAGCCGAGCTGGGCGCCCGCGGCCCGGGTGACGCCTCCGCTCCGCCCCCCTCAGCACCTTCCCCGGCCCCCGACGTTGCGCCCTTTCCTCGGCTTCTCTGCGCTCCCCGGCCCCTCTCCGGCCTCTGGTCCCGGCCCCCCGTCTTCTTCCGCAGCCTTCCCTTCGCTCCCTCCCGTCCCCCCCAGCTCCTTGCCTCCAACTCCCTCCCCTTCCACGCCCGCCCTCTCGCCTTCGCCGTCCCAAAGTGGATTAATTATACGCTTTCTGTTTCTCTCTCCGCTGCTCTCTCCCGCTGTGAGCCTGCCCGCCTCTCGCTGTCCTCTCTCCCTCTCGCCCTCTCTTCGGCCCCCCCTTTTCACGTTCACTCTGTCTCTCTCACTATCTCTGCCCCTCTCTGTCCTTGATACAACAGCTGACCTCATTTCCCGATACCCTTTCCCCCCCTAAAAGTACAACATCTGGCCCGCCCCGGCCCGCAGACAGCCCGTCCTCCCTAAAGAATCAGAGAGAATTTATCCCCCCCCCCAAAAAAAAAGCCATCCCCCCGTTCTGCCCCGTCGCACATTCGGCCCCCGCGACTCGGCCAGAGCGGCGCTGGCAGAGGAGTGTCCGGCAGGAGGGCCTTCGCCCGCTGTTCGGTTTGCAATACGCAGCAGGAAGGTGGGCGGCCCCGTGCCGGCTTTCAGGTAAGCGGCGTGCGGGCCTGGCCCGGCGGGGCGGCGGGGCCCGGGCATTCGAGGCTGGGGGGCTGGCGGTCCCGTCCCCTGGGGCGAACCCCGCGCTCTCCCCTGCGCCGCGGAGGAAGGGGCGAGGGGTGGGGGCGGGGGAGGGACTTGGGGAGCGCCGGGGGAGGTGTGAGCTCTGTGCACGGCGACTTCCTGGTCGCCTTGCGGGTGCAGGGGGCTGTTACTCAAAGTTTGTGATTTGTGCCGTGCGGGGGCAAGGGCGGGCGTGGCGGGGGGAGGGGGCGGCGGCCGTGTAATGAGAAGGGGCGCAAATCTCAGAAACCCACCCTGGTATGTTGACTCCTTGCCAGCAAGACCGAGAGAGGAAAACTGGGTGGGCGGGGCCAGGATGGAGCGAGGGGGGCCGAGTTGGCAAGAGAATCCTGCCAGACGCCACATTCCCTCGGCGCCCCCCCCCCCACCGCCTCCCTCTCTCGGTCCCCGACATTTCCAACCAGGAATCCGGGTGGAGGGGGGGCTGGTCCAGGGCTCAGAGGGGCCCGGAATGGACCGTCCGGAGAGGGTAACTGCCCCTGCCCCCGTGGGCAGATGGAAGTTTCCATACAAGGAGGTGGAAAGCAACCCCCTCCGGAACCTCCCCCCCCCCATTTCCTTGTGCCGAGATGGGCTGGGGGTGCAGGAGGAGCCCCCCTCCCCCGCCCTGGTACTTTGCTAAGAGACGCTTGGGCTAGCGGTTGGGGGTGCAGGAGAGGAGGGACTGGCTGGGAGGACGGAGGGGGCGGGAGCGAAGGGGGCGGGGGGAGTGGTCAGCTGGGAGCGGGGTGGGGGCAGGGTGGAGCCGGGGCTGGGAGGAGCCGGCCCAGACATAAAAGCTGAGGCACTGACCAGCCTGCAAACTGGACATTAGCTTCTCCTCGGAGGCAGCCTTCCAGCCACCTCCTCCTCATCCTCCTTCAGCCCCAGCGAGCCTCCTGTCCAGCTGCAGGTAACGCGGCTCTGGAGCCAGGACCCCGCTGCGCTGCGGCTCCCGCCCGCCGGCCGCAGCCCCCTTGGCTCCTGCCCGCGGCCCCTCACTCAACCCCCACCCCTCCTCCCTGCCTCTGCCCCCCACCCCTCCTCGGCCCACTGGCTCACCTGGCCCGCGTGGCTGCCTGCCTGCTGTCCAGTCTCGCTCTCCACTGGTGTCCTGGACTGGACCCCACACCAAGTGGCTGGGCTTGCAGAAAGATGGAGTTGCCGCTTGGACAGCAGGAATTCCTAGCTGGCTAAATTTGCTTTCAGAATTTGGAGGGGGCGGCGGTGGGGCAGCAAGGAAACAGGCTGGGGTTTCGCCCAGCCAGGGGCGGTGGGCGAGCTGGCCGTTTAGATCTTCCGTGGAGCTGGCCCCTGCTTGTCAGGAGCTTAAGCGAGACTGAGTTTCCTCCTCAGTCCTCTCATTTCCTACACGATTTATTGCATCAAAATTCCAGCATGCAGCAACCTTGCTCCAGGCTGGGAAGGCTGTGCAGCTCGGTGCCCTGTGTTCGCTGGGCGCAGTGTCTGGGACGGACGCGTGTGGGCAGCCCACCTGGGCCCTTGCTTGAGTAGCCTCAGGGTGACCGGGGCACTGGGCCGTGACTGTCCTCCCAGAAGGGGCTCATGGCTCGGCCTGCCTGCCTGGGGGGCTTCCACCTTTTGGACAGGCGGAAGTGGCTTGCTGTGTCTCAAGGGAAGCCACGGTCCTTCCCCTTTACAGGGCCTATTTACCCCAGTCTGCAGCCTTGCAGCCTTGTGAGGGGGTGTGTCCTGAGGTGTGTCTCTTCCCCGAGATCGGCCCTGAAGGGACTTGGTGTCTGGCCCCCCGGAGGGGCCTGACTTGCTCTCTTCAGCTCTCCGGGTGGGGTTTGGCATCCCAAGAGGGGAGCGGCTCTGGTGTTCCTGGAAGGACTTTGAGGCCCCTGGCCATTGGGAGTGCGATGCGAGGCCTGGAAAGGAGGCTTTTGGTTTTCATGTGTGTTTTGGGGACCCGAGGGAAGACTGGGGTCTGGGAACTAGGTGATGCCGGAGAACGAGGCTCCCGGGAGCATGGCTGGCACCCCGTGTCAACCACCAGACCCTTGACCTTTGCTCAAGGTTGGGAAAGGCTGTCTTGGAGGGAGAGGCTTGGGGCCGGGACCCCCGCTGTTGCCTGGGGAGGGCGGCTGGTCCTCCTGGCGCCCTTGCCGGGCTGGTCCTCTGGGATGCACATGTTCTGTGCCGGGGTGGGGCCGTCTGCCATCTTGGCTGGTGCAGGGAGGCCCAAGAAGTGGCCACTGCCTTGTGCCGGCCCCGCCCCCATGACTTCATAGGATGGAGGCCAGGTCCAGTGTCCAGCACTGGCCCCTGCCGCTCTGGGTGTGGCCAAGCCTCAGCAATAATACGAGGGGGACAGTGATCCCCACGTGAAGTTACTGGTGCCCATCAGAGAGGCTCCACCCCCGGCCCTGCCCTCCTCGTGGGGTGATTCTGCATCCCACCAGCCTCAACAGAGAAAGCTCTTGTTGTTCCTGTAATTAAAGCAATTAAGATTAAGGAGAAAGCCAGGCTTCACATCTGCAGCTGGACTTGGACTTAGGCGGTGGCTGGGCTTAGGGTCCCAAAGGGAGCGGCGGGCAGGTCCCTGCGGAGGGCGGGCCGGCTGGGCTGGCGGTGCGGGCGCTCACCCTCGCCTCTCCCGCAGTCATCATCAATGGGGATCTCAGCGGGGAAGTCGGTGCTGGCGCTTCTCACCTTCTTGGCCTTCGCCTCGTGCTGCTATGCTGCTTACCGCCCCAGCGAGACCCTGTGCGGCGGGGAGCTGGTGGACACCCTCCAGTTTGTCTGTGGGGACCGCGGCTTCTACTTCAGTGAGTAGCTCCCGGGGCCGGGGGCGGGGGCGCACACAGCAGGTCCTGCTAGGTGCCGGGGTCCTCCCCACGCGCCTCGGTCGCCTCTGCAGGTCCTCCAGCCTCGCGAGTTCGGGGCCGGGCCCAGGCTTCTAGCCACAGGACTCACAGTCCAGGGAGAATGGGCAGGGGTGTCCACAGGGGGTCAGACCTGAAGCAGCAAGTGCGGGTGGGGTGCGGAGGGGGCTGCAGGCCTGCCTCCGCTGGGGGGGGGGTGCAGACAGCCCTTCCCCTCCTGCTTCTCCCTGACCTGCCCACGGGCAGAGCTGTGGGCACCAGCTTCCCGCACCTTTTGTCCACGTCTTGGCAATGGGCACGTATCCGTGGACTGTTAGATTTGAAATGGAATCAAATGGGTTGAACGCCATTAAGAATAAAAGCACTTGTCACTGAGGGTGTGAGTGTGCATGCTGGGGGATGCCTGGCTCCATCCACGAGCGGGGCCGCTGCCCTGATGGGAGGCAGGGGGTCGGGGCCGGGGCGGGACCCACGCTCGAGGGCAGCAAGCGGTGCAGGCGCCTGCCTGCTGGCCTGAGCGTCTTGGCTGGTTCTCATGGTTCCGGACCGGGGGCGCCTGGCTGGGCACACGGACCCCTCTGCCCCCCTCCACCCTGGAGCAGGGCGTGTCCCCGTTGGAGGCGACCTCTCCTTCAGCGTGGGCTCTTGCCCTCACCCCCCATAGTCTGGGCCTCCGGTTCTTTATACGTCAGGAGAGTGTCCACCTGGTTTCCAGGAGAAATGGGAGAGCAGGGGCAGCCTGACCCTCAAGGGGGGGCGTGCGCACTCCCTGAGCTCAGCCAAACGCCTCTCGGGGCCGTGGGGGGGCGGGGGGCAGGGGGTGGGGACATGGCTGGGGCAGCCGGGCGAGGGCCATAAGGCTCGAACCCGGCCCACCACCTCCACGAAGCATCTTCCTCCACAGCTTTTACTTACCCACACTCTGAAATGGGCTGGAAACGCCCGTCTTGGCATGTCAGCGCTTTGCTCTGAAAAGCACACCTGCTTCTCCATGCTTCCGAGGCCCCTGCCTGCCCTGGCTTCTCTCCTGGCCTCTCTCTCTGCCACCCTTGGGGGCAGGAAGTGGCACCGCAGCACCTAGTGCCGGCCGACCCTGGCACAGGCTTGCCCCACTGACGGGCGGGCTGGGCTGAGCCCCCAGCCCGTGTGACCCTGCAGCCGGACCCCTTACTGGGGGCTCCCTTCCCGCCCCCACCCCCACGGACGGCGGAAGGAAGGCGGGGACTTCACGTGGCCGAGTCTGGAGCCTGCGGTGGGGGGAGGGGAGGGCGGGAAGAAAGGAGGGCGTGGTCAGTGCAGCTCCTCACTCCTCTCCTCCCGTCTTCTCCTTCTTCCATTCCTGCCGGTCTCAGCGGGGGCGTCTCTAGGGCCGTGGGCGCCTCGGCTTCTGGTTGCTGCAGGGGTGCACCTGCATCCCAGCCGGCCTTCGGGCCGGGACCCCCCTGCCATTCGAGGAGGAGGCACAAGACGCCAGGGGCTGGTTCTGGTCACTCACGCTCACTGTCCCTTCTCTCCTTTCTGGGGCCCACCTCTCGCTTCCTTCCTCCACTCCAGGCTGCAGCTGGCTGTCCTTGCAGGGCCACTGGGTGTCCTGTCCCGAGGGTGGGGGCGGGGGGCTGGCCGGAGGACCCCTGCCTCTGCCAGGGGCGGGCACTGACCTGTCCTCCCTTCCTCCTTGGGGGACCGCCAGGCCGACCATCCAGCCGCATAAACCGACGCAGCCGTGGCATCGTGGAAGAGTGTTGCTTCCGAAGCTGCGACCTGGCCCTCCTGGAGACTTACTGTGCCACCCCCGCCAAGTCCGAGAGGGATGTGTCTGCCTCTACGACCGTGCTTCCGGTAAGATGGCCCCGCAGCTCCGGCCCAGCCCCTGCGAGGGGAACCCTCCCCTCTCTCCCCCTGCAGCCCTGCGGGGCTGTCACCTCAGAGCCAGGGGACCAGGGCGCAGCCAGCTGCTTAGCTGAGAGGGTGGCCAGGGCGCCCTTTGCACCCCCCCTCCCCTCTGGGGGCGTTGGCACTGGCCTGTCACACCTGCCCGCACACCTCGGGCGCCTGGGGCAGTTTGGGCGTTGCCCCCCGTGCCCCCCGGGGGCCTGGGCAGCCCCTGACTTGCTCTTCCTCTCCCAGGACGACCTCACCGCATACCCCGTGGGCAAGTTCTTCCGATATGACACCTGGAAGCAGTCCACGCAGCGCTTGCGCAGGGGCCTGCCCGCCTTCCTGCGAGCACGCCGGGGTCGCACGCTCGCCAAGAAGCTGGAGGCGCTCAGAGAGGCCAAGAGTCACCGTCCGCTGATTACTCTGCCCACCCAGGACCCTGCCACCCACGGGGGCGCCTCTTCGGAGGCATCCAGCGATTAGAAGTGAGCCAAATGTCGTAATTCTGCCAAGTGATACCATCTACCTCGCGCCGTCCTCCTGGCCGGGACCGCCCCACTAAGTCCCTCTCTGAAATCTCTGTACCATCCTGTCTGCGGGCCCCCCTATCCCAGCCTCTGTGCCCCAACCTCCCCACGTCAGGCGACACCCCCCTCGGCCCCCTCCACCTGGCCGAGGGGATCAGAACAACATCTCTAAAAATGTACAAAACCAATTGGCTTTAAATATCCCCCCAAATTATCACCCCCCAAATTACCTCCAAATTATACAACCAAAATTGCAATCATGAACCCCTCAATCAGCCCCCTTGAAACGAATTGGCCTTTTAGCAACACCAGAAAAGCAAACCAGCTTTCCAAAAACTTCTAAAAAAAAAAAAAATCAATTGGCTGAAAAAAATACTAAAAATAAATTGGCTTAAAAACAATTGGCAAAAAAAAAGAATTCGGGCCCCCCCCCCCCCTTCCTTCTCATTCCTTTTGGATCTGGACTTAAATTGGCTTTGATCTAATCATTGAAGAGAAAGGAAGGGGCCAAATTTGCAGGTAGGCTTGTCCCTGCTGGCCAGCCATCTCCCCGCCGCCGCCAGGCCCTCCCCGGGCACCAGCAGTGTGACACCAAAGACCCAAACCCGCTCCTCCTCCAAGTTTCCATCACTGAGACCATTATAGAGCAGTGAGGGGACCCCGTAAGACCAGAGGAGGGGAGCACGGAACAGAAACCCCCCATCGCGCTGGTAAAATTGAATTGGCAAAAATAAAATAAAATCGAATTGGCAAAACAACCCCACAGTCCAAAATCTGACATCACAATCCTTACCTCAGAAAGCACACGCAACCCTGCACACACACACACATACACACATTCACACGCATCCATGCACGCAACACACACATCCATGCAAACTCACATACATCCACACTCTCACATGCATCCATGCACGCGCACACACACACACACACACACACACACACACTCTCACATGCATCCATGCACACACACACACACATCCATTCAAACGCACACACACACACTCACATGCATCCATGCACGCACACACACACACACACACACACACTCACATGCATCCATGCACGCACGCACACACACATGCATCCATGCACGCACACACACACACACACACTCTCTCTCACATGCATCCATGCACGCACACACACACACATCCATGCAAACGCACACACACACTCTCACATGCATCCATGCACACACACACACACACACACTCTCACATGCATCCATGCACGCACGCACACACACACACACACACACACTCTCACATGCATCCATGCACGCACACACACACACACACACACTCTCTAGGGACACCCGAGCCCAGCCTTTGTGCAGCTGAGACCGAATTCCATCCCAGATTCTTTTCTGAGCTGCCCCGCGATGAGGTTTCCTGTTCCGTGCTCCCCTCTTGTCCCCTGGGATGCACCATGGTGGGAAGGTGTATCTCGGGCTCAGGCAGGTGGTTCCATCTTTCCGAGAAGAGGGTGATCCCCACTTCTTCTCGGCACCTGTCCTGACCCCACAGCCCACAGAATGTAAGTCCTGGGTGCCCCCAGACCCCAGGGGCATCCACGCACCGACCATCGTGCAGAGCAAGGAACGGTTTGGCAGGCGGGAGATGGTGCAGCTAAGTCAGACAAGCCCTACCACGTAGCCTGACCCCCTGGGTGTGTTCCTGCAAGACCTGGGGAGCCCCCTCCCCCGAGCACACCTAGGGATCATCTTTGCCAGCCTCCTGGGGAAGCCTCTCAGAAATGAGGGGCCCCCCGGAGGCTGGCAAAGGTGACGGGGAGTGTGGGAAGTCTGGAGGATGGCGGGGTGGGTGGGGGGCAGTGGGGGCTGGGTGGGGGGACATTCCTAGGCAGGAAGCGGTCCAGCAAGATTTCGGAGAGAAACGTTCGGGGGGGAAGGAACAGCGAGGCTCTTGCAGAATTACAGACAGAAATTAGAACCCAAATTGACGCCCATTGATCTATCTCCCCTCTTTAATTACTCCTGGGGCATCTTTCCTTTTTTTTTTTTTAATCCCTCCTTAGCTTTTTACGCGCTCATTTACCCACCCCACGTAACAGGGGGGCAGTGACCAAGGACGAGGAACACACACAGTCACCACCGTCACCCGCGGCCTTGCCGCCATCCTGCCCTCCGCCATTTATCGCCTTTTTTTAAATTTTTTTTTTAATCTGTCCCTGTCGCTTGGGTTGAGTGGAGAGTGGAGCCTCTGTGGGGGTGCTGGCCACTGCGCCCCCCAGAGAAGTCAGGGGAATGGAGACGGCCGCTGCCCGGCCTGGCCCCCCGGGGGACAGTGGCTGGTCCCCGGGGGGTCCTGAGGGGCGGAGGAGGGGGCGGGGAGGCGTCTCTCCAGGTGTCAGGAAGGTGCTCGGTGGCCACCAAGGTGGGGCCCCTGGCCCAGCTGGCCAGGGGGGAAGGGGCTGTGGATGTGTGAGTGAAGGTCTCCAGCGGGCGGGAGCAGGTGGCCGCCTTCCGCGCACTTGGGGAGGCTCTCCCCGTACCCCTCGGGAACAGCTTGCCCGCCTCCTCAGCGCCCCGTCTTGCCCCCAGGAAGCTCGGAGCTCCGCAGGGCTTCCTGGCGTCCAGGCGGGGTGAGGTCGGGTGGTAGGAGAGGCCGGAAGAGCCGGGCCCCGCAGAGCAGAAGAGCTGCGCAATTTTCTGACCGCTGGGTCGCTTGGGCCCCGAGGCCCTCGGGTCTGGTGACACGACACGGCCACCACTCTCGGCACCTCGGGCTGCGGCAGGGACCCGGGCGGCTGGGGGCTTACCTCACCCCCACCTCTGCCCCCAGCGCAGTCCCCCTGCACGGCAGCCCGACTAGTGAGCTAGAGGCCCGACGCCGCGGGGCCCCGGTGACGGGGCTGGCGCAGCCCAGGGGGCGGCTGTGCCAGTCCACCCCAGACACAGCGGGCAGCTCTCCGTGGGTCAGCTCCATCCCGACCCGGGCCCCTCCCGACCTCCGCGCCCAGCTCGTGGCCCTCCATCTTGTCTCTTCCCCGAGTCCCCTAGCCGTCTTCAGCGGGACCCCCTCTTGGGTCTCTGTGCCATCACGCGAGGACCCCCACGCGCAGAACACCAAGTGTCATCGTGCCCGCCGCCCCGTCCACCGCGCGGCCGTGTTCTCCTCCTCTTGCCCGTAACATGCTGTTTCTGGCAGAATCCACAGCCTGGGTTTTGTCTTTAACCTTTATCGCTCGCCATCCCAATAAAGCATTTAAAATTATTTCTTCTGAGTCCTCTGCTCTTTCTCTGGGGTGCCTGGTGGGGGAAGGGAGGGGGAGTCTGAGCCCTGGGGAGGGGGTGGGGTAGGTGGGAAGAGGGGGCAGGGAGACCCTGGGAGGGGGGTACCTCCTCTGGGCCCTCACAGTGATGGGGTGTGGGGAGAACAGCTGGACGGCCTGCTGCCCTCAGCAGTTGGGAGGGGGGCTCCGGGGCCATCTCAAGGTTCAGGTCCTCGGAGTCCAGGGGTGGGCAGGGTCCTGGGGGCTTTTGCAGGAGCTCACTGATGAGGAGCAAAGAGCCTTCACTGTTAGTCAACCCCAGGGAGCTCTCCCAACCTCGGGGGACAGGGCATGGGGGTTGGCCAGGCTCTGGAAGCTTCTGGAGACTGTTGCTGGTGCCAGAGATGGGGACTCGGGGCCACTCACACCTGGGGACTCTCATCACCTGCGTGCCCACCTGCGTGAGCAGAAAGGAGCCCCCAAGACTGAGAAGCCCTCCGCTGCTCAGCCCTGCCCCACTTCGCAGACCCTCTGACTTCTAAGTACCCATGCTGCTCGGACGACAGTGAGGCTGGCCTAGAAATGCTCGAGGGCTGCCCACCACCCCCCACCTTATGTACCCTGGCACCCTCGGTCAGCAGGTCTGCCAGTGGGCACCCAAGGCTCTCTGCCCCATCTGGGTAGCAGACACCTTGCCTGTAAACCAATCACTCCCTCTCTGATACTTACCACTTGGCCTGGTGCTGGGCTGTGGCCTCGGGGGTCTCGAGGTGTGTTCCCAGGGTGGCCACGCTGCCCATGCCCACTGAGAGCTCAGCGTTGGGGTGGGGAGCTGCCTGAAGGAGGTGGGATCAAGAATGATGGGAGAGACTGTGCTGGATAAGGGGCACCGTGAGCTGGGGTTGGGGTGTGGGCCCAGCTTGGGACCCTCTGCCCAGCTCTGCCTGCCCCTGAGACAAGCTCAGAGTTTGTCTCCCATCAGCCCTGTGCATGCAGCCCAGTGCGGTGCCCCTCCCCGGACCCTCGGGTTTCTGGGTCCAGGGTCTCCCTTCCCCCCCAGCTCCGGTCAGGCCAGCCTGCTCACCCACTGCAGCTGAGTCACCCCTGCTTCTGCCCGCACCCCGCTTCCCCCAAGACCCCTGCAACCTCCCTCTGCTGGGCAGCCCTGGGCACAGCCAGCCCTGCTCCGGCGGCCCTCCTGAGTAGCCCCAGCGTTGGCCCACTGCCCTCGCTGCCCCCACCCCTCTTGGCTGGGCCCAGCCAGGTCCCAGGTGCCCCAATCTCCCCTTCCTGCCCCTCCGCCTGCTCTGCAAACTCTCAGCGCACCCCTCAGCCTCCATTCATCCACTCATTCCTCCATTCATGCCCACAAGCTGCGCCCCAGGCTCGGCGTCATGGAGGCAGAAACTGCGGTGATTTTCAGGAGAGAGTGACTCCGGAGTGTGGGCCTGGAGGAGGTGAGGGTGGCGTCTCCCGGGAGGAGGGTGAAAGCCTGGGCGTCTCGGGCTGGGAGTGGGGCTGCCACGGGTGGGGGGGTCCACGTGGGGGTGAGATCAGAGGCCCCTGACACTCAGGGACATTGGGGACCCCCGTGGCGGTGGGCTGGTGGGTTGAATAGTGTCCTTCCCAGAAAGACGCGTCCAGTTCTAAGCCCCAGAGTCCTCGAATGTGCCCTGGTTTGGGCAAAGGGTCTTAGATGTCATGAAGTGAAGGGTCTGGAGATGAGACCGTCCTGGATTTAGGGAGGGCCCAGACCCAAGGACAGGACAGGGGAAGGAGGCAGAGGAGAGTCCGCGTGAGGGTGGGGCAGAGACTGGGGGGACGCGGCCACAAGCCAGGAGCCCCAGAAGCTGGACGAGGAAGGAAGGACCCTCTCCTGGAGCCTCTGGAAGGAGCCTGGCCCTGGACACCTTGGTTTTAGCCCAGTGAAGCTGACTGCAGGCCTCTGGTCTCCGGGACTGGGCGAGAATGAATTTCTATAGTCTTTTAGGCCATCCAGTTAGTGTCATCGAGGAAACGAGTTATGTGAGGGTTCTGCGGGGCAGAGTGGGGGTGGGGCACGCTGCCCTCCTGGTGGGTCCCCGCGTATCCCCACTCCTGACTGCCGCTTGGAGGCCAGGTGGTCTTCTGAAACATAGGCCATGCCCTGCCCCCTACAGACAAGCAGATTCCTCGTGATGGCTTGGCCCGGGGCTGGCTGAGCACACGCGTGGTGTCCCTGCCTGAAGGCCTGGGCGCTGGCTGCCTCTGCCTGGATTGGGACCGCTGACCCTGCGGGCGTCCGGGTGCCCCTCGGGAGGCCCTCCCCGAGCACCCTCTCAGGAGCGCTCCTGCCCCCCGACCACCTGCTGAGTGAAGAGGACACGGGGCCGGGTGGGGGGCCGGAGCTGACCCTGGGCTTGAATGTGAGCCCCAGGAGGGCCTGCCTTTGCTGAGCCGGAGGCCCTGGAGGAGCTTCCTGGCTGCTCACCCCACTGTGTCTCCCCCTGGCATCTTCACCTGAGCTGCAAAGTGGCTCATGCCGGGGCCTGAGCAGCCCCCTCAGTACACGGCAGACTCCTGGCCCGGCGTGCTCACGGCTGCCACCCCTCACCTGCTCCAGGGTCCTCTGTCCCTCCCCCTCGGTCCTCGGCTGCCACTGGACCAGCCACTGGACCCTGCTGCCTCCAGCCACTCTCCCTGTGCGCCTCGAGGCCCCTGGCCTGCTCTCCTCATGGGATCCTCCATGGTTCCCATGGGCCACCGGGCAAAGGGGTGTAAGCCTCAGGCCAGGCCTTCCTGGGGTTTTAGGCACCCAGCGCGCTCTGGCTCCTCGGGGGTCACGTCTCGGTGCCCACGCCCCCTTGCCGGGCTCCCAGGCTCCTGCTCTGCCTGCCCCCTCTCTGCCTCGCACCCCTCCGGCTGCACACAGCCTGACTGCTCTGCCTCCTGGGCTCTCTAACACCCTGCACGCTTTCCACTGCGCTCTGCTGTCCTGGCCCATCACTGCCCCCACCCCAGGTCTCTGGGGCCCGGAGCCACCCCTCCGTGTAGACAGGGGGTCTGGCGTTCAGCCCCCTGCCTCTGTCCCCAGACCTGCCACGCCACAGGTGCATCATCCCGCTCACCACCAGGTCCTACCGAGCTCTCCGGAGCCCTCAGGGGAGCCCCCAGGGCAGAGCCAGCCAGGAAGAAGGCCCTGGAGGCTGGGGGCAGGGACCCCACCACACACACCCCCGGGGAACCCCTCGCCTCCCAGCCCGTCTGCGCCCCTCCTTCGGGGGAGAGTCCCGCCTTCCCACATGGCCTCATCCCTAGTAACCCGCGTCCACCTGCCCGGCGGGTCCTGGCTCCCAGGGTCCTCGCGTCTCCCTGGCCGGCGGGTCCTGGCTCCCAGGGTCCTCGCGTCCCCCTGGCCGGGGCCTGGTGCCCAGCGGGCACTCCCGAGCAGGTGTGGCCACCCCGGGCCGCCCGGCCCTACCTGCCCAGCCCCCTCTGGCCTCATTAGGGCAGCTCCAGCCTCTCCCTCCCCAGCCCAGCCAGCCCTGGCCTCCACGGCCAGAAACCACAGAGAAAATGCCTGTTTGTGCCAGTTATGCCGAAAGCAAAACAGTTTGTGGTTTGTGACCCAAATTTTTTGCCTTTTTTTTTTTCAGAACATAACAAAGCTCAAGACAACTCCCCGCACCCCCACCCCCCAGGCAGACGAAGCGATCTGTTTATACAGGCCCTCGCCCCAGGCCAGGCCCTCCGCGCTGGGCGGCCTCGCAGAAGGGGTGCGGGGCCTGGCCAAGGGGGCACCCCCAGGCTGGGGTGCTGGGGGCTGAGGGAGCTCCTCCGTCTCGTTTAAGGGGGGTCCCACAGGCCTACACAGAGGACGCGGCAGGCTGACGGGGTCCCCGGAAGCCCCCACCTGAGTCTGTCATCAGCCCCAGGCCCCACCCCTTCTCACGGACCCATGGGATGGCCGGGTTCAGCCCATCATCCGCCTGCCCGCCCCGCATGGCACCCCCTTCTCCCAGCTCCTCCTTGCCCTAGCCCCCTGGGGGTTGTGTACCCTTGTTCAGCCCTGCATGGACACCACGGTGGGGGGCACGTCCTCTGTCCTGGGGGCGGGCGCCCGGGGAGGCCTGTGTCCGCAGAGTGGCAGGTGAGACCTTGGGGGTCCCAGCCCAGACCAGGCGAGAGTGAGGCAGGTCTCCTCCCAAGACCCAGCAGGGCCAGGCACAGGCTGGACCCCAGAAGTGGGGGCCTGCCGGACTCAGGGCGCCCTGGCCAGGGGGAGGGAGTGGACCCCTTCCCACTCTGACCACTATGCTCCACCCACCCGGGGGCTCCGTCCCCGCAGGCAGCCTCCCCCGGCCCCTTCTTGACCCGCATGGCATCTCCCATCCTCCATTACCCCGTGCCCTGTGCTGGGGCCAGGCAGCCAGAGTCTGAGGGGAAGGAATTCCTGGACTGAGGGCTCAGGTGTCCTGCGGGCAGATCCACAAGCACCAGTGGGGCTGAGGCAAAGGCGCCTGGAAGCCCCTGGGCCCGAGGAGGCCCACCTAGAGGGGGCGACTTTGCTGCTGATGCCGAGGCTGGAAGGGCGTTCAAGGCAGAGGGAACAGCCTGGATGGCTTTGGAGTGACCTGAGGTCTGAGCAGAGCCGCTCGGGTGTGGTTGGTTCTGGAGACCAGGAGGAGCTTGAGGGTGGGGGCGAGGGTAGAGGTGGAGGGGACAGAGCTCCCGGGGAGCGTAGGATGGGGAAGAGCTGGGAGTGGTGGCCCATTGCCCCTGCCCCGGGGTGGGTTCAGGCCCAGCGCCCCCGGCAGGTGGTGGAGGCGGGGAGGGCCTCCCGCCCCCAGCCCTGGAGATGAGCCGGGCGGCTGCTGCCAGGCCGGCAGCCCGCGCCCCCCGGCGGGCCCAGCATCACTTTGGGAAGGCCTGGTCTGTACCTCCGCTCCCCCCTCCCCTACTTGTCATCCCTGGCCTCCCCACGATCAGGACCAGATGTGCCGCTGAGCAGGAATTCTAGCTATTTGGTTAACCAGTCACTCCAGGGAGTTTCTGATAAGGCGATTTGGTTCTCAGCGGAGCTGGGGAGGGGGAGGAGTGAGAACAAGCGGCTCTCGCCCCCACCCTCCTTGAGCCCCAGGGCCTGGGATGCCTGTCGGCCAGGGTCTCACCCAACCAGACCACTCTGAGGAAGAAAGGCTTTCCAGGCCTCTTGTGGCTCTGCGCTGTGCCAGCAGGTGGGTGCTAAGGCTGCAGGGGTGTCCGCCCCCAGGGGCCTGGGTGCAGAGCTTCAGTGGGAGGGGAAGGAGCCCACACTGGAGCAGGCGGCATGCTCCCCGCCGCGACGCCTACAACACCCCTGTGAGCGCGCCGCCTCCCAACCGCTGGTCCTCCCCGCTCTCATCTTTCATCCATTTATGTTCGTTCCAGGCTCTGAGCCGGGCCCCGGAGCCATGGAGATGGATAAGGTTCCATCCCCACCCTCGAGACGATTGTCATGCGTGAGGAACCTGGTACATCAGCTCACGGTAACAGGGAGAGCAGGCCTGCAGGTCAGGGGAGCTACCCCCAGGGGAGGGCAGTTTCCCACCTGGGACCCTGGCCCTCTCCTTCTCCAGGCCGCCTCCTCCCAACGGCCGCTGAGCACTCGCCCCGCTCAGGTGGTGGACCAGCTCTGCTTGGAGCTTGACGGCCCCGGGGTCCCAGGCCAGCCTCTCATTTTGTTCCGCTCTGTTCTTATGGCGGCCTCCTGGGACCTTCTTGACCCCTTCTCTGGTCCTGCAGCCCTTAAACACTTAGCTTCTATCTCCGTGGACCCCAGGACCTCGCCCAGTATCTGGTGCAGAGCAGAGACTCAGCGTGGGCGCCCTGAACGAACAGATGGGTGAGCGGGTGTATGGGTAGGTGTCTGTATGTGTGTATGTATGTACGTATGAATGGAGGTCTTTGTGGGTAGGTGGGTGGGTGGGTGGATAGACAGATGGGTGAGTAGATGTATATAGGGGTGGATATATGCAAGAGACGTGGGCTCAATCCCTGGGTCAGGAAGATCCCCTGGAGAAGGAAGTGGCAACTTACTCCGGTGGTCTTGCTTGGGAAGTCCTATGGACAGAGGAGCCTCGTGGGCTACAGTCTGTGGGGTCTCAGGGTCAGACAGAGCTGGGCAGCTAAACAAGCTAAACAACAACGAAGGGGACTGCAGGTCAGCGTGTGCCTCCTGGGTTGTCCCTGCGGCCGTGCCTAATCGGGGAGCAGGGGACAGAGCAGAGACTGAGATTTACTGGATGTCTCTCCCAGTAGACATGCTCCATGCTGATTCATATAGAAATTTATCTGCCTTTAGAGTTGGGAACACAATAGGGATTGGAAGATACTTACTGATTAAGTGGAATCTGCAGATCTTGTTTAAGTGACCGTGGGCTTCCCTGGTGGCTCAGATGATAAAGAGTCTTCCTGTGATGTAGGAGACCCGGGTTTGATCCCTGGGTCAGGAAGATTCCCTGGAGAAGGGAATGGCAACCCTCTCCAGTATTCTTGCCTACAGAAGTCCATGGGCAGAGGCGCTTGGGCAGCTACAGTCCATGGCATCGCAAAGAGTCAGACACGACTGAGCGACTAACACACAGCAAGGGAACATGCATCTGGAAATTGTCTTAAGGACCTAGAAAATCTGAACTCATCAATAAACAGGCTGCCAACTGAAAGCTATAAAATCCTATCCTAGGAAAAGGCACAGGGCCCAGAGAGTTTTATGGGCAAGTTATCTTTTCTTCAGCGTTCAAGATCAGCCCTCTACTGTACAAGACGTTTCAAGCATAGAAGATGAGCACAATTATGATTCATTTTCCGTGTTCACAGAACCCTGATACCCAGGCAGGAGGACCACAGAAGAAGGGAAACCACAGACCGAGTTCACATGTGAAGATAGACACAAAAACTGTAAATAAAGGAATGAGCAAATTAAATCCAGCCGTGCATTGAATTAGAGTAATAATACACCCTGGCCAAGTGGAGTTTACTTCCAGGAATGCAAGGATGACTCAACATTAGGAAATCCATTAATATCATTGTGTTAATAGGCCGTATGATAGGAAAGAGAGGGAAAGCCATACAGTAATAGCTTAATAGATAAGTGCCCAAACATGTTCCATGACATTTAAAATGCACTCCCCTTTATAAAGCTTGTTTACTAGGGAAGACATAGAAAAGAATTTCCTTAACACCAGAGAAGAAGCTCATGTTCTCCGCCTGCTGCCTCCTCCCAGACTGCTAGCCCATCACCCTCTGAAATCAGCCCCACCACCATCCATGCAGCCAAACTCAATGTTGTTCTTTTTAATAAGATGTGGCCTGTCGGGCGCTTTCGCTGGCTCTGCACTCTACCCTCCCCGCCCTGAAACCCCTCTCGTCTATGCTTCTTGCGTGGAGAAGTCAGCCTCCGACAAACCAGCCCTCTGGCAGACAACAATCAGAAGCCTCGGACAGCAGGCAATCAAACAAGTGAAAAACCACCCAGGGGCTCCGGAGAGTTAGCAAAAAGCAGGTTGTTTTGGAAAGGCAGTCATAGTTCAGGCATCCTGAACCCCAATCTTTCCGGCTTGAGGAACCAGGAGAAGGGGCCTGGGGCAATCAAGACTGCTGAAGAGTGAGGCGGGAATCCCAGAAAGAGCCGCGGACGCAACGTCACAGATTTTATGTATAAACTCTGCTCACGTTCCAGGCGCGAGGTGTCTCTGCAACAGAACAGTCACAAAGTGTGTGATACAAATCAGGATGACATGATATACCTGGGGGCCTGGGAATAGGAATTTTCCTCTCAATGGAAATATATTAACCGAGGCCAGCTCTGAGGTCACTCAGATACTGGACTGATCAGATACAGACTTCAAAAGAGCTAGGATAACGATGCCTGTGGAGATAAAGGAAAACCCATGCACATGAATGAAAAGATGGGAACTTTCAGCACATAGAAAATGCTAGAAACATCTAAGTGGACAGTGAGGGCAGAAAAATTCAGTCTCTGAGATTAAAAAAAAAAAAATCACTGAAGATATTAGTGGCAGAATGGAAATGATGAGAGAGTCTCTGAACTTGAAGACAGGCGGGGAGACGTTATTCAAGGTGAAGCAAAAGGAAAAAAGAAAATTTTTTTTTTAAAGAACAGAAACTCAAGGTCATATGAATGGTATTAAAAAGTCTAACACACAGGTGATTAGGGTCCTGGTAGCGGAGGAGCAAGAGAATGGGGGAGAAAAATATTGGAGAAATAATGGCTAAAATCTCCCAAGAAGTCCATCAAAACCCAAAGCGGATCAACTTGAAGCAAACTGCACCTGGGTTCATCAAAGTGAAACTGCTGAAAATGAAAATTCAAAAGGACAAGTTTGAAAGGAGGACATATTATATTACCAAGAGCAATGTGCTAAAGGTGGCAGACTTCTCAACAGAAAAGTGGAGGCCAGGTGAGAGGATGAGATGCTGAGAAAGGTTGAGGTCACTCAAGCTGGCCTCGGGAGGCCCCTCTGCGTCCCGTGCCCCTCCAGGCATCTCCCACACCCAGGGCCCAGAAGCTGGTGGGGGTGCGGGGCAGAGGGAAGGAGACGTGTGTCCCTTCCATGGGTCATGGGACAGGTGGGTCTCCTTCCCGGGCCTGGAAGGAAGTGTGACAAGGAAAACCAGGGATGCCCGCACCTGTGGCAGGTGTGGGCCAGGTCTGTGCCAAGTCTGTTCTCTCAACTGCACAGGTGGGATCTCGCAGGCCAAGGATGTCTGAGAGATGCCTTGAGGGCAGTGTCGAAGGCTAGGCACCCCATCCTGCAGGCGATGGGGACCTTGCCGGTGAGAACCACTTTAGGGGACAACTGAAGAAAGGGGGCTGCTTTGGGGCTGGCCCCTCCGGAGCATGCCACCCCCGGCCCAGCCCGACCTGGGGCTCCCGGGAGAGGAAGACACGGGGGCTCAGGCCCCCTAATCCTGGTCATCCCCGCCCACCATGAGTTCTGTGGAAGCCTCTCCCAGCACCCCAGGGTTTCAGGTCTGATTCCCTGTGGCGTCCGAGGAAGGGCATTCCTGAGGGTGCCCCAGACGAGGGATGTGGGGCCAGCTGCCCAGCACAGGCCGCGGTCTCCCTGCACGCTCGGCTTGCCATCAGCACGGAGGCTGGGCTCTTCTCCCAGCGCTTCACCAGGGGTCTAAAGAACTCCCAGAACCAAAGGAGTCCAGCCGCTGCCAGGCCGGCAGGCAAGGCTCACGGAGGCAGGAACAGCCGTGGAGAAGCTCAGGGTGGACAGGGGGGCTATGAGGGGTGCGGGGGACTCTGTCCTGAGAAGTCTGCACCCGACTTGGGGGCAGCCAGGAACACATGGCGGAGAAGATGGGCCTTGGGAGCTCCAGGAATTGCATTCCTCCAGGTGAAGCTGGTCAAGGAGGGCTCCCTGGAAGAGGGGAGGCTCAATGGAAGGCCTTGAAGGCCGAGGAGAATTGAATCAGGAGGGCAGACAGGCGGGGACGATGGGGTGCGTGCACGGAGAAGAGTGAGGGGCCTGGAGCTGTTCTCCCACCAGATATCTTTATAGGAGCGGAGTTTGCCTGGGGTGGGGGGCGGGGGGCGGCAGTTCGAGGGGGAGGCTGGAGCGAGGGTCTCCCAGCCTGCTGGCCTCTGCTCCAAGAGGCAGCCGCGGAGCAGGCGCCCAGGCCGGCGGCCAGCTGCACTTGAGAACGCACTTGACAAAGTAGTAAACTTTATTAATCCCACGAAGCTGGACTCTGGAGTGTGTCTTGATACTCTGAGAACACGGCGGCGGGGCTCGAGGCAGCGGCTGGCACCCCCGGAGAAGCCCTCGCTGGGTGGCCTGAGTTCCAGGCTCAGGGGCCACCAGCCTGCACGTGCTGGCTGCGCTCTCCGAGGAGAAGGACCGTCCTGTCGCCTTGATGGAAACAGCCTGTGGAATCCGCTGTCGGTGATCCCTTTCGAACTTCCAAGCAGAATCTGGGGCACGTGCACATGCGCGGGGTTCCAGTCCCGAAAGATCACAAAGAGCCAGGTGACCGCATTCCCAGACCCGAGTTTTTGCTCTCAACCCTGGAGAGCGTGACCTTGGATGCTCCCGCCTAACCTGGGGACCGGCACGTCCCAGTGGCCACACACAGGGAAGAGTCCCCTGAGAGAGCCAGACAGACCGGGGGTGTTTTCCCCCCAATCAGCTTTACTTTGGAACAATTGTATATTTACAGACAAAGCCGCACAGGTGGTGGAGACTTTCCCGAATCCCCCTACACATGTGTGGAACGGAAGACTGTGAAGGTCCCCAACCCAGCTCCTGGCATCACCTAGGGTCACCGGGATTTCTGCTCGTCCCCCTTCTGCTTGCTCATCATTTCTTTCATCTCCCAGATGGAGGGGTTTTCAAAAGAACAGCATCTGGAGAGGTTGCTGATGGGGCTTCAGACCCCACAGTGCAGCTCGCTTTTGAGAGCCCACCCCTTGTCGGGGTCCTGGGAAGCCCTCTGAGTGACCCCCCCTCCTCTCCCCAGAGGCTGCGTCCCCCCGGGGAACTTACCTTCCCCAGCCACAGAGCTTTCCCGAGCCTGAAGCCATGCCACGCTTCCCACTAAATGTGCTTTGTCTTGAAAAGCTTCGTGACTTTTTTGCTTAAAAAGATGCCTTATGTTAATATGGAGTATCTTGTGACTTTTAATTCACTTAGAATATTTTTAAGATTCTTTGATGTGGACCATTTTTTTTAAGTCTTTATTGAATTTGCTACAATATTGCTTCTGTTTCCTGTTTTGTTCTGGCTGTGAGGCATGCAGGATCTTAGTTCCCTGACCAGGAATCAAACCCACATCACTTGCGTTGGAAGATGAAGTCTTAGCCACTGGACCACCAGGGAAATGCCTAGAATATATATATTTTTTTTAATTTTTAAAAATTCAAATATTTGAGAACATTTCCATGCTTTAGTGTTAACGTCTAATTGGGCAAATCTCAGCAGATGCCACCCTCCCTCAACTAACGCTCTTTGGGATCCTCTATAATGTTCAGGAATGTCAAGGGGTCCCGAGGCAAGAATAATGGGGAATGGAGGTCACGGAGCCAGGGCTGGGGAGCAGCTCTGTGTCCAAGCTGCTGGGTCTCATCTCTCTGCGTGTTAAGACAGGGACCATAGGAGCGAGGGAACCACACGGTTGGGCTGTGTAGATGGTCTGTTCTCTGTGGGCAGCGGCACCAAAGATCTGCCCCTCACAGTCCTCAGACGAGGGCAGAACCGGTTTAGGGTTATGAGAAAACTTCGCAGAAATTTCAGAGTCCCCTCTACCCCACCCCCACCACACAAAACACATGCAACACGCCCACACCGTTCACGCCCTGCTCTCGGGGAAGAATTGGTCAGCATCAATGAACTCCTACTGAGATGTTATTACAGGTAACGACGTTCACCCTTCCCACCAGGGCTCACCCTCGGAGCTGAGCATTCTTTGGGCTTGGATAGACGTATAAGGGTGGGTACTCATGGCAACAGCATCACGGGGTCCCGAGAAATAGTCTCGCTCCCCGGAAAACCCTCAAGCTCTGCCCGTTCATCCCTCTCCCGCCGTGAACCCCCGCAGCCACTGAGCCTTTACTGTCCCCACTGTCTCGCATTTTCCAGAATGCCACGCGTTGGGTTTAGACCACGCATGGCCTTCTCAGACTGGCTTCTCCCCCTCAGTTGTGAACATTCACATTCCCTCCATGTCTTTTGTGGCCTGACAGCTCATTTCTCCGTATCACTGAATAATTAATAACAGTCCATTGTCTCGAAGGACCACTTTATCCATCTATTCGCCCACGGAAGGGCATCTTGGTTGCTTCTGCGTTTGGATGATTCTGCGTGAACCTGGTTTATGTCAACCTCTGTGTGCAGATTTTTCTTGTAGCTTTTCTCTTTAATCCAATTTCACTTCCAATGACTTGTGGGTTTCCTCAGGGCAGTTTGGAAGGTCATTCCTCTTCGGCCCCTTGCCAGAAGGACTTGGTAGGGCGTATTTCACAGTGGTCTCTGGGGCTTGACGCTGTCTGTGTGAACACCCGGGTCTTTTGCCAGGTCCTGTCTGTCCCCGCCGCGCAATAGCTCCATCCTGGTGTTGGTGGTACTCCGTCCTAACTCTGGTTTCCCTGTGGCATGTTCTCATGTCTTGCCGGCTAAGCCCCGCTCTGCCCTGCTACTGAGAGCCTTCCCATAAAACTCGCCTCTTACCTAAGTGTCCATCCACAGAGGAACGGATGAAGGAGGTGTGGTACATGCAGACAACGGACCATTACTCAGCCATTAAAAAGAATGAAATAATGCCGTTTGCAGCAACGTGGATGGAGCTAGAGAGCGTCTTACTGAGTGAAGTCAGACAGACAAATATCATAAGATATCGCTTCTATGCAGACTCTAAAAAGAAATGACACAAATGAACTTATTTACGAAGCAGAAACAGACTCCCAGGTGGAACTGTGGTCACCAGTGGGTGGGGCTGGGGAGGGATGGCTCGGGAATCGGGGATTGGCATGTACCCACCGCTGCTCCTGCCGACTCGCTCAGTCGCGTCCGACTCTGCGACCCTGTGGACTGTAGCCCGCCAGGCTCCTCTGTCCATGGGATTCTCCAGGCAAGAACACTGGAGAGAGTTGCCCTGCCCTCCTCCAGGGGATCTTCCCAACCTAGGGGTCGAACCTGGGTCTCCTGCATTGAAGGCAGACTCTTTACCACTGAGCCCCCAGGGAAGCCCCCATGTACACATGACTATATGTAAAATATACAACCAACAAGGACCTACTGCAAAGCACAGGTAGGTCTGCTCAGTATTATGGAACAACCTAAACGGAAGAAGAATTTGAAAAAGAGTCAGATATGTGTGTATGTGTAACTGAATCACTTTTTGCTGTACGCCTGAAACTGTACTCGGATAGTAAATAAAGTTTTGTGTTTTTTTTAAGTCTCCTCTTAATTCGCTCACAGCAGGCATGGACAGGGAGGCTATCGTGAACCCTGACCCACCAGGAAATGCAGGGAACCTGCTCCCCAGCTCCGGGTCTCCTGGCTGCCCCAGGAGCTCGCTCTGTCTGGGGAGAAGCCCGCTGGACGAGATGCTGGCTCTCACGCCCCGGCAGGCAAGCCCGCGCCTTCAGACATGGAGCCTTGAGGCTGAGTCTCTCGTCCGAGTAAGCTTTCTTGCTGTGGCTCTTTGGGGGAAGCGTAACAGACACTGGTGTGCTCCTGACCACTCGCACTTGGAGCCTGTCCCCACGAGTGGCCCGGCTCAGAACCTCCTCGCCTCTGCCCCAAGCACCCACTGCATGCTGAACGGGGTGTCCCAGCCATGATGTTCCCACCACCCCCAGCCCGTGTCTCCATGGGGCTTTGTGAGGGGGTCCATGCGGAGCCCAGCGTGCTCTGGGCCTCTCTGGGCAAGCTTCTCTCTAAATGCTCTGGTGACAGGGCGCTCACTCCTGCCCCACGCTGAGAGTGGCCCACTAGCCCCTGACCCTGGGTCTCCTCCTGGGATCCCCCTCACGTCCCCCTCAAACCAGGTGGAGGCCTCCCTCAGGGTGGTGCCTCACGGGGCTGCACACATTTCTGCTCGGATCGTCCCCACTTTCAACTGAACTCCACAGAGAGGCCCCAGGAGGGCCCCGGGAGGACCCCAGGTCTGGGAGGGGGCACCCCTCTTCCTGGCCCGGAATCTAATCCAGCCATGGGGCAGCAGGCAGGAAGGGGTGCAGGTGACCCCTGCTGCCTGGCAGGTTGCCCGCCCAGTATCCCTGGCCCCTGGCCCGCACGGAGCTCCGCTTAAACTCACGAGTCCTCTGGGGAGGGTCAGGCAGCCTATATAGGGTAACTGAGCCCCACGGTGGTGGGGGGCTGTGTGCGGGGGCCCCACACCTTGGACACCTTCTCCCTGGCCTGGGCATCGGAGGCTGGGGGTCCCCTTGAGGGTTTCTTCAAGGGTGCGGGCAGCCCACCCAGCCGGGCTTCTGGCTCCAGCCCCCATCTCTGCTGCCGGCGCCCTGGGGACCCCAGCCCAGCCCTCACGTTTGGGGAACACCAGCCGCTTCCTGTTTGTGTACACAGTCCGCCTGCTTCCCACGAGCGGTGGAGGGTCGGCGCGCCAGGGAGCTGGGCGTCCTAGTCCTCATGGGCCCGCTGCTCCGAGGAGAAACTTAATCACTTTGTTTTCTTGGTTTAGGTTTTGCTTTTTAATAAAAAAAAAAAAATGACCCCGCTCGGCTCTGGCCCCAGGCCTTGTGACGTTCCCTGCACAACAGGCGTCACTTTAAACGCTTGGCCGGCAGGCAGCTCAGGGCCAGGGCTCCCAGGGCGGGTGGTGGAGCCCAGGACTGGCTCCGTGCTGGGGAGGCTGGGGGGCGAGGTGGGGGTGCCAACCTCCCGGTCCTGCCGCCCGGTCAGCAAGGCTGGGACCCTCCCCAGGCTTCGGCCCTCAAATGGCAGGTGGGCTGGACAGGGAGAGGCCTGGGGACCTGCCTACCAAGATGGCACAGGAGGGGCGCCAGGAACAGGGGCCACCCCAGAACCATCACGGCCCCCCTAACAGAGCTCCCAGCACATCCTGTTCCCAGCACTGAGCTCACCCCGAGGGGAGAGCCGAGCCGTCTCTGCACAGACAGAGGGGGAAGCAACCTCGGGGGCTGATGGGGGTGCGGTGGGCTTGGGCATGGCAGTGCGGGCTGGCCTGCTGGCAGGAAGGGTCAGGGAGGGAGATGGGGCTGCGGGGGCAGGGAGGGGCGAGTGGAGGTGCTCGAGATGCTTCTCTGGGAGGAAGGAAGGAAGGGAGGAAGGAAGGAAGGAGCCGTGCAGGCGCGGAGCCCTGGCTGTGTGGCAAGGTGACTCCAGTTATCGGGAGAGCCAGCCACAGCGCCCACCGCTCACCTCACCCACTCTGCCTCACCTGCTGTGGACCCCACACAGGCCTCCTTCCCTCCCGAAGCTGGATACTCGCTCGGCAGTGAGACCAGAAGGGCCCCGTGTGCACGCAGCCTGCAGTGTGACGGCGGTGGGGAGGCGATCCTGAGAGACAGGAGAGCAGGTGACCAGGGTCCGGCTGCTGACCTGAGCCAGCAAGGAGACGCAGTGTTGCCCCAGGGCCTGTTAGGGCAGAGGGGAGGGCAGAGGCTGAGCCCTACCATGGAGCAGGTAGGGTGAAGGGGTTCCAGGAACGTGGAGCAGGGCGGGCCCCTCTCCATGAGTGTTGGGGTCTTCATCTCAGGAGCAGAGCACGGGCGCAGGAGGGGGAACCTGGAGTGTTTGAGAATGGCAGGACAGAGTGAGTCTGCACCTTCTGAAGGTTTGGGTCTATGTATGTGGGTGAGGGTGAGGGGGTTAAAGAGAGCGTTCTAAGTACCCAACCCACTGGCAACTTCAGGAGATTTAAGCTGCAGCAGGGGCAGAGGTGTGCAGCCAGATCAGGGAGCTGGAGGGGACAGAAGTGGGAGGTCAGGGCCAAGAGGCTGGGACATGAGGCATCCACACATCAGCCTGCACATCCACCCTCACTCCCCCAACCACCCATCCATCCATCTGTCCATCCACCCATCCATCCACCCCCATCCATCCATCCATCCATTCACCCGACCATCCATCTGTCTGTCCATCCACCCACCCATCTGTCCATCCATCCATCCATCCACCCACCCCCCCATTCATCTATCCATCCATCTGTCCACCGACCCATCCATCTATCCATCCACCCACCATCTGTCCATCTGTCCATGCATTCGTCCATCCATCCATCCATCCACCCATCTATCCACCCATCCATCCGTCCATCTGTCTGTCTATTCACCACCAAATGCCCAATGGGCCTCTGGGCAAAGACTGAGCAGCGGCACGTGCGTTAGGTGCAAAGTCCCAGGTGGGAGCGGTGTGGTTCCTCGGGTAGGGGGTGGTAAAGGAGGGGGTCTTGAGGTCACCTGGGTAGGGAGGGGTGCTTGGAACACTGGCCTGGGAAGCTCTGAGAAGGATGTGGCTTCTTCTCGAGGCAGGGGCTAGTGGAGGGTCTGATCTCAGTGTCAGAGGATGCTGAGTCAACAGCCCGAAGGGGCCGGGGCCAAAGCCGGGCACAGTGTGGTGTGGCAGAGGAGGCTGCAGCCATCAGTTTCAAGGGGCTGGAGGTGGGGCTGAGGGCCTTTGCTGGGGGCTGGAGGTGCCCAGGAAGGATGCACCCCAGGCCCTTCTGGAGCCCCTGGAAGGATGCAATGGCCTCGACTGAGTGAAGGAGGGGCCACAACGCAGCAGGATCTGAGAGGCCCAGGTGGGGCCCGGGGCCAGACTCGGGACGTTGCTGAAAGAGGCCTGGAGGTAGATGGTGCTGCTGGGTGGGCCCTGGGCAGGTGGCCTGGGGAAGGGGCTGCTTCCCGCCTGCCGTTTTAGCTCCATCCTACACAACCCCCCCGCCCCTGCCACTGGGCATGGCATCCCCTACCGGCCAGCCTGGAGATGTTTGCAGGAACTCTCAGTGCCTCCCCCCTTGATGGCCCCACGTTCTGGCCGCCTCACCAGCGAGGGCTGGCCCCAGGCCCCAGACTCCTGGCCGGCAGGGCTGGCCCGTGCCCTGCCCAGAGCAGAGGCGGGTGGGGAGGGGGTGCGGGAAGAGGGGACCCGAGGAGGCGGCCCTTGGGCTGGGCCTCGGGGGTGAGGTTCCAAGGTGTGCTCTGGCCCCCGGGGTAAATCGGCTCAGCTATTTTTTGCATTAAGAAGTGGGGTGGGGGGGCAGCAGGAAGTATTCTGTGTTTCCACTGCAGGCGCAGAGCAATTCGGTCATTCGTTTTCATTCCAGTATCTGGAAAACAGCTGATTCTGGAAACCTAAGACTTCCCTGGGCGAGGAGCGCCGAGGAGGAGGGCGCCCCGCAGGCCGGGGTGGGAGCTTGGGCCCAGGGAGGCTTGGGCCCAGGGAGGCCTGGTCCCTGCTTAGAGGGGGGCTGTGGCTGGGCCTGGAGGGGAGAGCCCCCACACCCCCGGAGCCCATCCCACCCACGAAGCCCAGCCAGGTTTCTATAGCACCGGTGAGCCTGACACCCGGGGTTCTGGAAACTTGGTGGGTTAATCTGGGCGCTAATCCTAGCAACAGGCCGGGCCTGCAGCCGCTTGTCGCCCAGGGCCACTGAGCGGGGCCCGAGACCCTCCCGTAAGGGGCCTGGTCGCCACCGAGCCCAGCTCTCCGGGTCTCAGCACTGGGTGGAGCCACCCCAGGACCCAGGCTTGCCTGTGGCCCCTTGCTGGGTACCCTCTGGGCTGCTGAGGGTCCCTGAGGATGCCGTCACCTCGAGGTTGCCAGGATCAGAGGAGATTAGCAGATGCTCGAGACCGTGTGGCTCCCCGCAGAGAGCAGGAGGAGACCGGGGGCCGCTGGGCAGGCTCCGGGCCCCTGGCCCTGGGTCTGCCCGGTCACTAAGGACTGCAGGAGGGACAGCTCTGGGAACCTTGACCAGAGCGCCCGCTGGCCGTGCGTGTGTGTGTGTGTGTGTGTGTGTGTGTGTTGTGTACGCGCCAGTGTGGGAGGGGCTGCTCCTCTGTGCCTCTGCCCGTCTGCCTTGTGATCCAGTGGTACACGTCTATCCATCATCCATCCATCCCTCCCTCCATCCATCATCCATCCGTCCATTCACCATCCATCCATCATCCATCATCCATCATCCACCACCTGTCCTCTCACTCACTGATTCGATAACAGCCCGGAAACGTTGTCCGTACCTGTGGGCTGGCTGTGTCACCCAGGGCTGAAAGGATCACCCCTCCGTGACCACCCCCACTTGGGGCTGGAGTCTTGGACCCCTCACGCTGCCCTTCTGGACCCTCCCCGACCAGCCAACCTGGGTCATAGCTGGACCCCACTCTGCCTGAGGCTTGGCCTCTGCATGGATGGGGATGAGGTCCTGAGTCCTGGATCCTGCAGGGCAGGGCCCTCTTTCCCGGGGGTTGAGGGCACAGGCTCCCAGAGACACAGAGGTGGGGCGGCCCCGCCAGCCTCGGCGCGGGTCCAGGAGACTTACGGCTGAGTGACGGATCCTAGGAGGATCGTCGGATGCCGCGGACGAGGGGCTGGCGCGGGTCCCCCTCCCCACCCTCCGTCCTCTCCCGGCCTCTGGGTCAGGCCTGGACTCTAGCCCACTGGCCTGTCTGCTCTTGTGCCAGCTGGTGGTCTCTGGGAGGGAGGTAGGGTCCAGACTGGCCACGGTGGGGGACAGGTGGGGAGCTGGGGGAGGGCCAGCAATAGGAAGCGGATGGAGGAGAGAGAAGGGGGCTGTTGGGCCTTCAGCTGAGTGACCTGAAGGAAACGAACGTGGAGAAGAAGCCAAGGAGAGCTCTGGGCGGTGTGGGGGAGGCAGCCCCAAGTCCTCCCCAGGCCCTGCAGAAAGGTCGGTCTCTCCATGAAGCCTGGGGGGCATCCAGGGCAGCCGGAGCCAGGCCAGGAGCCTTACCCAGAGGAGCATCACCTTCTCCACTGCCGGGCCCTTGTTCTGTTCTCCAGCCCCCCACCCTCAGCTCCCTGGCATCCAGCCCCGAGAACCCCAGCACCCCGTCAGAGGTGGAGGCAGCCTGGGTGGAGCAGGGCGGCAGAGGGCAAGGATCAGTCCAGGCCCATTGTTTAGAAACGAAGGAACTGACTTCAGCCCCCTCCCACCCCTCCCGGGCTTCCTGCTCCCCAGGCGGCCAGAGTGGACTTTGTCCACCTTATTTGGGGATTGAGAAGCCGCTCGGCATACGCGTGCCTGCAGTCCACTGCCTCAGGGTGGAGGGTACCTCTCCAGTCACTCTCTGTGACTCAGACTTACAGCCTTTTGGTCAGAGAAAGCGCTAATCAAGTATCCATTTGATCCTTCATCCAACTCTCCATCTACCCTTCCAGGTATCCACCAACCCCTCATCCACCCACCTAGCCATTCATAAGTCCACAGCTGTCCTCCCTTCTCCACTCACCCATCCAACCATGCATCCACCCCTCCATTCACCATCCACCACCCATTCATTCAATATCCATCCATCCACCCATTCATCCATTCACCCATCTGTCCATCCCGCCATCCACCATCTATCCATCCAGCCATCTATCCACCTACCCACTCCCCTCCTATATCCTTATCCATTCTCCCATCCATCCATCCATCCATCTATCTGTTAACCATCCATCCACCACCCACCCATCCAATTTGTAACCTAACAGTTTTGTAGCATCTTGATTTGATCATTGGAAGCTCATTGCCAAGAAAGCATTTTGAATAAATTCCCTGGCCAAGAAGCAAAACGCTGCCTCGCTTTGTCCCTCTCATCTGTGGCTTGTAGAATTTGAACTGTTGTGAGTCATGTCTGGGACCAGGGCTGGGACACAGGGCTGTGCCGTCAAGACCTTCCATTTTCCATGATGCAGATGACAGAAACATACGTGGGGCGCCAGTGGGGCCAAGATTCCCGTGGGGCAGGGTCTTTCCTAGCTCTGCATGACCTCAAACAAGCACCTCGTTCCTCTGGTCTTGGCTGACTCTTTGTTACACTGAGCTGCCGAGACTCCTGTGAGGGTCAGTGGGGAGCAAGAATCTTCCTGACTCAGCAATTTCAGTGTCCCCAGCAGAAGCTGGGACGGTGAAACCAAGGCTGTCCAAGGAGATGGCTGACACGGGGGCCCTGTTGCTGGGATTCCAGGCTGTAGCAGACAGTGCCCCAGTCCCTGGGACTATCACGCATTAAGGGGAGAAACGAGCTTTGGATGGCAGGTAGGCGGCCACAAGTCCACTTTAAGTCTGTTTTCCCAGCAGAAGCACTCACGGGTCCTGTCTTAGCTCTCGAGAATCCTGGTTGCTTGATTATATGGTCATTAACTGGGCATGTGACCAATTAACTATATGGTCATTGTCCTGAGTGCTTATCTCATTTGAGCAAGGTTTTGAAGGATGAATAGGAGTTTTCCATGTGGAGGAAGGAAGGACATTCCAGACAGAAAGAACAGCGATGAGAGAGAGACCCTGACTGACGTTTTGGGTTTGTAGAGAGTCTGATGTGGCTAGAGCTGGCATGCAGCTTATGTCCAGGCCGGAATTGGTTGTAACGGTGACTGGAGAGGGAGGTGGTGGCAGTGAACCCAGGACCCCTGCTCCAAGCTCTACACATCCCTCGCAGGACAGCTAGCCCTAGAAGGCTCCCCTCTGGTGTGCAGCGGATTTGGAAGTCTCCCCGAGTCTGCCAGCTGGGGCAGCCTCTGCGCTCAGTCTGGCCTGAGCCCACCTCTCAGGCCCCAACCCCCAGCAGCCTCTCCCGACCCTCCGGTCCACCCTGCTATCTGCAGCTCCGGCCTGCTGTCCTGCGCTCCTGCCCTCTTGGAGCGGAGCTCTGAAAGCCACTGGTCACTGGGCTCTGACGGCTGAGTCTCAGGCCCCATTCAGTGACCACAGGCCGTCCAAGGGGACCCCTGACCTGTGGTCCGAGGCTCCCTGGCCCTCGTCCCGGGCTCAGGCCTCAGCAGAGCGTGTGGGGCCTGCAGACCCCGCGGGAGCAGGTGGGGCCTGGCTGAGGTTCCAGGCCGGAGCCGGCTGGGAGATGGGCCGGCGGCGCCTGCCTCCTGGGCAGGGCAGGCTTCCTGTCTTCCACTTGGCCTGGGAAGTGACCCCAGCTGCCCCCAGCAGCCAGTGACGTCAGCGTCTGGGGTGACCAGGCCTGGGGCTGGCACCTGCCCATGCTTCACCCTCTAAGTGTGTGGACTGTGTTCTGTGGGGACCAGGCTCCCCAGACTCAGGGAGTGCAGCCCTCTCGTGGCTTCTGGCTGGTGCCCGGGTGGGCCGGGCTCTGCCCGCGGACCCCCTGCTCCATGCCAGGCCTGAGCTGTCATCGGTCACGGGCACTCGGAGCCCCGCACACAGGAGGTGCCCACCAAGCGTGTGTGTGAGTAAACGGACATTGGCCGAACTGAGCGCGCCCTCATTTACGGAGGAGTGGGAGCTTTCAGGGGCCTGAGGGGAGGCTGGGGCTCCAGTCTCTCTGTAGAGGGCAGGCTGGTGGCGGCCAGGGCGCCAGGGCCCAGGGAATTAGCACACAGACGGGGAGGGCAGGGGTCTGCCCCACCCCCACCCCGGGAGCCTCGGGACAGTCTTCAGGGGTGGCCAGTGCTGTGGACCTTCTTGCGGCGTGGGCACTCTGACCAGCGGCCCCCATCAGCCTTCCCAGGTCACCTATCACCCTCCCCTGTCCCCCCGTCACCCCCTGCCCCCTCATCACCCTGCCCCCAGCCCCCCATCACCTCCCCAGCCCCCACGCTCCCGCAGGGGCTGAGTGGCAGCAGACACAGCAGTTGGCATGGCCCCGAGCGGCTCCCTGGTCCTGGCCTCGGGCGGACGGTCGCGTGGGGCCAGGTCCGGCCTTCCCCTTGGGGCTGCATGCGAGGCGTGGCACGCAGCTCAGCAGCCTGGCACCCAGAGGCCACTCCCTGCGAGGCGCCCTGTGCCAACCGGCAGGGCAGTCTGCAGACATTTATTACACTCCTGCGATGAAGACGCAGGTGCAGGAACAACTGGAGGCCCGGGGCCCGAGGAGGCCACAGGTGCCCCTGGAGGGACCAGGGTCCTGCCGCGTCCAAGGTGGGGGCTTCACGGCACCCTAGCCGGTTGGGGTGGGTCTGTCTCTCGGGCGTTTGGGCCGGGCTCAGCCAAACTGCTCCCCAGAGTCCGGGGAGCAGGTCAAGAGCTGGGCTGGCCTGGCTCACAGGGCGCTGACCCCACCAGGACAGGGTAAGGACAGGTGTGGGCATGCACATTGCTGCCCTGGCTTCGGGGCTGGGGACTCCGGGCCCCGGGGGGCCTCGTCGGCTCAGGGCAGGAGGCGGGAGGCCCGGCTGCCCCCGGGACTTGGACGCCTGGCCTCGAGGTTCCACTCGGCCTGGGGCCATCCCCACGCCAGCGCCGTCGGGGCAAGAGGCCCCGCTGGCCCGAGAGGAGGTGCACTTGGCCCCTGCCTCAGACACGCTCAGCCCGGAGAGGAGATGCAGAGTGGACGAGGGCCTGAGGCATGTGGGACAGGCCAAGGAGACTGCGGCTGGGGGTCCAGAGGCTACCCCCCACCTGGGGACAGAGCTCCCTGGAGGCCCCTCTGGCGGGGCGCCCGCCGTCATAGTGGGGAACGGGAGGCCTGAAGGAGGCGGCCGCGAGGATGGGCCAGCCCCCCAGCCCTCCCCAGCCCCACTGCTGCGCCCGGCAGCTGCGCCCTTGGAGGCTGGGCCCCCAGTGGGGAACGGTTCCAGGCCGGCTGTCTCCTGTCCTTGGTCCCACGCCCCAGCCCCCAGGCACCCTGTCCCTCCATGGCCCCCTCTCTCTCCCCTCCACCATGGAGGAAGGCCTCTTAGCCCCCATCTGAGGATAAGCACGGAATTCTCCATTTTGAGTCTATCAGGAGCTTTGAGGACCATCGTGGTGGCCTCTCTGCTTCCTTCCCGCCGAGGGTCAGCAAGGAAGCCCCGGCTACCGGCCCAGCTTGGAGTCAGGTGGACCCCACGTGGCGGAGAGACCCCTGGGCTCCGGCAGCACATCTGAGGCTCTCTGCCCTTGGTTTTGGGGGCTGTGCACCAGCCCTTCCTTGGGCAGAGCCTCTCTCAACCCCTTGGACCTGCCTGCCCGGGATGCATTTAGATTCCAGAGACACTGACTGGGCCCCAGCCCTGGGCACCCGTTCCCTTGGCTGCCTTTTGCCCCATGTCCACCCTGATGCCTCCGCCCAGGGACAGGCCCAGGGCAAGGCCCACCCTGCCCCTGGCACCTAACATCCCACGGACACCAGATAACTGCCCATTCCCGTTCCCCAGCACTGACGCCATTGCGGCCAAGCCTCTTTCAAGCATCTTGCATGTTAATTCATGGCCTCCCCAACACAATCCTTGCAGGCGGTGTTGGTGGCGTCCTCACTTCACAGACAGGGAAACTGAGGCTGGGGGCCTGCTTCCTGACACTCCTGGCAGAGGCTGTGGGCAAGAACAGCGGCTGCGCGTGGCCCCCTACGAGAGGCGCACTGAAGCTGAGCCACGGGAGGAGGGGGCGCTGCCTCTGAAAGGAACGGGGAAGGGGTTTCTGAGGCAGGGATGCCCTGACTCTTGAGGACGCGGGGAGGGCCGTGTGTGGCCGGGTCCTTGGGCGAGTGGGTGCCAAGGGGAGGCTCGGGGGAGGGTCTGATGTGGCTCTGGGGCAGCTCGGGTCCTGAGTGCATGTGGCTGCCGGCTAGAGAGCTGCCTTGGGGTGGGCGGGCATCTCCGTGAGGGTCAGAGCTGGCTCCAGGAGCAAGAGGAGCATCTTGATGTCTGGGGAGCTTGGCGTGGGTGGAGGGATGAGCCGTGAGCCCCGATATGGAGCTCGGCACGGACAAGGCCAGTGAGGACTGGCATGACTGGAGAGGGTGGCGGTGGGCGGGGCAGAGGTGAGGCTGGGCAGGGAAGGGGAGGACCCCGGGCGCTCCCTGGAGAGGCCCCCTTTGACCCTCACACGAGGGCCCCGGTGAGTCAATGTGTGACCCCGCCGGGGTTTCCCGGGAACACGCCTCCTCTTCTCCTTGGAAACGGCTCTGCAAGGATCCAGATGTTCTGTGGGTCCCTCAGGCCCGCCTGTGCCACGTCTGGGCGCCCGGAGGCAGCAGGCAGGGCCATGGCCAGGATCCAGGGTTTGGAAAGTCCCCAGACGCTGTGGTCACTTTCTGGGCTGCCGTGGCCGAGCGGGAGGCTCGGGCTGTCTGGAGGGCCAGGCAGACCCAGCTTCGGGGCCAAGAAGAGCAGGAAGCCATGGGGTCACGGGGAAGAAAGGGGTGTCTGGCAGGGGCTCGTGCCAAGGGTGCTGCCGGGCGGTGGCCCAGGGCCAGACCCGGGTGACGGCTTCCGCCCACCGCCCCGCCTTGCTGCTTGCACGGGCTCACGGGGCTGGCCTCCACTTGGCCGGGTTACAGCAGGTGCAGCCGCACGCCCGGGGGGTGCTCCCCGGCCGCCCGCCCTGTCCGGGCCAGCCCAGCGCCTCTTGTCACCTGTGCCGGGCAGCAGGCTGGTTTGTCCACAACATCAAATGCAAACCAGCCCCACCTTTCTGGAGCCACCAGTCCCGTCCTGGTACAGAACGCCCCGGTGGGTACCCGAGGGAGGCAGGATCGGTCATCTGTGCGGGGTTGGGGGGACGCAGGAGGGTGACATAAGGCTCCAGAGAGGGGGACCCCGGGCTCTTGAAGCTGAGATGGGTGGGGCCTGAGATGGAGCAGGAGTCACCCCTCGTCAAGGAAGGCCCCGCCCCGCCTCTGGCTGCCGTGATGGAGAACGCAGGGGTGCGTATCTCTGCGGAAAGCAGATGCTTCTGCTTCACTCCGGGGGTCCCTGGGCCGGATGACCACATTTCCTTGCCTGGCCTGGAAGCCTTTGCCGCACGGCTCTTCCCTCCACAGCTGGCCGGACGGGCCTGCAGTGGGCAGGTGCGGTGACCAGCTGGAGGACCATGCCTGTCCACCTGAAGCTCCACCTGGGGTTCCTGCAGCCACAGGGCAAAGCCCAGGACCCCCTGGACCACAGTGGGGGTCCCAGCAGGCCTCGGGGTGCCCAGCTGCCCCTCACCTCTCCGGCGTCCATGGAGCTGGCTGGCCGCTTTGCAGGGTACTATTCCTGTCCTGGGGGCTCCCAGCTCAGGGAGAAGGGGCCGAGACCAGGGGAAGGGACGCACGGCAATGGGGACGGGGAGACGCTCAGGACACTCAGGACCCCGGGGCCGCAGGCCTGGGGGCAGCACGGCGTCCTGGGGGCTGGGAGGCAAGTGTTAACAGGGTCTGGATCCGAGGGCAGCCCTGGCTGCTGCACAGTCGCCCCAGAGCCCCGGGGAGCTGGGGTGAGGTGGGAGGGGGTGACCAGCTCGCTTCCCGAGAAAGATGGTGCCTCAGACCTGGAGGGGAAGTGGGGAGCCCGGTGTGGGTCCAGGGGTGGACGGGCAGGGCCAGGCAGGCGGGAGGCTGAGGGGCTCCGGCCGGGGGGACCTGACCGGCGGGCTGACTCTCTAAGCCTCCGTTTCCTGTCCGTGCTGCGGGCAGTCCCTCACCTGGCTTCTCGGGGCTACTGTGAGCTGCGCGGACCCTCAAGTCCGGGGAGCCTTGGCTGGTGCCGGCTGTGTTGGGGGGCGCGGCCCAGCCACCAAGGTCGAAGCTGTGCGCTCTGACCCCCACACACACAGCCTCTGGCCGCGCTGCCCTAGGTCTGCTGCGCTGGGCTCAGGCGCCCGTGGGCAGACCCGGGTCAGCATGCCTGTCCCCACTCCGGGTCCAGGACCTGCCAGTCCACCGCAGGAGTGCAGCCGGGCTCTGTCTGTCCTGGCTGGGGCTAGCCCGGCCAAATGTCGGGGTGCTGTGGACTCCCCCGAGGGCCCGCAGGCCGGGCAGGTGGGAGAGCCTTTGGAGAGCCTCCGGCGGGCGGGCCTGCGTGGGCAGCGGGCACCCCGAGTCCCCGCCCCGGGCTCCGTGAAGGCACATTCCTGAGGCCGCGGGTCAGCGGCCCCCCTCGGTGGGGCCTTAATGAGGAAACAGAGTCTGGAGCTGTGTAACCGTGACAGCCCGCGGGGGGGCGGGGCGGGCCGGGCCGGGGTGGGTGGGGTGGGGTGAGCTGCGGCCCTGCCCTCACCCCCAGCCGTCTGACCCCCAGCTCATGGCGTGTGACCGCCGTCTCCCCGGGCCGGGCCAAGGGTGACCGGCCTGGACTCAATTTATCCCGAGTGCGCGTGTGTGTTTTCTTACCTCGTCACTGAATCCCGTGCGTAGTGAATTAGTTTCCGGATATAGTAAACATTTCGGAAGGCCAAGATCCTCTCCCTCCTGTCCCCGTGCCAGCGAAATTCCCCGAGCCCCGCCCTCCCTTGCTGAGCGGGCTTGTTCCTCGTCCAGGAGGCATGAGCCCTGGTTCCAAGACCCTCCCGTTGGACCCCAGAGTCCCCCCCAGGCCCCAAACCTCCCTGCTAGGCCTGTTCCCTCTGGGGGGAGCGTTGCTGGCCTAGGGTTCAGCAGGGCTCCCAGGCACTCCCCAGCCCCAGGGCAGGAGTAGTCAGAGCTGGCTCTCAGGCCTGCAGGGCAGTGATGATCAGGGGCTTTCAGTGAAGGAAGGTCTGAGTTTGAACCCACTTGTTAAAGCTGGTCTTGACAGCCGAGGAGGGGGGAGAGGACCTGGGCTGGAGGCGATGGACCAGCCAGCCCTGGAGGCCATTGACCAGGGCAGCTCCTCGAGGCCACAGCGGTCCACGGCAGGCTGGAGAAGGCACAGCAGGAGCTGGGGTGTCCTCGGGGTGCAGCCTGCGGGCTCTAAGGTGGACGCTGCGGCTGGTCCCGGGTCCTCCCTGCTCCCCCACCCAACACTGTGTCCAGGCTGCTGGAGTCCCAGGGCCCTCCGAGAAGAGACCCTCCATGGTCTGATGGTCGCGTTCTCCTGGGGGAGGGTTGCTAAGGCCCCAGCGTGTCCACTGTGCCCTGGAGGGTCCCCAGGCCCCCGGCTCTGAGGACCGCTGTGGGACACGGACCTGGGCCCCACGTCACGTGGCTGCATGTGCTGGCCAGCAGCTCCTGGCATTCTGGTCCTGCTGGGCTCTCCACAGGGCCTGGGGGCCGGGGAGGTGATGGGGAAACTGAGGCAGAGAGAGGACAAACCACTGCTGGCAGGGACCGTGGGGGGCTGGACACAGCACACTGGCCTGTTCCTACTTGGCAGCCTGGGCTGGAGAAAGGGCGGCCCACAGCAGTGTTGTGTGTCTCTGTGTGTATGCGCACCCTTGTGTGTGTTTTCACGTGCATGCGTGTGTGTGTGAATGCACGTGCACATGTGTGTTTGCACATGCGTGCAGGGAGCGTTTCCATGGTTCTGTGTGTGCGTGCCTGCATGTTTGTGTGTGGGTTTTCACACATATATATATATAAGTATATGGGTGCACACGTGTGTGTGGGTTTATATATGGGTGCACATGTGTGTTGGGGCTTTCGCGTGTATATATATATTTATATATATATATATATATACACATACACATATATATGGGTGTACACGTGTGTGTGTGTTTTCATGTGTGTGTGTGTATATATATACGGGTGCACACGTGTGTGTGGGTTTTCACGTGTGTGTATATATACATATATGTGGGCGCACACATGTGTGTGGGTTTTCACGTGTGTATATATGCACATATATGTGGGCGCACACATCTGTGGGTTTTCGCATGTATATATACATATATGCGGGTGCACACGTGTGTGGGTTTTCACGCATGTGTATATATATGTGGGTGCACATGTGTGTGTGGGTTTTCGCATGTATATATACATATATGTGGGTGCACATGTGTGTGTGGGTTTTCACGCATGTGTATATATATGTGGGTGCACACGTGTGTGTGGGTTTTCGCGTGTGTATATATACATATATGTGGGTGCACACGTGTATGTGGGTGCACACGTGTGTGTGGGTTTTCGCGTGTGCATATATATAGACATATATATGGGTGCACATGTGTGTGTGGGTTTTCGCGCATGTGTGTATATACACATATATATGGGTGCACATGTGTGTGTGGGTTTTTGTGTGTGTATATATACATATATGTGGGTGCACATGTGTGTGTGGGTTTTCATGTGTATATATATATATATATATATATATATATATATATATATATATATATGGGTGCATACGTGTGTGTGGGTTTTCACGTGTGTGTGTATATATATGTGTGCACACGTGTATGTGGCTTTTCGTGCACACGTGTATATATACATATATGTGGGTGCACACGTGTGTGTGGGTTTTCACGCGCGCGTGTGTGTATATATATATATACGGGTGCACACGTGTGTGTGGGTTTTCACGTGTGTGTATATATATACATATGTGTGGGTGCACACGTGTGTGTGGGTTTTCGCGCGTGTGTGTATATATACATATATGTGGGTGCGCACGTGTGTGTGAGTTTTCGCATGTATATATACATATATGCGGGTGCACACGTGTGTGTGGGTTTTCACGTGTGTGTATATACATATGTGCAGGTGAACACGTGTGTGGGGGTTTTCGTGTGTGTATATATACATATATGTGGGTGCACACGTGTGTGTGTGTTTTCACGCATGTGTATATATATGTGGGTGCACACATGTGTGTGGGTTTTCACATGTGTATATATACATGTATGTGGGTGCACACGTGCTCTTTAATGTGTGAACTTGTGTGTGCATGTTTGTGTGTGTGTGTGTGTATATCTGTGCCCCTGGCCTGGATCTGTTTGCACTGCTGTTTTCTTACACATGTTTGGCATATTTTGCTGCTGAGTTGGGGGGCAGTGGTTTGGGGGAGGCTTGGTAGTGGGGGAGGGGTTGTTTATGCCAATTGTCCACCCAGGCTACACATTCTTGTGGTTGTGTCTTTAACTTGGTAAAAATTTGGGAAATTTCTAAATAAAACAAAACAAAGGAAAAACATCTTCAAAAGGATTTCAAAATCGGTGCTGCCACTTCCCCCAGTAACCAGACCCGTGGGGCCTGGGAGACGACCCTCAGTGGGGACCACGGAGACAGAGAACTTTCTAACAATTGAAGGGTCAGTTGTGCCGTGAGGGGTGAGCTCCCCGTCAGGAGACATATACAAGCCGTCCTGAGATCCCCACCTTCTCTGTGGCAGGAGGCCAGAACCTCAGGCTCAGGGGAGGGGTTTGAAACCTCCCTGTGTGGTTTCGAGGCGAGGGGTCTTGGACCCCAGCGCTCTGAGGCCAGTGGGGGCCCCGCAGGAGCTTGGTTGTGAGTCAGGGCAGCTGAGGCAACACCTGGAGACAGGAGAGAGGCTGTTGGTGGACGGATGTGCTCTCAGCGAGGGTGGCGGCCGGTCTGGGGAGTCTTTGCTGACTGCGGCTAGGCCGAGTCATGGGGTGTGGACAGGGGGCCCAGCCGATGACAGCCCCTGCCGCCCTCGTGGTGGGCAGCAGCCAGAGCTAAGGTCGCCGAGAGGGGCTGGTGCGGGCAGCCACGCCCCTTCCCCGGCAGGGGCTCCGCGAGCCTGCGAGCAGGCTGCAAGACCCCAGCAGGCCTGGGGGCACCAGAGGGCGGGGCCCTGTCAGCGGGAGGCAGGGGACCCCAGTGCTGGCAGTGGGGGTCAGTCTGGCTGGGGAGCGAAGGAGTTTGGGGGCTACAGGGGGAGCCTGGAGGCAGCAGAAAGCAGGAAGGTGGATGAGGCCAAGTGAGGTCCAGGGCGGTCTCGGGGCTTAGCGGCTGTCGGGCCCAGACCAGGGGCCCCCACAGGGCCAGGCTGCTGGGGCTGCTGGAGGAACAGGAAGGTTGGGGGGGTGCCGGGCCTCCCACAGTGACTCGGCACCCACCCTGGGACACAGTGGAGTGAAAGCCCCTCGGATCTCTCTGCTCAATATCGCTCCAGTCAGCCCCCCAGTCCCAGTGCGGGATTGGTCCTGGGGCCCACCTGTCTGTGGGGTCAGCGTCCGTGATCGGGGCCTTATGTGCCTGCGAGGGGCTAACCTCCGCCTTCTGCACTAGGACCTTGTCCTTGGTGACCCCGCCTCGCTGGGTCAGCCTGCTGTCCCCAGGGACTCAGGGGAGCCCTTGGAGATAATTCAGGGCCCGCTGGGATCTGGGCCTTCCATTTCCCAGCCAGATCTCCTGCTTTGTTTACCTGCGAGTTCTAGCTTGTGACGGCTCCCAGTTTCCTTCCGGGCTGGAGGGGCATGCTAGCGAGGAGGTGGCAGCCCCAAGGCCACCGGGCAGGGCTGACCTGTCCCCTTCGCGCCTCTCAACTCAGGTCCAGGCTGGCAGCCTGGATGCCAGTCTCTGAGGGACCTCAGGACGCCCCCTGGGCCGCGTGTCTGGGCTGGGAGCCACAGGACTCCGTGGGCCTGCGGCCAGCCTCGGCGGCCTGCTCCCACTGTTCGGACGTCTAGGGCCCGGCCAAGTCTGGCGGCTCTTCTCTGGGCACACGCACTGCACATTCCTGTCTTTGCCCTTTGCCCAGGCAGTGCCCCCTCCCCTCAGCATCGCCTGCCTGCCCTCCCACCCACCCCCACCTCCCGTGTTCGGCCTCGAGCCAGACCCCAGGGCTCTGTCACTTTAAGAGGGCGATGCCCGTGGCCGTGGTTGGCTGGAAGCGCCTAAGATGAGGTGCCACGTCTCACCCGGGGGTGGGACCACAGGGACCGCTTGCTGATCACTGATTTGTGGCCAGGCAGGCTCTGCCCTCCGGCTGAGAGGGCCGAGGCCACGGCTCTCGCTCTGGAGCCCTCTGTGGCTCCCCGGCACCCCCGGCTCTAACCCAGGCCCCCGGCCGGAGCCCTGGGCTCTCAGTCCTCCTCCCGCACCCCAGGTGCCCCGGTCCCCACCACCCGGGCCTCTGCCCCCTCTGCCGGGAGCGGCAGCTCCTCCTTCCTTCCTGCTGCAGGCCCCACACGCCTTCCATACCCAGCTCAAATGTCAGCCCTCGGTGCCAGCCACATCTCCCTCCTCTGTAACCACGTCTGGCTCGCCGACGTGGGGACCGGATTCAGCAGCCGCTTCCCGAGGCTCCCCCCACAGGGCCCCTTGCTGGCCGGCACTGGAGGTGGGGCTGTCACAGGTAAGGAGACCCGGGCAGGGGCTGTTAACAAGGCCCACTCCGGAGGGGCCGGGGTGACCGGCTGTGATCAAACACCCCTCGCCACCAGCTCCGGAGGGCACTGGACTGGAAGCCCAGAAAGTCCAAACTGCGGGCAGGCGGGCGGCGGCTCTCGGGGGCGGGCTGGCCGCCACCCCGCGGGCGGAGCCACAAGGGGCCACTCAGAGGGGCAGGGGGTCGCCTCCCTGGGCAGCCAGGTGGGAGACTCCCTGGGGAGAGTCAGCGCCCGCACCCGCAGCCCGTCCCCCACCCAGACTCACCAGGAGAGCCCGTCTCTCTCATCAATGACGGTTCTCGGTTCCTGCTCGGGCTGGGCGTCTGCACTGAGGATGCGCAGGGGCCAGCCCGGCCCCGCCCCCAGGAGCCCGGGGTGGCTGGTGAGGGCTGGATCTGGCAGGGATGACCCACGGGAGGTGCCCAGAGCATGCAGGTCGAGGAGCACATGAGAGCCCGAGAAGCCCGTGGCCGGCAGGGAGCAGGGACGAGTCAGCCCCCAGCTGGGTGGGCGTCCTGGGCGGGGCTGGGGCATCTAGAAGGAGGCGGTAAGAGGGGGACATCCAAGCTAGCCTTCCCCCTCTGGGAGTTCCGTGGGGGCCACAGCCTCGCTGCCCCGGCTGGCCGATCCTGGGGACCCTGCTCCTCCCACAAGCCCGGGAGCCCCAGAGGGCTCTGGCCCTGCTTTACCAGGGCCCCTCTGCTGCTGCCCAGGGGTGCATTTGGAGGGTGGGCCAGGGAGGGGCGGGGTGATGCTTTGGGAGCTGGGGACCACAGGGGCAGGGTGAAGCCTTGGGAGGTGCTGAGTGTCTGTGGCTGCACAGGTCTTGAAGGCAGAGCTGTGGACTGGCTAGGGGCTGGCCTTAGCTGGCAGCTGGCTGGAAACAGGCCCGGGGGCCGCTGCAGAAGGGCAGAGTGAGCGGGAGCCGGGAGAACCCCGGACGGGGCCGAGTGAGGCAGTGGCTGCTGGAGTCTGCATGCAGGCAGAGGCCCAGAGTGTGGCTCCATGTGGGGGTCGTGAGCAGCTCTCTCCCCAGACCCCCACCCAGGAGGCTCCCGCCAGGCTGTGGCAGCAAGGCCGGGGCCCACCGCAGCTCACGGCACCTGCTGCTGAGGTTGTAAAGATTGAGAAAGGCAGTCCCCTGGTGGTCCAGGGGTTAGAGCTCTGCGCTTTCACTGCTGAGGGCGTGAGTTCGGTTCTTGGTTGAAGAATTAGCAGCCCACAAACGGTAGGGCATGGTCCCTGAAATAAAGTAAAATGATAACAATTGAGATAAATGGACAGAGAACAATGCATTAGTTTTAGGCATACATCGAAACAGTCTGACAGGTTCATGCATTGCAAAAGGGTCCCCGCGATGAGGTTCGCTAACGGCCGTCACCCCGCAGTTACAATTATTTTCCCCTCCGTCCTCACGTAGCGGCTGCGGGAGTCTGAGGCGCGGGAGTAGAGACTGGAGGGGCCCGTGTCCTCGGGACAGGCCCGGGCCTGGCTGGACCTTGGGCCCCTCAGCTAGGAAGCAGCAGGCAGAGACGTAGGCAGAATGCGGCTGTTTCCGATTTATAACCTAATAGCTCCGCGCGCTCTGGTGACTGAGCTGTTTTTGGCTGGCGTGGGGGCCACAGGGTCTTCTCACTGACCCTGTGAGCCAGACAGGGCTCCATTTCCAAGTGGTTCCAAGTAGTGGCATCTGGGGTAGCCCGGGAGTGTGGTGGGGAGCCCTTGGGGTTAGGGACACTGCCCAATTTCTGGAACCCAGCCCACCCCTGCCCTGGCGAGCCCCAAGGCCTGAGGCCCTGCACGCACAGTCCCCCAGCACCCTGTGGGACCCGGTATTCAGGGCGCCGGCTGGGCTGTGAGGCCCAATCTGGGGCACCCTGCCCATCAGCCGAGCAAAGGGCATCGCCTGCTCTTACCGTGAAGGCCCACGGGCGGCCGGGGCTGGGGCGGCTGGGGCTCTGGTCCCTCCCTGGTTCTTGCCCCACCCCCATGCTGGGTGCCCAGGACCTGCTGTCAATCGGACCCTGGTTTGTCGGTCGGCAGCCGTGGCTGCCCCCGTCCCCTCAGCCCCTTGTCCTCCGACCAGCGGTTCCTTGGGTTCCTGGCCTGGGCTGTGGCTGGGGTATAGGCAGCTGCCGTCCAGGTGCATGCTGGGTGGACGGCCCTGGGGACGCGGGCAGCAGGAAGCAGAGGTTTGGCGGGGTGCCGTCATTTCTGGGAGAGGCGGTATGAGGCCCTGGGTTCTCTGGCCCCCGTGTGTCCAGCCTTACCCGGCCCCGGGCCAAGAAGCCCAGGCTCGGATGCGAGGCACTTGCCAGGCAGGTGGGCTGCTCCAGGGGCTGCAGCCCAGACCCCCCGTCTCTTTGCAGATGGCCTTCGGGGAGGGTTCTGGGGACGCTGTCCCTAGGAAGCAGCTCCGGGGAGGCTGTCCCTGACCCCGGCTGCAGGTCAGTGAGCTCCCTGTGAGGTCTAAGGGAGTGTCCTTCCTGCCTCTTCCAGCTTCCCGGGGCTCCCAGCCGTCCTGGGCTGTATCTGCCTCACTCCATCTCCATCGTCACGTGGTCTCCCCCATAGTCAGAGCTTTGCCACTTGCGATGGTGTTTCAGTTCAGTTAGACTGAACTGGACACTCAGTCATGTCTGACTCTGCGACCCCATGAATCGCAGCACATCAGGCCTCCCTGTCCATCACCAAATCCCGGAGTCCACCCAAACTCATGTCCATTGAGTCAGTGATGCCATCCAACCATCTCATCCTCTGTCGTCCCCTTCTCCTGCCTGCAATCTTTCCCAACATCAGGGTCTTTTCAAATGAGTCACCTCTTCACATCAGGTGGCCAAAATATTGGCATTTCAACTTCAACATCAGTCCTTCCAAAGAACACCCAGGACTGATCTCCTTTAGGATGGTCTGGTTGGATCTCCTTGCAGTCCCAGGGACTCTCAAGAGTCTTCTCCAACACCACAGTTCAAAAGCATCAATTCTTCGGCACTCAGCTTTCTTTATAACCATAGCCTTGACTAGACAGACATTTGTTGACAAAGTAATGTCTCTGCTTTTTAATATGCTGTCTAGGTTTGTAATAACTTTCCTTCCAAGGAGCAAGTGTCTTTTAATTTCATGGCTGCAGTCACCATCTGCAGTGATTAGGGATGCCAGAGAACCCTGCTGCCCCATCCCCATTGTGGGACCTCGCTGTCCCCACCTGGACCCTGCTCCCCATCTCTGGGCAATCCCTCCCATGGTGGGGTGACTCCCAGACTTGCCCTCCCCCCTCCGACTACTGGGCAGGGCTCCCAGCTCCCTGTATGTCTTCTCAGTTCTCTTTGGGACCTAGAAGCCTGTCAGACGTGTCCCCGCCGTGAGCAGGATTGCCACTTCTCCACTGCGAATGCTATTCCTCCGCAGCCTCCCTCGGGAAGACCACCAGAATTTCAGCTGCTCAGGTTCCAATCCTGGGGCCGTTGTTGGGCAGATGAAGCATTTGAGCTTCTTATTAATTTTGTCTTGCAGCTGGCTTCCGTGGTGACCCAGAGGAAGAATTATAAAACTCTGAGGGAATACTCAGCATTGGAGTATCCTATGTATTTGATCAGGAAGCAGCAAACTTTTTCTATAAGAGGTCAGAGGGAAAGTATTTTAGGCTTTGTGGGCCCCAGGTCTCTGGATTTGTGTTGCAAAGCCTCAGTTCCCCTAATGAAAGAAGCCAGAGGCAGCCAGTCCAGAGGAGGGGTTGCCTGCTGGTAGGAGTTTACAGAAACACGACCGTCACTCAGGCCCCAGCCGCCACTGGCTGACCCCGTAAGATGCAGGTGGTCAAAGTGACTAACGCAGATGTTTGCAGTGAACTAAACCTCACGGCGGTGCTTGGTCTGGGCACTTACAGTGGCTTGTGCGTCCGCGTTAAGTCGCTTCGGTTGTGTCTGACTCTTTGCGACCCTATGGACTATAACCTGCTAGGCTCCTTGGTCCATGGGATTCTCCAGGCAAGAAGATGAGTGGGTTGCCGTTTCCTCCTTCCGGGGAGTTTCCCAACCCAGGGATCGAACCTGCAGCTCCCGCGCTGCAGGCAGATTCCTTACCACCAAGGAAGCCCATGGAGGCGTCTGCCGCTTTTAAACGCAACACAGTAGCGTTTCAAGAGACTAAAGGATTTCCCCCACAGTTTACACAGAATAAAGGGCTTTCCACTTTGCTTAAACAATGATGAGCTTTTCAAACTGCGCCAAAGCCAGATCATGGCCAAATCGCCACATAAAAATCTAAAAATAGAGGACGGCAAAGTGGATTCCATCTTCTTTCGATTGTGGTAAAATATACACAATAATGGAAAGTTTACCATTTTAACTGTTTCTGAGTGGCATTAATTACACTCATGCTGAAGAACCAAGGTCACCATCTGTCTCCAGAAATTCATCCATCCTGCCAAACGGACACTCTGTCCCCATTAAACCCTCACTCCCACCCCCGCCCCAGCCCCTGGCCCCAGCATCCTCCTTTCTGAATCTGCACTTGATGACCACCGTCCAGAAGCTCACCGCTGACCTTGTGGTTGCCACATCCTAGGGCCCTGTGGGTCACACACCCCTCCTGGACTCTCCTCGGCGTGGCGATGGGGACCACTGCTTCCTCCCTGTCCTAACACTCAGACTCCCTGCCCGCTGTCTGCTCACCAACACCCGCTGAGCCGGCCTACCCCCTGCCCACTCCAGCCCAAACGCACATCCTAGCCTCACAGCTGTGGTCGGCAGCTCCAGGCCGACCCATGAATCCGCACCCCACTGGCTGTGCTGAGACTCGGCCACTGGAGCCCTTGGTTGTCCCTGGGGCCCCTCCGGCCCCGAGAACTGGCCCTGCCTGCAGGGGCTCCCCCTTGCCCCTCCTGGCCACCACCATGGACAGATCTGACCATCCTTGGGTCTCCTGCCCCCCCCCAGCCGTCCATGGTCCACTCTGGGGGCTCCAGTTGTTGCTCCAGACCCCTCACAAGCTCTCAGAGCCCCCAGGATGACAGTCAGACATAAATTTCCCCCCTTCATTGGACACGAGTTACAGGGGACTGACAAGCCATGTGATCTGTCCGCAGACCATGGCCGCCTCAGGTGGGCCCCTCTCCCTTTTGTCCTGAGGGTCCTGCATCTGTTCGCTGGACCCCACTCCCCACGTGCACCCCCTCTCTGGAGGCTTCCTCTCCTCTGATTGGTTTCAAAGCCAGGCTCGGGGGAGGGAGCGCTGTGGTCCAATCCTCTTTTGGGGAAGCTGGGGTGAAGCCAGTGCCCAGACTTTACCGGCACCAGCGAGGGTTCAGGGGCCTTCCTTCGAGTCTCCTCCCGCCCTCCATCTTTCCCAGCATCAGAGTCTTTTCCTATAAGTCGGTTCTTCTCATCAGGTGGCTGAAGTATTGGAGTTTCTTTTTCTGCATCAGTCCTTCCAGTGAATATGCAGGACTGATCTCCTTTAGGATGGACTGGTTGGATCTCCTTGTAGTTCAAGGGACTCCCAAGAGTCTTCTCCAAGACCACAGTTCAAAAGCATCAATTATTTGGCATTTAGCCTTCTTTATGGTTTAACTGTCACATTTGTACATGACTACTGGAAAAAGTGTCTGAAGTTGTCCATCGAAACAGGGGTGAAAGCCTCATATTCAAATATCTTTTCAGGGACTGAAAAATGCAGGTGTGGGATGTCAGCAAGGCCGGGGGAATGAGGAGGCTAGCAGGCCCCTGAAACTGTGACATCTGCCTGGAGACAGGGATATGGGGGCGTCTGACCTGAGCATGGGGGCCATGAATGCTGCTCTGTGGCCCTGCTCAGCCCACTGTGGGGGGGGGGGGCGGCTGTGATGTTTGAACATGTGAGTGACCGTCAGTGGCCTCACTCTGGAGGAAGGTGCCCAGGCAGCCAGCTTTGACCACCTGGCAGACCCCAGCCTGAGGGTACCTATCCCTAGAGGTCAGGGATTCTGATTCCATCTTTCTTGGACTGAAATTAGTCCTAATTCAAGTGCTCCCCCAAATAAACGAGTGGCAGGTGCCCGCAGAGCATCCGGACGGGAAGGCAGCCCAGCACGGGGGCACGCGGGCTCTGTGCGAGTCAGCATCTGCCCTCAGGATGCTCTTCTGAATTCAGCGCCCGTTTCCAGCGGACGGGAAGGCAGCCCAGCACGGGGGCACGCGGGCTCTGTGCGAGCCAGCATCTGCCCTCAGGATGCTCTTCTGAATTCAGCGCCCGTTTCCAGCAACAAGCCGCCCCGTGCTGCGGTGGGACCCTCCGACCTGCTGGCTGTGGCTTGATTTCAAGATCCCTCCATTTGAGGGCAGTGATGCAGGTCCCAGGTGCTCAGGGCCGAGACACTCCCCCTGAGCGTGCCTTCACAGCTCTCCTAGCTGGTCTCTGCTTGATCACTCCCAGCCATGGGATGCTCACTACCTTTGCTTTCAGCACTTTCCTGCGTTGAGGGGCCATGGCTCTCGGCCAGCCCTTCTGTCTATGGAGCTGAAATCTGCTGCCCAGGGTGCCTTCCCTGCCCCTCCTGTCATCGGTCCTACATCCAGAAGGGTCTCCTGTATCCGAGCCACCCCCTAAAGGCTCAGACTCCAGCCGTAGGGCAGAGGCCAGGGGAGATGGAGTCCCGCCCCCACCACTCACCTTCTCCCTGTCACATGTTGACCCCCACTGCCCAGAGCATCCAGCTTCTCTCCTGTCCTCACCCTCAGAGGCTGCTCTTGCTTCCAGCCTGAAGTTGGTGGTGGGCCCAGCTGGGCCCCGTCAGTGGGACTTGGGAGGCCTACTGGAAGGGGTTGGACACTTTGACCCCCCAGGTCACCCCTTTCCCAGGACCTTCCCTTGGGGAGCCAGGCAGGCGGCCACCCTAGGCCCTGGCCAAGGACACAGAGGATGCCAGGCCACAGAGCGAAGCCCCACAGTGGGCTGGCGGCCTGGCCGTGGCCGCCTGGGACCCAGAACCCCATCAAGTCCCCCAGGCGGAAGCGGGTGGTGCCGGCAGTGGCCAGTCCGGGGTTCTCAGGACCAGGGTCTCCATCTGGACCTGAGATGACAGGGCTCCTGGTCACAGAGTGGCCCTTGCTGATGGGCCTCACGGACAAAAACCTGAGCCAGAAGTGAGGGACAGGCGGGGGGCCCCAAGACATTGCCAGCCACCCCGTGTGCCCCTGTGGAGCTGGCGGGCAGACACAGTCAATGCCGGGCTCCCAAGGAAACACTCAGACACACAGACGCACGCAGAGAGCACGCACCAGCACACCTGAGCCCCCCAGACCTGGGTCAGCACAGCGTTTGCTCTGAACCAGACCCCAGGCTGGCTGCGTCCCCTGGGGCCACACATGGGGCGTGTGGGCTGGTCCCCAGATAGATCCCCCTTCCCCATGGTGCACACAGCCCCGCAGGAAGGCCCCAGCCTGAACCCTCCACGCTCACTGAGGCAATGGTGGGTGGACAGGACCCTGGACCTGGAGCCCCTTGTATGCGAGATGGTGGAGCGGCCTGTCTGGGGCCGAGGGTGGGACCCTCCAACTGGGCAACCTGGCGCCTAAAGAGGACGTGGCGGCTCCTTTCTGGAAGGCTCCATCCCACTTCAGCCATTCCCTGTTGGGTGTGGCGGCTGGCAGCCCCCAGCCTCACGGGGAGTCTGAGCACAGGGAGGCTGTTTTGCTTTCATCCCCCTCCAAAGGCACCTGGGCCCGGCCACGCAGTGTCTGACCTCAGGGGGCCTCGCCAGGTCCCAAACAAAGAAGGTTCTGGATCTTTATGGAAGTCAAGGAGCCCTGGGGCCTCTAGCTGACTCCAGCCCACTCAGCCATCAAAGAGCCTGGGGCTCCCTCGGGGGTGCCCTCTGCACCCACCCCAGGAGCCCCTGATCCCCGGCAGCACCTTCCAGAATAGGCAGAGAAGGCTCAGGTCTGTGGAGCCCAACAGCCACCTCTAGGAGGGAGAGTCCAGCAGGGTGGTGAGCGTCTCAAGGCCGAGCCGGGAAGCGCCTTTGCCTGGGTCCGTGTGCACCTCTGCCGGCAGGGCCCGGAAGAGCGGGTCTGAGCTCGAGGCTGGAGGGTCCCCGCTCCCAGCTTCCATCCTGCCCTTTCCCCCAGGTGGGGTCTGCCCGGAAGGACGCGTGCTCATGACGGGAAGTGGCCGGGGCTGTGCCAGGCACCTTCCAGACGGGGCAGCGGGGCCCACGCTGCTCCGCGTGTGTCCAGACCTGTCCTCAACCCCTTGGACCACAAGGTGAGGGTGAGGCCCCCTGAGCCTCCAGCGGGCCCTCCTTGTCCCAGACGGAGGCTCTGAGGCCTGGAGACCAGTAGGGCTGGGGATGGACCAGGGCCGGCTCACAGAGCATCCAGCTGGGAAGCCTGTGGCAATGCGCGGGGAGATCCGGGAGCTCCAGACGGGGCCCTGAGGAAGTGAGGACAGCACCCCAGGAGCTCCAGGGCATCCAGGACGCGGGGCACAGGCGTGTGCCAGACCCGCCCTACTCTCTTCAGCCAGGTCAGTAGAAGCAGGAGGGAGGGTGGAGGCCAAGGCAGGGAGGCTCGACCCAGGCTCATTCTAGTTCATTCATTCCTCTGTCACTCCCTCAGTCACTCACTGAGTCACTCATTCATTTGCTTGCTCACTCATTAACATGCTCACTCACTCATTCATTCACTCTTTCATTCACTCAGTCACTCATTCCTCCAGTCACACATTCCTTTACTCATTCATTCACTCACTCACTCATTCATTCACTCACTCTTTCATTAACTCACTTATCATTCACTCACTCATTCATTAACTCATTCATTCATTTGCTTGCTCACTCATTCACTCAGTCATTCACTCATTCATTCATTGGATAACTCATTCACTCACTCATTGACTCATCATTCATTAATTCACTCACTCATTCACTCATTCATTCACTCACTCATTCATTCATTTGTTCCCTCACTCACTCACCCTGTACTCAGCCTCAGTGGACACCAGACACTGTTCCAGTTGCTGAGTTAGAGCAGTGATCAAAACAAACTCCTCTTGTGAGGAGCTTGAATTCCAGGAGCGGAACCTTGGGACCCCCACCTACACTCAACACCTGGATTGTGGCGGGTGTGGCTGTGGGGATGGGGCTCCATCCTGGAGGGGCAGACTTGCCTCCAGCCGCACCCAAGGAACAGAGGGGGACACCCTCACCAGCTCCACGCTCCGCTCAGCACCTCACTGGCCTACCCTGAGGCCCCCCGTGCACCACCCCCCGGGCGGGCACACAGGAAGGGGAGACGGGCTCAGGATGAATGAGATGGATCAAAGGCACAGATAAGGCCACGCAGACCTAGGTCTGGAAGCATTTAGGGCCTGGAGAGGAGGGGCTGCCGCCCTGGGAGCTCCATCTCCAGGCCAGCCTCAGCTGACTGGGCCCGGCTCCTGTCACCAGCACACAGAATCCACGCTGAGGTCTGGGCAGCTGTCGGCGGGGTGAGGGGTCCAAAACCTGCCGTCCAGCTCTGTAGCCAAGTCAAACCCCCACAAGCCCTGGGGGAGCCCCTACCCCCTGAGCCTCAGTTTCCCCACCTGTCGATGGGTGCCTTGCCCCCACCAGACCCCCACTGGGTTAGGGGCTCCCACGGAAGCTCTGTGGATGGATGGGGCAGCCTGGGAAGGGCGTGGGTGGGAGGATGGGGGATGGAAGGGTGTCGGGGGCCCGGGGCAGAGGCCCAACCTCCCTGGCTCCGTCCCTGGGGTACTTCTGTCCTGGGCATCCTCCGGGCAGTGCTGGGGTGCCCGCCTTCTGCAGACAGCCACCCCTCGGGCTGCCTCTCCTGAGCTGCAGACTCACTGCGTGTCTGCTCCACATTCCTTGGAGCCAGAACCACCGCTGTCCTCACTCGCACCTGGGGCAGCGCCATCCGGTCACCCCAGCTGGGATCTGGGGTCCCCCTTCATGCCCTCTCCCTGGCGCTCAGGTCGAATCGGTCTTGGATCTTATCGAGCCCGCCCTTCTGATAATTTCCTACCTGTGTCTCCTCTCCACTGGAAGCCCCTGCCCACGGCCTGCCCACGGACCCCTGTGCCCTCTGGCCCCCTTCCCCCACTCCCAGACACGCCTGCACGTTGCACGATCCACTGTCTTGGCCCCTTGGAGGCTCTCTCCCTCCTTGCCTCTCGCGCCTGGACCGCCGCGCGGGCTCCTGACTATGTTCCCCAGAGATCTCCCGGGGCCCGGCTAAGAGGCAAAGTTCTGCCTGTGGGCCAGCCTGGCTGCCCGGCTTGGAAATCACGCCAGCCGCCCCAGCACAGCCTAGCGGCTGGATTTGCCCGGTGCCCAGCACCTACTTCAGGCCACCATCATCTTTCTCTCCAGCGACTCCAACCCCCTCCGGGTCAGCATCCTCTGTTCCCCTTCTGGTCTGGGCTTCCTAGATCCACACCCTCCATGTGGCCCCCAGGTTCCTGCCCGATGGAACCTGCCGGCCCCTCCAGGGTGCAGACACTCACATCCAGGGCCGTGGGAGACGCGGAGAGCTCTCACCCATGGCTGAAGTGCCACCACGTCTTCTCCGGGGCCGGGGCTGGGCGTGGGGGCGGGACATCCTGCGGTCTTGATGCCCTGAGCAGCTGGATCCCTCTGAGTGGATTTGAGCCTCAAACTGCTGCTTTCTGCCCCACCCCACCCCTCCCCACCCCACCCGTCCTCCTGTCCTCATCCTCCTCTAGGTGTGGCCCCCAGGTCTCCAGGGACCTGGAGGCCAACGCTGGCGCTGGCACCTCCCTGCCATCCCCCTCAGCCTTCTTGCCGGCTCCATCCTCGCCCCCCAGACGCGTTGTGTCCCTTGCGCTTGGCCAGCCCCTCTTCCTGTCCTCCCTGCTGGACGTCGCCCGCCCTCAGAGCGCCAGGCCTCCCCAGGCGGCCCGCTCCCCACTCCAGTCTTCAGCCCTGAACCTGACCCAGCATGTGGCCAAGGGACACCCCGGGGGACAGCCCACGGGCAGCCCGGTTTCCACCCTCTCTTCCTCGGGACGACGGAAGGGGGCCGAGTGATCCGCAGGAGGAGCCTGGGTCCCGGAGTCCCACCTGGAGGCCCCTCTGGACACGCACCTGAGCGGTTAGGTGAGCTGGAGGAAGAACACGGGCTGTTGGGAGAGGGCAGCTGGCCCCCCTGAAGGGCGTCCCCCTCCGGGGCCTCACCGATGACTCGGTGCAGGGCTGACCGAGCTCTGCGGGCCCCGCAGGCCGGGGCGGGCTGATCCGCGTCACCGTGATGGGCGCAGTCACTTCTGAGGCCCTCAGGCCTGGAGGGCCGTCGGTGTTGTCAGCTGCAAAAGCTCTTCATTTTTTCTTCCTAAGTCTACTTTTTCTTGTGTTTTATAAAGAGGCTGAGGTTTTTTTTTTTTTTTTTCATGCTATGAAAATCATGTATCTTTGCAGAAGGCACCTTGGATGATGGAGAAGGAAATTGGAGAAGAAATGTTGCTCAGAGCACGGAGGTGAGTGAGGCCTCCCACCAATGCCATCTCAGCCCTGTCTCATCACTCGAGCGGTGGTTCTGGCATTTGAAACGGGGTGAGGAGGGGGCTGACGGCAGGCGGACAACGGAGCTCGGGGTTGTGATTAAGTTACTCGACGGAAGGACCGTGAAAACTCGAGGGCAACGCGTGCGCGCTGGGGACCTGATCAGGAAAGTCAGTCCCTTGTGCCTCCCAGAGAGAGGTGAGCTCCAGGGTGACCATCAGGTGTCCAAGCCTTGGGTGCGGGGCTGCCCCCACCGCCCTGCTCGGGAAAACCTGGGGCCCCGACGGTGGAGCCGCTGTGACTGGATGGATGCCCTCTGGAGGCTGAGCTCAAGCCTGAGCCAGGCGGGCATTCTGAGCCTGCGTGGGAGCGGCCGCCCTCCCTGTGAGGAGCCGGGGTCCTTTCCTGGCCTCCAAGCCTGCTGCAAGCCTGGCATCACTGCATGACCCAGCCTGCAACATGCAAGAGCTTACCAGAGTGGAGGGAGGGACCGACAGGGACAGACCCTGAGCGTCAGCAGTGGGGGTGACGACCACGCGCGCGGGTTGGGGGAGTGCCGGCGGGACGCGCACGTCCAACGCAGGCTGGCGGTTTCCGTTTCCGAAAAATCGGTTTTTGGTGCTGTGTCCGTTTCTGGTGTACAGCAAAGCGATTTAGGTGAATATATTCTTTTTGTTTTCTTTTCCACTCCAGGTTATCAGGAGATATTGAATACAGTTCGCTGTGCTGTTCAGTAGGTGCCTGACGTTTCTGTTTATACACGGGAGCGTGTGTCTGCTGATCCCAAGCTCCTGGTGTATCCTGCTCGCCTCCTTTCCCCCTTGGTAACCACAATTTTTGTTTCTGTCTGTGAGTCTATTTCTGTTTGTATCATTTTCTAGATTCTGCTAGACTAGATATCTAGTCTAACTGATATCACAGACGATTTGTCTTTCTCTGTCTGACTTACTTCCTTAGTATGATAACCCCAAGGCCCATCCATGTTGCTACAAATACCATTGCTTTATTTTTCACAGCTGAGTAAGATTCTACTGTGTGCGTGTGTGTGTGGGCACGTGTGTGCGTGTGTGTGAATCACTCAGGTGTGTGTGACTCTTTGAGACCACATGGACTCAGCCTGCCAGGCTCCCCTGTCCATGGAACTCTCCAGGAAGAACACTGGTGTGGGTTGCCATTCTCTTCTCCAGGGGATCCTCCCGGCCCAGGACTGAACCCAGCTCTCCCGCGTCACAGGCAGATTCTTTGCCCTCTGAGCCAATGTGGAATGATAGATATATATTTACATACATCACATCTTCTTTATTCATTCATCTGTCAGGGGACATCTGGGTTGTTTCCGGGTCTTGACTGTTGTAAACAGTGCTTCTATGAACACAGGGATGCATGTACTTTTCCGAATTATGGTTTTGTCCAGATATTTACCCAGGAGCGGGACGGCTGGATCGTTGCTATTGCTGTTCAGTCTCTAAATCCTGCCCAACTCTTTGTGACCGGATAGACTGCAGCATGCCAGGCTTCCCTGTCCTTCACTGTCTCCCGAAGTTTGCTCAAACTCATGTCCATCGAGTTGGTGATGCCATCCAACCATCGCATCCTCGGCACCCCCTTCTTTTGCCTTCAATCTTTCCCAGCATCAGGGTCTTTTCCTATGAACTGGCTCTTCACATCACGTGGCCCAAGTATTGGAGTTTAAGCTTCAGCATCAGTCCTTCTAATGAATATTCAGGACTGATTTCCTTTAGGATGGACTGGTTTAATCTCCTTGCAGTCCAAGGGACTCTCAAGAGTCTTCTCCAGCATCATAATTCAAAAGCATCGATTCTTTGTGCTTGGCCTTCTTTATGGACCAGCTTTCACATTCATACATGACTACTGGAGAAACCATAACTTTGACTATATAGATCTTTGTGGGCAAGATGATATCTCTGCTTTTTAATATGCTTTCTAAGTTTTTTCTTAGCTTTTCTTCCAAGGAGCAACTGTCTTTTAATTTCATGACAGTTCTCACTGTCCACAGTGATTTTGGAGCCCAAGGAAACACAGTCCATCCCTAACCTTCCTCACTGGACTTTTCATAGTGCCCTCATAGTCCAGTTGTTGGGATTACTAACTGTCAAGCGTCTCAATGTCAATGATGAATTCAGAGACCGTGAGAAGGACCACCGAGTGGGTCTGTGAGCCCAGCAGACCAGTGTAGCTGGGAGTTGACCTGACTGTTTATTTCTTGACCCCGTGGTTCTCCTCGTTAACAGGGACCCATGGAAGCTCTTCAAGATCAGGGCACTGGTGATCTGTATTTAACACCTCCACAAGTGTGGGGTCCCCTTTCCTGAGCACACAGCTACTTGAGTGCATGGCTGTGGTTACTTCGGGGGAACAGTCGAGGGACCCCAACAGTAGTACTTACCATGATGTGCGGGACCTTCCCCTCTCCAAAGAGCAGGTTCTGGGTCTGAAAACAAATGCAAATGCAGCTTCAGGGCCATGGCTGGGCTCTGCAGTCGGGCCGTCATACCTTCAGCCTCTTTCTTGTCCATCCCTTTCGAGAGCAGCTCCACTGAGATACAGGCAACCTGTGGACATTTGCAACTCACAGCCTGATGGATTTCGACACGTGTCAAACTCACCCACACGCATGTTGCGTAAACCGCAGCCCCAGCTGGGTGGCACACACACCCAAGGCTCCCAAGGTGTCCTCATGCCCCTCCCCCGCCTGCCCCACCACAAACACTCACTGTCGCGTCTTCCAGAGCTTTCTATCCTTGGAACCAGCCAGGGAGTCCTCCTGTTTCCTTGGCTTCTTGCATTCCGCACTGTCCCGCCACCCTGGGCTGCCCTGGTGGCTCAGCTGGTAAAGAATCTGCCTGCGATGCGGGAGGCCTGGGTTCCATCCCTGGGTTGGGAGGATCCCCTGGAGAAGGGAAAGGCTGCCCACTCCGCTATTTTGGCCTGGAGAGTTCTGTGGATTGTGTAGTCTGTGGGGCTGCGAAGAGTCGGACACGGCTGAGCGACTTTGCTACTGCTGCTACCGCCTTCCTTAATTCACCCCTTCTCACCGCCTGGTGGAATCTGCCACACAGAGTCACCCCTGTTTGCTTTTGTCTGTTTTTCTGCTCATGGACATTTGTTTCCAGTTTGGGACTTTTCCAAATAAAGGTATCATGAACATCTGCTTACAAGTCTTCGTGTGGACATGCTTTTTTCCTTTTGGATAAATACTGAGGTGGGGAGTGGTTGGGGTGTATATATGGGAGGGGGAGCGGTTGGGGTGTGTATATGGTCAGTGGAGCGGTTGGGGTGTATATATGGGTGGTGGAGCAGTTGGGGTGTATATATGGGAGGGGGAGCGGTTGGGGTGTATATATGGTCGGGGGAGCGGTTGGGGTGTATATATGGGTGGGGGAGCGGTTGGGGTGTATATATGGGAGGGGGAGCGGTTGGGGTGTATATATGGGAGGGGGAGCGGTTGGGGTGTATATATGGGAGGGGGAGCGGTTGGGGCGTGTGTATGGTCGGTGGAGCAGTTGGGGTGTATATATGGGAGGGGGAGCGGTTGGGGTGTGTATATGGTCAGTGGAGCGGTTGGGGTGTGTATATATGGGTGGGGAGCGGTTGGGGTGTGTATATGGTCGGGGGAGCGGTTGGGGTGTGTATATGGGAGGGGAGTGGTTAGGGCATATATGTGGTGGATATATATTTGAGTTGTTATGAAACTGCCCTTTGGGGCTTCCCTGGTGGGAGAGTGGAAAAGAAACCACCTACGAAAGCAGGGGATGTGGTTCGATCTCCGGTCCAGGAAGACCCCACACGCCAGGGCAACTGGGCCTGTGCCCCACGGCGACGGAAGCCGGCACGTCCCAGGGCCTGAGCCCAAACTCAGGGGCCTCTGTGGCACCCCTCCTGATGCCCAAGCGCCCCCGAGCCAGCAGGTGGCAACTACCCAGCCCGCGTGCGGCAGTGAGACCCCGCCCAGCCGAAAGTAAACGGACACACACAGCGCTGTGGGCGTGTCCATCTCAGGCAAAGGTTTAAGAAATTTGCTTTTAAAAAAGGAGCTGCACATTGGAGTGTAAGTTGATGCAGCCACTGTGGAGAACAGTGTGAAAGCTCCTTAGAAAACTAACAGTAGAGTCACCACGTGATCCAGCAATCCCACTCCTGGGCGTGTATCCAGAGAAAACTCTAGTTCGAAAAGCACCCCAAGAGCAGCACTATTTACAACAGCCAAAACACGGAAGCCACCTAAGTGTCAATCAACGGAAGACTGGGTAAAGAAGATGCGGTGTATTGATACAAGGGAATATTACTCAGCCATAAAAAGGAAAAAAGCAACGCCATTTGCAACAACGTGGCTGGACCTAGAGATGATCAGACTAAGCGAAGTAAGTCAGACAAAGACAAGCAGGGACATTACCTGTATGTGGAACCCAAAATATGGCAGAAAAGAACCTCTCCGTGAAACAGAGTCAGAAACGCAGACACAGGGAACAGACCTGAGGCTACCAAGGGGAGGGGCACGGGGCATGAATCTCAGGTGACGCTAGAGATAAAGAACCGCCTGCCAATGCAGGAGACAGAATGAGACGTGGGTTCGATCCCTGGGTCGGCAAGATCCCCTGGGGAAGGAAATGGCAACCCAATCCAGCATTCTTGCCTGGAGAATCCCATGGGCACAGGAGCCCGGCAGGTACAGTCCATGGGGTCACAGAGCCAGACAGGAGTGAGCAACTAAATGACCAACAAGAGCAGTGACGTTGTGACTGATCACTCACCGCCTGTGAGCGATCACGCCGGGAAGGACAAGCAGGAGGGGACGACACGCGCCCTGTGGAACTCAAGGTCTGACCCCGGAGCGGCTTCTAGGGGTCCTGCCGTCGGGGACACGTTTGGACCCTTCAGAACGCACGTCACTTCCCCTGTGAAGTCGGTCTCACGGGGTCTGGCGGGCTTAGCTCTGCAGACAGCACAGCCTCCACCAGGGGTTTCCGTGGCCGCGTCCAGGGCGGCGTGGAAGCCCCAGCGGGGAGCAGCATGGCCTGGAGTGGGAGACGGGCCTGCATGCCCTGATGCGGACGCAGCACCTGCTGGACAGGAGTTGAATGTTCTGCCCACGGCCCAGCTAGAGGGGCTCCTTGGTGAGTATCAAAGGCCTTCGTCAGGAAATGCACCGATCCCTGAACTGAGGGGTAGAAGTAGGGGCCCACCGCCCCCTTGCCACCCTGCCCAGAGCCTGCCCGGGGCTGGGGCTCTGTCCTCCACTCTGGCCTGGGGCATGAATGACAGGGCCCGGCTGACCCCGGGGCCTCAGTGTCCCGATGTCCAGCGAGCAGCTGGCCAGTGGAGAAGCCCTGCTCAGCGGGAGGAGACAGGGCTGCCGCCCAGCACGCCCTTGGCGGGACGCGTGCAGGGCTCGGGTGAGCGGGGGTGCCTACTGGTCCTCCCAGACCAAGGGGAACCATGAAGGGACAGGGTCGGCAGCCCCGGCCTCAGAAGGGTGTGCTCCGGGGCTCGGACCGCCCAGGCGAGGGGTGGAGGCAGCTTAGGGAAGAGGGTGGTCTCAGTTCGGGGCTGCTGCAGCTGAAGGTCACACAGAGGGCAGCCTAAACAGACGGGATTTATTTCTCACAAAACTGGAGGCCACGAGTCCAAGGCTGGTGTAGGGAGACTGGTCAGGGTCCCCTTTCCAGTTCACAGATGGCACCTTTTAGCTGAGCCCTCTCTTGTGGGGGGGAGAGGGGGCTCGGTGGGGTCCCTTTCTCAGGGGCTCTCATCCCATTACGGGGACTCCTGATGCAGGTGAGAGGCCCTGAACCGCTCTCCCTCGGACGGAGGCTTTTGGAGGAGCAGGGAGAGCTAAGCTCAGCAGTGGAGGGAAGGCAAAGATGGGCTGGGGTTGGGCCACAGGGAAGCCGGAGGTCCAGACCACGGGCGGCTGGGTGGGAGTCCGGGGAGGCGCTGGAGTCAGGAAAGAAAGGAACGGAAGAGCCTTCCAGGAGAGAGGGGACAGAGACGGGCCCAGAGGGGCGTGAAGACGGAGGAGGGTGTGGGGCATCGATAACGGAGAATGAGGGTGGGGAACAGGGCATCAAGAATGGAGTACAGAGTATGGAGAACAGGAAGTGAAGCGTGGAGCAATAATCGTGGAGGATGGAATACAGAGTGTGGGGGTAAGGCGTGTAGAGTGTTAGTGGAGTATGGAGTTCGGGGAATAAGGGACGGAGAATGAAATATTAAGAGTGGAGTATGGATTGCAGAGCTCTATTGACAGAGACGGAGAGAGCAGGCTTGAATGGAGTACGGAGCATGAAGAAGAGGGGATGGAGAATGGAGTCTTAATACTGGGAGGGGTGCAGAGAATGCAGTGCAGAGCGCTAGCGGTGGAGCGTGAAGCGCTGGGGATGCAGAACTGAAGGGAGGAGCGTGTGGGGAATGAGAGTCGGAGCAGGGACTGTCAATCACAGAGCACGGAGAATGGAGCACCCATCGTGGACTTGGGCACGGAGTGTGGAGAATAAGTGATAAGGAATGGACTGTAGAGTACAGAGTATGAGTTACGGAGAATAAAAGCATGGAAAACGGGGTGCAGAGTGTTAGTAATGGGCTGTGAAATACGGAGACTGGAACACTCAGTGCAGCAGGAGCATGGAGAACAAGAAACGGGGCCTGGACGCTTAATAATGGAGTGTGGAGCATGGGGAACAGAGTGTGGAGTGTTAATGCTGGAGCGTGGAGTGCTGAGGGTGGAGAGTGGAGTGTCAGGTACTAATGCTGCAGTAAAGGAGTGTGTCGAGGCTGTATATTGTCACCCTGCTTATTTAACTTACATGCAGAGAACATCATGAGAAATGCTGGGCTGGAAGAAGCACAGGCTGGAATCAAGATTGCTGGGAGAAATACCAATAACCTCAGATATGCAGATGACACCACCCTTATGGAAGAAAGTGAAGAGGAACTTAAAAAACCTCTTGATGAAAGTGAAACAGGAGAGTGAAAAAGTTGGCTTAAAGCTCAACATTCAGAAAACTAAGATCATGGCATCTGGTCCCATCACTTCATGGGAAATAGATGGGGAAACAGTGGAAACAGTGGCAGACTTTATTTTTTGGGGCTCCAAAATCACTGGAGATGGTGACTGCAGCCATGAAATTAAAAGACGCTTACTCCTTGGAAGGTAAGTGGTGACCAACTTAGGTAGCATATTGAAAAGCAGAGACATTTCTTTGCCAACAAAGGTCGGTCTAGTCAAGGCTCTGGTTTTTCCAGTGGTCATGTATGGATGTGAGAGTCGGACTGTGAAGAAAGCTGAGCCCTGAAGAATTGATACTTTTGAACTGTGGTGTTGGAGAAGACTGTTGAGAGTCCCTTGGACTGCAAGGAGATCCAACCAGTCTATCCTACAGGAGATCAGTCCTGGGTGTTCATTGGAAGGACTGATGCTGAAGCTGAAACTCCAATACTTTGGCCACCTGATGCGAAGAGCTGACTCATTGGAAAAGACCCTGATGCTGGGAAGTATTGGGGGCAGGAGGAGAAGGGGACGACAGAAGATGAGATGGCTGGATGACATCACCGACTAAATGGACATGAGTTTGAGTAAACTCTGAGAGTTGGTGATGGACAGGGAGGCCTGGTGTGCTGCGATTCATGGGGTCACATGTCATGACTCAGACATGACTGAGCAACTGAACTGAACTGAACATATGGAGTGTTAATGCTGGAGCGTGGAGTACTGAGGATGGAGACTGGAGTCTGGAGTGTTAACGCTGCAGCATAGAGAACAGAGTACTCCTGCCAGCTCGCTCGTAGGGCCCCTCGAGGTGGCAATCTGCTTTAGAAGCCGTGGCCCCCGATGGACCTCGAGGGCAGTGTGCTCAGTCAGACAGGGGCCAGTGCTACACGATCTCGGTCAGCTGTGGTGTCTGAAACATCTCAGATACCAGGGAGAGACTGGGTTGCCCCAGACAGGGGTGTGGTGTGGCCCAAATGGGCAAAGAGGTCCCAAGTCAGGGGGTCCTTGATCAGCTAGGTCAGCACCACAGAGCGCAGGGCGGCTGAGGATGTCTGCAGCAGGACCACACTCCTGCACCAGAGTTGATGCCACCTCGGTACTGCCATGAGGAAACAGAGGTGGGGTGGGGGTCACTGGGCCGTGGACGAGCAGGAGGACAGGTGAGACCAGGGGCCAGAGGTGCGGGGGCCAGGGCAGGGCTCCCGGGGGGCTGGGGCAAGGAGGGAGGACCAGCCCCGGCACTCAGGGCTCGGGTTCCGGAAGGATGCTGGGTGCACAAATGAGAATCACCCAAAATGCAGGTGGGAGGAGGATCAGAGGGCAGAGGTGAGGAGGTGGTAAGTGCCCAGGGCCGAGGGGAGGCCTGAGGTTGGGAGGAGCACAGCCGGGAAGGCAGGGTCTGTGCCCTGAGGGTGACATGAGCCTCGAGGCTGGGAGGTCTTGGGGGACAAGAAAATGGTCTGGAAGCCCAATGGTGAGTGAGGAGGAGGCTCTCCCGCCTCCAGGCCGAGGGCCCCAGCCTCCACTGTGGCCCCTCACTCTCCTTAAGGCTGGGCAAACCTAGGTGTCCACCTGCCCGCAGAAGGAGCCAAGGTTCGGGAGAGACGGGGCGACCGGCTCTCTGCGCCTTACAGACCCTGCTGCCAGCAGACACGCTCCCTTCGGCCTCCACCGCCTGGGGCCCCTCTTCTGATCGGAGCCTCCCTCCTCGCCCCCTCCATCTCTGGCTCTCAAGCCTCTGGGCAGGTTTCCACCAGCCAGATCCTGTCGAGGAGGAGGACGGAGGCTTGAGGAACTGGGACCCTGACGGCCCCTCCTAAAACCGCCTGAGCACACCCAGGCTTGCGCGCCTCCACGTGATTCCGACCTCGGGGCGCGCCTGCCCACCCAACCCGCAGACACGCACCCGCCTGCCCAGCCCTGGCCCGGCCCTGCTGTGCCTGCATGGAGCGGCCACAGCTGACTGATGGGGCAGGTGCCTACAACCCCCCCGCAGCCCCCCGGGGCTCAGAGCGCCCATCGACCTGCCCGAGGCAGGCGGCCGGGCACCAGAACGGAGTAGGGGCACCTGCGAGCCGTCACCCTGGGCCCAGGTGAAGGCCGCGGGAGGGGAGGGGGCGTTGCACAAGCCAGGAAGCAAAGGTTGGGGAAAAACAAATGTTACAAAAAAGGCAACTTTCCATCCCTTCCACGAAAAGGCCCTACATCCAGCCTCGTGGCGAGCAGGGCAGCCTGCCAAGGCGGCTCGCCCACACACATCAGGTCCCTTCTAGGACACACCCCGGCCCCAGCCCCGAGTCTTGGTCCCAGCCCCCCAGCAGTTCTCTCCCAAGGGGAAGGGGCTGGGGGCTGCCCACTCCCCGTGCGGCCTGGGACCGAGCCTGGCCACCTGTCGTCAAGTTGAGTGACAGTGATGGGCTGGGGAGCATGTCGCAGGCTGGGGGTGGGCAAGAGCCCGTCTCCTGCCCCTCCACGACCCTCCCCTCCCACCGCAGGGATGACCCCTGGGGCCTCCCCAGCTCCAGGCAGCCCCCAGACCACAGACAGGCCAAGACCTGGTCGGGACCCGCGAGCAGATGGGGAAACTGAGGCCGGGGGAGGAGAGGTGGGAGGCCGCAGGGAGCACCCCGGCCCTGGGAACCAGCCCTCGATCCCGGATTGGGAGTCAGGACTGGCCTGGCACTTCCAGAGCCCTCCAGCCCGCCCCCCCTGCCATGCCCTCCTCCTGGGCCGTGCTGGGCTGGGAAGGGTGCTGGCAGGCGGAGCCGGTGTGACCGTCAGGGCAGACCCCACTGGGCTAAGACAGCATCTGCTTCAGGACCCCGGGACGTGCTGAGAAGGGTGGAGGTGGGCTGGGGCTCCTGCCCACACCCCAGGCCACAGGCGTGGAGGTGGGCTGGGTGTGGCCCAGGTCCATGGAGCTCCCCCACTGGGCCTCCCTGGGTCAGGGCTCGCCCTTGCTCAGGAACCTTCTATGGCTCCCCAGCACCTGCTGGAGGACCGCCCTCCTGCCCCTCAAGTGGGGAGTGGCCCCAGCTGCTGCACCCCTCCCCACCCCGCGGCCCAGGTCCCAGCATCGAGGGAGAAGGGGCACCCACCCCGTGGGCCCCACCCAACGTGTGTCCAGTGGCCTCTGGGGAGACCCCCGAGAAATGGAGCCCCAGGTCCAGAGCCCAGTCCGTCCCTGGAGGGAGCTGGGATGTCAGCTGAGGGGCCGGGGAGGCCTCCTGCTGCGAGGGTCCGCAGAGGGTGGCTGAGTCTGACAAGCTTGGGAATGAGGGCGAGCTGTGCCCATGTCCCTAGCAGGCCAGGAGACTCTGGGAGCCCCCCAGGGCCGAGGGAGCGTCCTCGGGACCCACCCGATAGAGCTTAGCTGGGGGCCCAGGAGTGCCCCCTGCCCCCCGCCTTCCTGTCCTGCTCTGGCTACACTGGCCTGGCCCAGCAATCCCCCCGGCCCCCCGCCCGGGCCTCCAGCACTCGGGCCTCCCCACCCAGCCTCTCCTACGCTGCCTCTCCCAGGCTCCGGCTGCGGCCGCACCCCAGCCCCTTCTCAGGCCTTTCCAGAGCTGCCCAGTCCCTCCTTCCTGCCCCCAACCTCCACCCTGTTGGTGCCCCTGGAGCCCCCTTCCACAGGCACAGACTGGGTGGAGCCGCGTGGCCCGGGGTCTCAGTCCCGGCTCGGCCTCAGGAGGGGCCTCCACGACCCGCCCCAGAGGCCTGGCCCCGTGCAGGGGAGGGTGAGGGGGATGTGGTCAGAGGGCAGAGGCTGCGGGGCTGCTGGGGGGCGGGGGAGATGCTTGTCAGGAAACCCCGGGTTTGGGGAGCAGCTGGGAGGAGTAGGCACGGGTCCTCACACTGGGGAGGGAGCTGGGGGTCCCCCCAAAGCGGCTCAGCCCAAAAAAGCTCAGCCAACACGTGTCCTTGTCCTGCGAACAGCTGAAATGCTGTTGTCTCCTGCGCCCCCGTGAGGTCAGCGGACCTCATGACACCCACTTTGGCCTCTGAGGTGGGGTGTTTGGGGGGGTACAGCGTGGGGGGGAACCCCTGCACCCCTCCCAACCAGCCCCCAAGCCGGGCCTTCCTGCCTGGTTTCTCTGCCGGGGCGGCCCAGAGGCCTGAAAAGAAGGCAGCTCTTTCCAGGTGAGGCCCCGCCCCCTCTCCCTTCCCTGAAACCGGGGACCCTCCTGCTGGACACAGAGACCCCTCAGCCCTTGGGCCCAGCAGGCCGGCCCCACAGTCCTAAGGGGAGCCCCAGGTGTGGCCTGGGCAGGACCCTCACTCCAGCCGCAGGCTGGGCCCTGCCCGTGGTTCTCGCGTGGGCTGAAGCTTTCAGGAACACAGCACGACCCTGATCTCCTGGGAGCAGAGCCTGGGGGTCACAGCGCTCAGCACGTGAATGCTGAGCCCCGGCCACAGGATGAGGCTCCCAGGAGGCTGGTCTTGAGCTTTCCAGGCTGGCCAGCAGGCCTCAGTCTAAACAGAGGACGCTGATAAGAGGGTGGTGGCCAGGACGCCCAGGCCACCCACCTCCGCATGGCCTCCTGGGTACTGCAGGCCTCCAGGGAGGGACGCTCAGGAAGGACGGCCCGCGTGCTGGCCATTCCACCCCAGTGGGGAGCAGGCCTGCACCTGGGGAGCCTGGGCCCCAGGAGCCCGTTCCCTGGGCCTTGGGTCACGGGGTGCGGCCCAGAGACAAGCAGACCAGGTCCCTGAGATGGGGAGTCACTAGGGAAAAAGAGGGGGCCACGGGCACCCTGGGCCCCGTCAGCTGCTGGCAGGGGCCCTGAGGAACCAGAGGCTGGACGCTGTCCGGGGGCGGGAGGAGGAGTGTTGGTCACACACGTCCGCTGCCCTCAGGGCCACGGTCCTCAGGACACAGTCCCCCACGGTGTGAACCGGGAGTGTGGCAGCCCCTCCCTTCTAGGGGCTTCCCTCATCCCCGTGGAGCCGCCTTCAGATCAGACTGTGCTTGGGGGGAGGCTGGAGATGGGTCCGGTGGAGGGGAGCCTCCAGGCAGGCGGGAACCCCGGACTCTGGCGGGGGGCGTGTCAGAGTCCCTCGAGAGGGGAAATCCTCAAGCCCCCTGCCTCCGTCGGCTGACCCCGCAAGGCTGGGGTTGATGGAAGCCACATGCCTTCCCAGGAGAGGGGCTCTGCGCCCCCCTAGCCCAGCCCCCCACCCCGGCCAGCTCATGCTGGTCACTCTGGTGCTGATGGCCTCTTCGTCTCGGCGTCTCCCAGGCAGCCCAGGGTCCCTCCTCCTCGACTGCTGGGCGAGGTCTGCTCGGCAGGGTCCTTCCATGCCTCCCTCCCTGGCTGGGCCCTCCTCCCACCTCCTGGCGCAGGGAGGGGGCGGACGACTGGAGCAGTCCCCCCGGCAGGCCGCAGCAGAGGGTGTCCCGGCCACACGCTCAGAAGCACCCAGGGGCTTCCCCAGGGGCTGCGACCTGCCCTGATGGCCTATGATCCAGCTGCAGAGTCAGGGTCCGCACGGGCAGTGCCCCCCCCCGGGGCCCCAGGACGCAGGATTGCGACTCTGCCGGCCCACCTCCAGGGCCTTGCCGTGGCCCGCCCGCCCAGACACTCAGGATCCACTCCTGGGCTGATGGTGTCTCCACCCTGCCCTGTCTCTGGCCAACCCAGGGGCAAGGGCGTGCCTCCTGAGATGCCCGCCCCCATGGCAGAGGCTTCCGTGGGCGCACAGCCCCCCACACCCAGCTTCTGGGCATGGCCCAGGGGTCAGCTCCGTGTTGCCTCCGAGAAGGGTACCCTGGACCCCACCGTCGCCCTGAGGGCGGCCTGCCGTCCGCCTGTCTGTGGGGTCCCCAGGTGGCGCGGCGGTAAAGGACCTGCCTGCCAACGCAGGAGACGTCAGAGACGCAGGTTCGATCCCCGGGTCGGGAAGATCCCCTGGAGAAGGGGATGGCAGCCCGCTCCAGTATTCTTGTCTGGAGAATCCCACGCACAGAGGAGCCTGGTGGGCTGCAGTCCACGGGGTCAGAGAGGCAGACACGACTGCAGAGACTTGGCGCACGCACGGCGGTTGGGATGGCTCGCGTGGCCTCCCCCCAGCAGCAGCGTGTCCCTGGGACCTCCGTGGGGGTCACAGGATCCATGTCCCCCTCTGGACGTTAGTACCAGAGGAAGCAGGGTATCGCCCCACCCACACGCCCCTCCAGGGCTGTGTCTGGTGACTTCGCAGAGCTGGGCCAGCCTCGTGCAGCCACGCCTCGTCCTCCAGGCGGGCCGGCTGCACCTTCCTGGAGCTCAGGCCTCCCTGCTGGGCCCCGGTGCCCCGGCCACTTTCCTGGCAGACCTGTTTTTCCAGGCCAAGGTTGCCACTGATGAGGGCTTCAGCTGGACAATAATGCAGCATTATCTGTCCGAGGACCCCAGCCTGCCCTAGGATCCCGGCCCTTTGGCCTCTGCTTGGGGAGGGGGCATCCCCGGGGGCTGTGGGCTGGCATGGACCCTCCAGTCCTGAGCTTGAGCCCTAGTAAGGAGGGCCCCCACCTGGGCGGGATGGCCCCCAGGGATCTGCCTGCCCAGGGCTGCAGGGTCCTCAGGCCCTGACGCTCCTGGCGACCCTGGATGCTGGAGCAGGTAAAGGGTCCAGATGCCTTCTGAGTGGAGTTACCTCCTCCATCAGACATGATTGCATCCCCCACCAGGGACAAGACCCTCACTGGCCCTGAGTGGCCTGGAGCGCCCATCCCCAGGGTGTCTCTGCTGCTCTAACGGGGAACAGGAAAGCCTTCCCCACAGGCGGGCCCGGGACTGGGTCCCCCGCTGGGACCACGAGAGCCCCCAGCTCCTGCCGCATGTCTGTCCTGTGTGGATTCTGCAGCTCTGGGGTCGGGGGACTGAGCAAACTTTAGGGACTCAGGTGCCACTCAGGCCGGAGACCCTGATGTTCAGGCACCAGGGTGGCCAGCCCGGGAACGGTAACCAGACGGCTCCCATCTCGGCTGGAGCCCTCGCACCCGGCTGGCCACCCACCGCTCCGGCGGGCACCCCCAGCCCCCGTGCAGGGCCGGCCGCTCTCCTCGCCCGGCCTGCAGCACCCTCCTCCCCCACCCCATCCTCGGTCCCTGATCCCCAGGGGTGGGGGGCAGGCTCTCCCTGCTGTTCTGCCCTGCCCCTCATCTCCTGCCCCCTCTCAGCGTGTCCACAGACCCACACCCCTCCTGGCCCACCAGCCCTGCCCGGAGACCCCCGATGGGACCCATGCCAGCCCCTCCCCACGGCCCGGGACCCTACGGGACTGTCCCTCCCGTGGCCTCCGAGGCGGCTTCCTTCTGGGCCCAGCGGGATAAACACAGGAAACAGGATTAGCAAGGAAGGGGAAGCGGCCCCCGAAAAGGCCTCTGCGGGCCGGGCTGGGTCGGAAATACCTATCCTTGAGAAACAGCTGGCGTCGTGGACCAGGGACAGCCTTCCCGGCAGGCCGGGGCCGCATAGATGGGGGCGGTCAGGAGGGAGTGGGGGGTGCAGGGAGATGGACCCTGCTGGGTCGTGGAGCCCACCGCAGAGCGGGACTGGGGTGGAGCCTGGGCTGGGGTATGGTGGGGGCATCCCCAGAGAGGCGGCCACTCCAGCAGAACGAACGACAGCGGGGGGCACGGCGCTGACGGCCCCGCACGGCTTCACCCCCAGCACCCGGGGCCTGTGGCCCCGCCGGCCGGCACTCTCCGTCTGCGGGGGCACGGGACCCTCTCGCAGGTGCAGCGGCCGCTCTTCCTGCCGGCCTGGAGCCAGCGTGGCTGGTGGTGGCCTGGGGCCCCCGCCCCCACCTGCTTCCCTCCCTGCGGCCCCCTCGACCTCCCGGGGTCGAGGCCTGGGCTGTGGGCGTCTCCTGGGTGCGGGCCTGGCCTCACCTGCCACCTGCGGGTGGGCACCGCTGGCCGGAGTCTGAGAGGCCTGGGAGCCCCACCCAGCCGCCTGGGGCCGTAGTCTCCTCCTGGCAGCCCTGGGTCTGCCCAGCGGAGAGTCCTAGATGGGCTCCAGGCTCCCCACTGGCCTGACACGGCGGTATCTGCGGAGCCACCCCCTACGCAGAGAAAGCAGTGGGTCCTCCCATCAGCCAGTCCCCAATAGTGGGGACCTCAAAGTCCCTTCGCTGGAAGCAGTGGGACTCCGGGTGGCCAGCATTTGGGTTGGGCAGTGGAGGCCTGTGTGCAGACTGCCCGCGTCAAGGTGGGGGAGGGGGTGACCAGAATGTGTAGGCTGGAGAGAGGGGAGGGGGGAGGAGGGGAGGAGGGAGAGAGAGGAGGGGAGGAGGGGGGAGGAGGGGGAGGGGGGTGGAGGGGAGGGGGAGGGGAGGAGGGGAGGGGAGGGGGGCTCTGGGGGGTCAGCAGGAGGGTGAGTCCACATTGCATCCTTGAGTCCGGACGCTGCTTGCCTAGCTGGGGTCCAGGCCAGGGGCACAGGACATGGCCCCAGAGGGGGGCCCTCTCAGCTTTCTGGGCTCCCAGAGGTTCTGGCTCCAGCCCTGCGTTCCTGGCCCCGGGGGGTGTCCTGACTCTCCAGGCCCTGTGCCCCCAGGCAGGCTTGTGGGGCTCCGCTCAGGCCCGCTCATGGTCCCCTCTGGTTCCACAGGCAACCCCCAAGCGAGGCCCCCAGGCGGCTGGTGGGCGGGCTCTGTCTCCCCCACCCCCACTTCTGCAGGCCTGTGGCCCCACCTGGCCTGGGTGGGGTGGTGTGCAGCAAGAGCGGGGCGAGGAGGAAGGGGGCAGAGTGGAGTTTGGGGTCCTGAGCCGAGGGCTGGCCGGGGGACCCGGACGGCTGCCTCCGGGAAGTCATTTCTGGGTCTGGCTCTGAGCTGATGTCGCTGCTGCTGTCCCTATGGCCACCGTTCCCCACGGCCACCTGGAAGAGGCCAGGCCACTCCTCTGGCCTTTTCTCCCTGCAAAAGGCTTTGAGGGATTTCTTAGAAAGAGCAATTAGACAGAGCTGGAGGCCTGGCGCTCTGGGAGGCTCCCAGGCCAGACCAGCCCGCATCCTCCCCGCCAGGAACCCAGGGTCCCAGGGAGCCAAGGACGCAGGCGGCTGGCCTACCCAAACTCGGCATCGCCCAGGAGAAAAGAGTTTCTTTCCTCTCTAGCCGGCAAAGGCCCCGTGTAGGGGAAACCGTCTCAGAGTCCAAACCATGGATCCTTGTAGACCAGCAAGCCCCTACTACGGGGGGCTTCACAGCTGCCCAACACAGATGGCCCACCCCTGGCTTCAGCTTCCCCGGGGCTCGTGGGTCCTCCTGGGGACTGGCCCCTCCAGCAGTGGGAACCACGGCATCTGCGGCTTTCGCTTTTGCTGGGTGGCAGAGGCGCACACGGGGTGAGGGTGGGTGGATGGGTCTCCCAGGAACAGAGGACCCAGGAGGCTTCCTGGAGGACAGACCAGCGGGGGTCTCCTTCCCTAAACAAGTGGGAGGTGTGGAGTCTGCCCCAGGGACAGAGCAGCTCCCAGGCACTCTGCCTCTCCCCACACCCCCGTCCTGCGGGCTTTGAGGCCCGAGCTGGGAGAGGAACGTGTCTGACGTGCCACACAGCAGGGTCCGCGGCCTCACGAGCCCAGGCCCCTTCCCTGGGCCTCCTTCCACAGGCACTCAGGAGCCCCTGCCCGCTGCGGGGTCCCTGGGGCTGGAATGCTCAGCCCGGGAGGACGCCGCACCTCCACGCTCAGACCAGGCGTGGGTCCCGTGGTCCCCAGGGCTCCCAGGCTGTGCCCTCCTGCTGGACACTGAGCCGCCTGCCCCGGGGTTGGCAGGGCCTGCAGGACTCCCCTTGTCCCCCAGAGCCATCCCCACATGTACAGTCCCCATTGGGAGCAGCGCCCGGGAAATCAAGGCCTGCACAAACGTCCTTTGCCAGGGCCCTGGGCCTCAAGAGCAGCGAGACTGCACCCCTAGGCTGAGGGATCTGGCAGAGCTGCCTGGCTCCAGGGAAGCCATTCATCACGGCTGCAGCTCCGCGGTCAGCGCCCCGGGCCAGGCTCCCGCCCCCAACCCACGCTCTGCTTGCTGGCGGCTCCAGCTTCTCGGCTCCAGAAGGCTCTCTGACCCTTCTGTCCAAACCACGGCCCCCCAGACCCACCCAGCACCGCCCCCTGCCCGGCGGTGTGCCGAGAGCCTGGGTGGCCACTCTGAGAAGTCCTGGCAGGTGACCCCTACCCTGCGCACACAGCACATGGGCACCCCGAGATGAGTCACTTCACAGAAGGCCCCCTGCCCCCCGCCCGCCATGGCCCCTCTCAGGAGCGTTTCAGTGACGCCTTATTGAGGCAGCGTTTCAGGGGTGCCTTGGGGATGCTGGCAGTGCGCCCCATATGGGGGCTTCCAGCAGACAGTGGGCCATTTCAGAGATGCTCCGACCGGGCACCCTTGGCAGGGCAGCCGCTTCCTGGTGGGCACCGCACGCTCCTGGGCTCCAGGCTGGTGCTGGGGAGAGGCCACCAAGCTCAGCCCACGGGCTGGCCCAGGGCTGACTCTGCCCCTCAGTCGGAGGGGACCTCGGGACGGACGGAGGCTGAAGCTGTGGGTTTCCCTGGGGCCCCCAGGGCCAGCCTCCTAGGGAAGGGTCTGTCCCCGCTGAAAGCCACACCCTGGGGCCCAACTGGCCTGACTTCTGCCCACACCCACACCCAGCCCCAGTCTCACCTGCTTGGGGCAGGCAGCTGGTGGGGGGGCGGGCACTGGGACCCTGGTGCCTGCTCGTCCCCTGCTGAAGGCCCCCAGGACCCTACATCAGCTCTTGAAATAGGGCTTCAAAAAGCCCCTTTCCCACCGCACCCCCTCGGTGGAGCATCAGCACCCCCAGACCTAACTGAAGGGCAGGGGGGCCCTCGTGGGAGGGTTTGGGGGAGGATTAGGGCACGTGAGGAGGACCTGGGGCCGGGAGACCCCAGCGGCCCCAGCCTGGAGGCCCAGCCTGGCTGTGCTGGGCCAGGACCAAACCTCTAGGCTCGGTGGTCACTGCTCTCAGCTCTTCCTGCCCGACTCCAGGCCAGCTCTCCTGGCCTTGTTGACAATGGTGGCCACAGAACTGAGGCTGGGGAACGCTGGCCCCCAAACCATGCCTGACGCCCCAGGAAGGGTGCACACGCCGCCGCCAGCGCTGTGCCGTCCCTGGGCTTCCCGGCCAGCCGGGCTGGCCTCCACCCAGGGAGACCGCACGCTCCCTGTGGGCAGAGCCACCACGAGTCCTGAACCCAGCTGCAGTCCCGCCTGACAGGCCCGGAGTGTGCAGCACCCCTGACACCCTCAGTACAGTCTCCCAAACTGTAAGCATTCCAGCTGAAGCAGCCCTGAGAGCCTCCAGTTAATGGGGAAGCTTCCCACCCCAGCTCTCAGGCGTGTAGTCCCGGAGAAAGTGCTGGACCCCAAAGACTGAGCAGAAAACCTGGGCGCTGCTGTGTACCACCCCCACGCCCCACCCCCCGCACCCCAAATGGGAGGCCTGCTGGCTCGGGAGGGTGAGGGCCCCGGTGCCCAGTGCCCGGGTCAGGCCTGGCCAGGGTGGGGGCTAGGGGCTGGGGGCTAGTGCCGCCCTGAGACTCTGCAGGAGCTCCACCCCAAAGTGGCAGGGCGGCCCTGGCTGTGTTTTCAGGGGGCTCAGGCCAGGGCCTGGGTACCCTGCCTCTAGGGCTCCGTGCTTTGGACTGCCTGGCGGGCGCCTGTGCCAACTCCCTGGCCCTGGGCAGGAGGGCTTTGGCCACGTCTGCACACTTGCCTGGACGGAAAACAGGCCGCCAACAAGCACGTTCAACCTGGAAGCCCTGTCCGGGGGGTGTCCCCGGAGGCCCCGGCCCTCAGAGTGAGCCCCATGCGCTGGGTGCTCCCAGGACCCTGGCTGGGTTGGCGCCATCCGCAGCGCTTGTCCCGCCCCCCACTGTCCTCTGGGCAAGGCACTCACACCTGCCCTCCCCGGCCGCACCTGCCCTGGCCACACAGGCTGGCCCACTCGGGCTCGTGCTGGCTCCCTGGGCGCAGAGGGCAGATGAGGACAGGAGAACGGGTGGGGGGGGGGGCAGAGGGTCACGCTCTGTCCCGCAGCCTGGCCATGCGCTCAGGGGGGAGCCCTGTGCAGCTCACCTGCCCTGCCTTCAGGATGGGGATGTCGCCCCACTCCAGGGTCCCAGGCAGGCCGGGGAAGGCCATGCCTCCCCCGGTCCTTCTACGATGCTCTGTAGCTTGGCCTGAACCTGCACCCGCCCCTCGCCCTGCTAATTTGCCGAACAGGGTGAATCTGACCGTCCCCGAGACCGTTGAGCCCAGCCCTAGAGCCAGGCCCTTCCGGCAGGCTGCCCCAAAGGCCCAGGGGCCACGAGGGGGCCGGGGGACTAAGGTCCGTGGGGGCAGGGAGAAGGCAGGGCCACCGAGCCCTGCAGGCGCCCTGCCCACCCCTCAGCCTGCGAGCCCTCAGGAGGGGCCAATGCCCCACGCCTTCCCAGAACCAGAGATTGGTGGGGCGGTGAGAAGAGGGCCGTGAAACTTCCAGAACTGGAGCCTGGGAGCCCCTGAGCGGAAGGACAGGGCCCGAGGTGACCCCTCTGCCTGGCCACTGCTGTCCATCCCAGGGACTCGGGGCTCCTGGCTGGTGCCTGTGGGGTGGGTGTCCCCGCTGCCCTCCCCATCGGGAAGAGGATGGAGAGCAACTCTGAAGCTGCCGCCGTCTGCGGCCTGCGGGCCTGCGCAGTGCCTGTGCTGACCGGCCTGCCCGCGGGGGGTTCGGGGGCACTGCGGGGCACAGGCCCAGAGAAGGTCCTGCATCCAGCAGGGTCAGCAGGGGTCTGGGGGTGGGCCAGGGCTGCCGCTCGCAGGAGGCAGAGACCAGAGGGGACAGCTGGCAGGGAGGGACCGTGAGGCCGTCCCCTGCTGAGGACGGGGCTTGAGGTGAGGCCGGGGCTCTGAGCCTTCCAGGCCCAGGCTGGCCAGAGCCCACCACTCTCCCAGCGGCCCCTCTGGCCCCCTGGCGTCAGAGGAGTGCTCGGTGGTCCTGGCTTAGCAGGGCAGAAGCCTGGGCTCCCAGGCTTTGCGGGGAGAGGAGCCCCAGGCCCTCAGCCAGCTGGGCCTTGTGGACAAAGGGCGCAGGCCCTAGCACCCCACTGGGTCCCACGTCATCCTGGGCGCCACACCGCTGAGACCACCCTGCCCTGCCCGTGAGCACCAGCCCCGCCCTCCTGGCCCTGAGAGCCGGGGCCAGCAGGGAGGGTGCAGGAGGAGGGGGCGCACCCTGTCCTGCCCGTGAGCACCAGCCCCGCCCTCCTGGCCCTGAGAGCTGGGGCCAGCAGGGAGGGTGCAGGAGGAGGGGCCGAGTGGGCAGGGGGCCCTGAGCTGGCACTGCCTCCCGTGTTTCCTGGGCCACCCAGCCGCTCGTGCCCTTTCCGGGGTCTCGGCTGGCCCCAGGGCCCACACCCCTGCCTCTCTGCAAAAAGAGCTGAACTGCCAGGCTGGGAATGGCTGTGCCCTGAAGTGGCCCTTGGGGACACCTGGGCCCTGGGGCTGGCCGCCCCAGCGCAAGGCTTGGGCACTGGGAGTGTCGCTCCAGCCGCGTGTCCTGGCTGTCCCTCAGCCTTTGTCTCCCTGCTGCCGGGGGTCTGTGGGCAGGCCGGGTGCCCCCCAGGCCAGCAGCTGGGGTGCGGGGTCCTGCCTCCTCTTCCCACACAGACAGCGGGGGCCTCCCGGGGCAGGCCGGGCAGGCTGGCCCAGGGCCGGTGTGGGAGCAAGGCAGTGGGCTGGGGGAGACCCCAGGCCGGGGGCCGCGAGGAGCAGCTGCGGACGGCAGAAAGGACGCCCCGCGGCCGGCCACGCTCTGCGCGCGATGCCGCTCCTGGAGGCCCCGGCCTCGCCAGCTCTCACTTGCTGATGCTTCTCACTTTCAACTGCTTCCCGTTTCCCGTGTTTGCTTTCCTTGCTTGGGGCGAGTGACCCGGAGCCTGCTCTGCACAGCTTGGCTCCTTGGGAGGGCACTTCCCTGCACGCCTGGCGGGTCACGCCCAGCTGTCCTGCTGCTGAGGTTGGTGGGGGCCCCAGAGGCACTGCCCATTCGCTCGGAGACCCCCCTGGGGAGAAGCAGAGGCAGGCCGGTCTCGGGGAGTGTGCTGAGAGCGGGGCCCTCGCTGTGTGCTTCGCACGGCTCTGTGGTTGCAGGCAAATGCCCTCCCTCTCGGGCCTCGGTTTCCCCATCGGTCAAGTTCAGGGCGGGACCAGCCCCTCTGGGCCCCTGGCACTCAAGTGCCAGCACTGAGCATCCACACTGCCCTCCTTTCTGAGCCTGTCACGGCCCCTCCCCCGGGAGCCCCCTGACCACGTGGACCCCGCTCCGTACCCGTCCGTGTGCCCCCCGCCCTGGCCAGCCCCCCTGTCGGTGTCCACCCATGCCCAAGGCCCAGCTCTGCCCTGTCCTCTTCTCACTATCCCCTGGGCCGGCTGCACAGCGAGCATTCTGCAAGGACCACCCTCTCCCTGCAAATGTGCACCTGGTCCCCACGGCCAGCCCTCGGTGACAGCCGCCCTCCCCACCAGTCAGGGGACCTTCTCAAGGCCAACTGCCCACTGGGCTCCTAGCCCAGGGTGCAGGCTTTGTGGCTAGAGTCCCACCCATGTTGACCAGGACAGCCCCGCCAGGCCAGGGCAGGGCCCCAACAGCCACCTGGGGATAGGTAGGTGGTCCCGAGAAGCCAGGGGTCAGAGTACTGATTGAGGATGGGAAAATGGGGTGCCTGACTTTTCCCAGGAGTCTCTCGTGGGAACCCCATGGGTGGCGTGGTTATTCATGCCAGTTGGGTGGCAGGAGCTGGAGGCTAGGTCAGAAGACAGAAGACTGGGTCGTGCCTACCCTGGGAGATGATGGTCCCCACTGGTGGGGATGAGCCTACTCTCTCACACCTGAATCTGTGCAGCAAGCAGGTGCAGGGGCAGCCTTTCTGGCCCAGGAGGCCTAGAAGGGGTGGAGTTTGGCAAGGCTTGAAGATACTGCACAGACACACAGACAAGGTATCTTCAGGTTTCTCTGGACCAGCTGTCCCCAGGAGGCCAAGGGTTTCTGCCCACATGGCTCTCCCGAGGCCCTCTTGAGTGACCAGACTTGCCACCCTTCTCTTGGGGAAGGTGGTCAACAGGGGCAGGTGGAACAGACCCTGATCCCTGCTGCACATGCACAGAGCAAGCAGGGCCTCGGAGTCACTGGGACCCCACCACCCACTGAACTGGCCCCTAGAAATGCATCTGTTGGCTAAAGAGGGGGCGTCTGGGGTGATGGAGCCCTTTGGGGTAAAAGGAGATGCCAGTGGCTCTGGGCTCACAGGCTCCTGTGCACACTGGGGGAGGGGAAGGAGGCTGTGCACACTGGGGGAGGGGAAGGAGGCTGTGCACACTGGGGGGAGGGAAGGAGGCTGTGCACACTGGGGGAGGGGAGGAGGCTGTGCACACTAGGGGAGGGGAGGAGGCTGTGCACACCTGGGGGAAGGGAAGGAGTCTATAGACACTTGGGGGGAGGGGAAGGAGTCTATAGACACTTGGGGGGAGGGGAAGAGGCTGTGCACACCTGGAGGGAGGGAAGGAGGCTGTGCACACTAGGGGAGGGGAGGAGGCTGTGCACACTGGGGGGAGGGAAGGAGGCTGTGCACACTGGGGGAGGGGGAGGAGGCTGTGCACACTGGGGGGAGGGAAGGAGGCTGTGCACACTGGGGGAGGGGGAGGAGGCTGTGCACACTGGGGGGAGGGAAGGAGGCTGTGCACACTGGGGGAGGGGAGGAGGCTGTGCACACTAGGGGAGGGGAGGAGGCTGTGCACACCTGGGGGGAGGGAAGGAGGCTGTGCACACTAGGGGAGGGGAGGAGGCTGTGCACACTGGGGGAGGGGAAGGAGGCTGTGCACACTGGGGGGAGGGAAGGAGGCTGTGCACACTGGGGGGAGGGGGAGGAGGCTGTGCACACTGGGGGAGGGGAAGGAGGCTGTGCACACTGGGTGGAGGGGAGGAGGCTGTGCACACTGGGGGAGGGGAAGGAGCTGGTGCAGGACCAAAGGTCTGGGGCATGACCAGACCCCCACACACACATCCTTGATTTTCTAGTTGCCCTGATCTGGTTGACAGCTGGGAGAAGTTTTTATTTCTCTCCTTTGGCCAAGCAGACACATGTGACCTTGACCATCCTTCATGCCATCCAGTGGGAAACTTGAGCCACCAGGGCCACAGGAAACGTGAGCACCCTGGAGAACACGGGCCAGGTGTCAGAGGGAGGAAGGCCTGGACGTGGGGAGGCCGGGGCAGGAGGACGAGAGAGGAGAGGAGGCAGACACCCAGCCTTGTGCGGGGCTGGAGGCCATGCCAGCTGTCCGCTGGAGGTGAGCCTGTGAAGGAGCCCTGTGCCCCTAAGGGGTCTCTGTGCAGCCTGGTCACCGCTGGTCATCCAGCAAGTCCAGCTCCCCAGCGACCACAGGGCCTGCCTGCCCACACACCCTCACTTGTGGGGTCCTGCATCTAGCCCCCTGGACTCCCTGCCCCTCGGGAGCAGCTGCTGGAGCACAACCGCAGCTCAGGGCTGAGGAACAGCTCAGGAACAGGGGCAGCCCCAGGGGTGGAGGAAGGCCCCATCTGCCTCTTGGGGCTGGCAGCCCAGCCTGGGCTCCACAACCCTGGGGCTGGGGGTCCCTGCCGGAAGGCACATAAAGAAAAATGGGGTCTGGAATTATTTTCTTTGAAGAAAATAAATAAAAGAGAAAACTTGCTTTAAAAGGGGAGAGACTGATGTCCATGGTTTCCTGTGCTTGGTCTGGGGCCAGTCAGGTGGTTTCGGGAGAAATGGCCCTCTCCTGCTCCGTTAAATGTGACTGAGCCCGAGCTACATTTGCAAACCACATGAGACCCGCGGGCAGCCGAGCTCACAACAGGCTGGCCCCCACACAGACGGGCCCCAGGGGAGGACCGGGGCCAGGGCAAGAAGGCAGCCCGGCGGAGGGCCTGACGCCCCGGCCACTCGAGCCGCCCATGAGCGTGGGCAAGCCAAGAAGCCGGGATGGGGAGGGGGTGCCAGGAGCCCTCACACAGCCCCTTGCCTCCAGGTGAGGCTGGGGAGGCCCAGCTGAGTCCTGGCCTGAGCTCACCCCCGCTCCCCCTGCCCCGTCCCCCAACCCCGCCAAAATACAGCCCAACACCCTCCACTGTCCTGGCCCTGCAATGTTCCTCCTCCCCGGAGGGGACGGGCAAGGGCCACGGCTCAGTCAGAGGACCACGGCTCAGGATGGTGGCACGCGGGAACCGGGCCCCCGCTCATGGTAGGGGGTTGGCCCTCATCCATCCCCATCCCCTGTGATGCTGGCTCTCCAGGCCTGTGCCTCGCCTCCCAAGGAGCGCGTGAGTGCACACATGCACAGACCCACTTGAGTGTGCACACGACTTCACACAAATGGCTTGAGTGTGCACCAACCAGCAGGAGCCCCTCCAGCCATATGTGGCTGCTGACATCTTGACAGATTAAGATGAAGCAAGCCACATTTGGGGGTCCCCAGGCCTGACTGCGCAGACCCAGAACCCCCACCACCTAAGAATCTTGCTTGGCAATGAGGTTTGGGTGTCTGTCCCCAGGATGCTCAAGGCAGTGGAGGGTGCTGAGAAATCAAGAACCCGGATCCCGTGTGACGTCCCTTCTCTACAGGCCCTGTCCAGCCAAGCAGGTCTCCTCTCTGTCTCTGACGGGTGCTCGGCGCTTGGAGGAGGCCCAGTCAGGACCAGCCTCCTGGGTGGGAGGGGGGAGGCTGAGATGAACCATGGAGCCTCCCAAGTTCAGGGGCCCAGGCCCGTGGGTCACGATGGCTGGTTCTCCTCCCTTCTCTGCGTCCAGTGGTGCCTGCTGCATCTTGAACCCAGCACGATTGGACTATTTACACCAGGGTGATGGGCCAACAATGCCGTTCAGGTGCCCTGCGGCCACAATCCTGTCTTTACTGAGTGCATCGGGACCCCGTGTTCTCTGGGAGGCCATGTTCCTGAAGACCAGAAGCTGGCAGTTCTTTCCAAGAATTTTATTGAAGGGAAAATATTTGCTCCGGGTCAGACAAGGACAGGAGATCTGACACCATGGAGGAAGGCCGTCAGCCCTGAGTAGAAATTTGAGGGCCAGAATGCTCCACGGTGGTGGCGCTGGGGGTCCCTTCCCCCTGTCACTCCACCACAAGCCCCCAAGGCCCCACTGAGAGTCCACCTGCACTCTCTGTACAGGGTAATCAGAGCAGGAGTTTCATTGTAAAAGGCAGTTGTCCTCCCAGGACAGCTTCCATGAGATGGACCAGGTCAGAGCTGGCGGGGGCAGGTGGGCAAGGCTTAATCCCTGGAGCTCTCCTGCAGGGCTTCCCGCTTCCCGTCTCCCACCCACCGGCCACTGCCCTGCGCCCAGCACCCCCGCCCCTGTCTCAGCTTGCCTGCTTCTGGGAGCTCAGGGCCACTGCCTTCTGTACTTGGGGGCTACGTGAAGGCTGGGGGGCCTCCCAGAGTGAGGCTGCTGCGGGCCTGTCCCCGTCTCCACAGCTGATGCCCCTGAGTCAGAGGAGGAAGCCGAGTCTCGTGGTTGAGGGACATGCCACGTGGAGGGAAGAGGCCACCGCCCACCTCACTCCCGGGAGGCTGGCCACAGCAGCCCCCGCTGCCCACCTGGGTGCCCTGGGCAAGGGGCAGCCCGTGTTCTCCCCCCCAGCCCCTTCTGTGTCTGTCACCGGCCTGGGGGGCTCCGGGTCCAGCTGGGGCCGGTCTTGGCGAGGGCTGAGCCTGCCGTGGGGGGTGGGGGCTGCGGCGCCCCTGGGCCTGGGGTGCTCACCGCCCCAGACTGCACTGCTGCAGATGTCCTAATCGCCAGGAGTCATTTATAGGGGCGCTTTGTACACAGGGTTTACAGCCCCTTTCATTGTCATATAAAGGGCAGGGAGAGAAGGCCCCAACCGCAGTAGAACCTCCACCAGCAAGGCTGGCATCGCGAGAATCCCAGCCGCTTTGGTCCATGCACCTCAGCTTTGCACCTGAGGGACGGGGGTCGGGTGGCCGAGCTGCAGGCCAGGCTCCCCGGAGCGCCTTCACCCAAGCTGGGTGGAGGGGATAAGGGCCCCAGAGAGCACCCTCTGCTTGAGTTTCACCGAGGCCAGAAACTCTGAGTCTGGGCTTGAACCCTGAGGGGACCCCCTCTTCTGAGCCTCCTTCCCAGCACACGGGGCTCCATGCCTCCCAGGCACCCAGATCACGGTGTCTCACCTCCCTGCAACTGGCCTTGCTGGAGCCCCCAGGTCTCAGGAGGACCCTAAACCCACATCAGGGGTGTAGAAGCAGTCTGGGCCCCTCCCCTCCACACTAGCACCCTGGATCAACAGAAGCCAAGACAGCGGGGGAGAAGGACGTGCACCCAGCTTCTCCTGCGAGAACTCCAACATCGCAGCTCGCTGCTCAACAACTGAGAGGAGGATGCTGGAACCTCAGAAATACCGATACCGCATGTCCAGGACAAAGAAGAAGCCGCAACAGGAGGGCCAGAGGGGCGCAGCAATGGGAAAATCAAACTCGCGATCCCAGGCCTGCTCGAGGCTAGCACCCCCGTGCTTCTGGGCTTGGGGCGGAAGGACAGATGGGGAGGCCAAGACCCAGGCCAAGACAGACCCGGGGCAGAGGGCGGCGGGCCTCCATGATGGACTCCACCCAAGGGACCGGCCCTGCTGGCTCCAAGCGTGGGACAGATTGACCACCCTCTCTCCCGGCTGAAGCTGGAGGAGGGAGGGGTCAGGCCCAGTCAGCAAGGGGACGGCCACGGCGGGGCGTGACCCGCAAGCCCCAGGGCCGCAGGAAGACCTGGAGGCCCAGAGCAGGGTCGGGTTGGGCATTCTGTGGGGACTGTCCTGCCTCTGCTCAAGGGCCCAGGGGTCAGGGGGCTGGGCTGGGGGAGCTGTGGGCCTGGAGCCCTGGGGGAAGGGCGGTGGGAGAGGCCAGTCCGGGATGTGTCCGCCCGGCTGTCTCTGCTGGATGCATTCAGGCCCTCGTGCGGCCTGCTCTGCCCAGGGTCCGCCCCGCGTCCCCCCATCTTGGCAGGGGCCCCTCTCACTCGGGGCTCCGTGCCCTCAGCTGACCTTCACGGTCCCTTCCCTGTCTCTCTGTATGAGGCTGAAACCCCTCCACCGTCCGGCTCCTCGTCCGCCCTAGAGAGACGAGCAGGACTCAGGTCTACAGGGCACAGGTCCAGGGCATGTTCTGGGGAGGCTGCCCCTTGCCCGCCTCACTCCCCAGACCACCAGAGCCCAAGGCTTGGTGCTAGGCAGGGAGGGGCCCACTGGGTTCCCAGCCGGCAGAGCAGGGCTGGTCAGCTGCGGGCAGAGGAGACCCTGGAAATGTGTCTGCACCAGGACAGAGGGCCCAGACTTGCAGGCCAGGGGAGCAGGGCCAGGCTGAAGGGGCTCGGGCGGCCCCGGCCACGGGCAGTGATGGGGACCCAGAGAGGCCGCTCCGCGGCATCTGCTGAAGCTCTGAGCCCCCCGCTGAGTGCGGTCGCGGGGCCGCCAGGCGGCCGGGTGGGAGCAGCCAGAGCCGAGAGGAGCCCTGGCCTCGGGGCGGGCAGCAGAGGACAGGGGCCGCGGCCCCCAGCGTCCCGCACTTGCCGCCCAGAGGGGCTCCGGGGACCGGCGGGACCCACCCCTGGCCGGAGCCTGGCCTCGTGCGCAGCGCTGCTCCCCGGAGCCACAAGTGAGGTGAGGGGGCCCCTCGCAGTCTCACCTCTTCCCAGCTGCAGGCCTCGGCTTGGTCCCGTCCGTGACTGGGCCCCAGCCTGCCTCCACTACGGGCTCCACGCTCCGGCTGGACCTCTGAGATCCCCGCGAGCTCCTCTCACTGAAGCAGCCTGCGGGCGTGGGGCGCCTACCACGCTGGCCCTGGGGCTGGAGGGCAGAGGCCACTAGGGCTCCCTCTGGGAAGATCCCACGAGGCGGCCGGCCCACAGGCCGAGGAAGACGGGACTGGTGGAATGCGGGGGGGCCCTGGGTAGGTGTATCTGGGGGCACCGAGTGAGGAAGGTAGGCGGTCAAGCTCCAGGCCGTCTGGGCAAGCTGGCCCCTGGAAGGCTGTGCTTGCGAGGCCCGTTTCTGGGGACCTGGGGGCTGCAGCAAGGGCACCGCGTCCTCCTCCCGGGGGCTCATCCACGCTCAACCCAGCAGACTGTGACAGTGGGCTTGCACGGTTAAGACATCAAAGTTCTCCCGAGTTCAAAGATGTCAGAGGGCAGAGGTCAAGGGCCCCGAGTGCCCTGTCTGTAACCTCAGCCCCGGTAGGGGACGTGGAGGCCCCCTCCCAGTGGGGGAGTTGCAGGGTCCCCCTGCGGCCTGGCCAGCCCCTGCCCTGTTCTTGCAAAAGCAAAAGAAAACATTGAGGCCTCCCTGAGCAACCCCCCACCTCAAATAACCCGGGCCCCGCACAGCGGGCCGGCCGGAGGGGTTGTTTGCAACCCCAGGCACACGGCAGAGCAAAGTAAATTCCTTGCTTTATGATGAGAAGGAGGGGAGGGGGCCCAGGGAGACGGACGTGGGGAGACAGTGTTTGCTTGGTTTCCCTTCTCGGTTTTCAGGCCCAGGTGGTCTGGGTGCCAGACCCCTGCCCAGCCCTGCCCAGATGCCAACCCCTGGGCCCTGGGCCCTGGCAGGGCAGAAGGGAGAGGGTGGGGGCAGGTGGCAGAGGGCTGAGGGGTAGAAGTGAAGCTGGCTGTCGGCCCAGCCACCCACCTAAAGCCCCCAGAGGAGGAAGGCCCTGAGGAGAGCCAGGGCCGGGCTGGGCGTCAGGGGAGCAGGACCACAAGCCGCCGCACTGCAAAGGGCATGTGGAGATGGGGCTGGGCCAGAGAGCAGGGGCAGCCGCACAGCCAAGGGCCGGGACTGGGCTGAATGGCAGGACGGGGTCTTACGGGCAGAGCCGCGCTGCCCGGCACCCGGCCCTGAAGGTGGAGCTGGAGGGACGGCCACTCTCTCCTCCCAGGGGCCCAGGCCCTGGCCAGGCTCATCCAGGGGTTCCAGGCCTGAGGGCCTCTTTTCTTGGTATAGTCAGGGCCTGATGGGTGGGCAGCTGCAGAAGGAAATGGCAACCCTCCCCAGTATTCTTGCCTGGGAAGGAGCCTGGAGGGCTACATGCAGTCCATGGGTCACAGAAAGGTCAGAAGTGCCTTAGCAACTGAGCGTGCATGCTCAGGTGGGCAGTGGGCCCTCTCTGGGGGCCCTCCCTGGGTATCTCACACCAGGGGACATCGCTGAGCTCTGCGGAACATGAGAGGACCTGAGCGAGGGCAGAAGATCCCTCCCCACCTCACCTCGGACGGCCCTTGAGGATGGGGTCCATGCACGAGCCCTATCCTGAGCCCTAGGCCCCAGGAGGACGTGTCCAACGCAGGCACCCTGAGCACCACCCGTGCAGAGCCAGCCCAGCTGCTCTCACTGGCCTCGCGCGCAGCCAGCTCAGCCCAGGCCGACAGGGCCCGAGTCCCAGGGCCCCAGCAGGAGCCCCAAGGAGGACCCAGTGCCTGGGAGGGGAGGACTTGGCTGCCCTGTGATGGCCAGCAGCGCTGTGTCCAGGGAGACGTCCCAGACGGCACTGAGCCTCACATCTAGGGGGAAACTGTCCAAGCTGCCTGCGCCCCAGGGCAAAGTCCTGGGGGGACAAGCACGAGTCCAGCCCAGCAGCTCCAAGCCAGGAGGGGGCTCCGGCGGGATTGCTCAGAGAGGCGGTGGGCGGCCCCCGCCCATGCCTGGGTGGCTGCTGGGGGGCAGCAGTGGGTGGACTTTGAAGACCCTCAAAGGCCCTCCTGCAGGAGTGGATTCTGGGGGCAGTTCTCCAGAGGAGGGTGCCCGGCTGGAAGGTTGGGCTTTTGGGGACCATGAAGACACATGACGGAAGCAGACCCCGGCCCGTGTATCGCGAGTCTTCTTCGAGAAGGGACATGCACACCCCCTACCTCACACGCGACAGGCAGCCACTGTCCACTCCCATCCGGTCTGAGGAGGTGCCGGCCCTCCTGCCCAGGGGACAAGATAGGATCCTGAGCTCTGCCCCCCTGACCCTGGGGGGCCGGGCCCTGCCCCTCAGTGAAGCCGGGGGAGCATCCCACCCGCCCGGGCTGGCTCTGCTCCCCCACCAGCCCTAGGCCTCGGGGTCCTCATCTGAATGCCAGGGGGATTGACCCTGCAGGGGTCCCTGTCCAGACCTGGAAACGCCATCACAAGGTGTCCAGGGGAGGGGCCTCGAAGCGTCATCGCCGGGGCGGGGTGAGACCGGAGAGCAGGCCAGCGGGCACTGTGCTGGGGGTCCACTGGGGCATCAGAGCACAGAGAGGTTCTGGGGGCCAAGGGTGCTCTTGGCCCCCCCAGAGCAGGCTCACCAAGCCCTCTGAGGATGGGTGGGCCTGTGACAGGCCTGCAAAGGGGGACTTTCCCACCTGCCGACCAGCAGGGCAGCTGAGAGGTGACGGGGGGGGCTCGAGGCAGGGCAGGAAGTTCGCTGTGCAGGTCTGCGTGGCTGTGCCTACAAAGGCCCACAGGCCCACGCCACCTGCAGGCTTCTGTTTCCTCCCAGTCCTGGAGGCTGGAACCCCAGACCCAGGCGTGGGCAGGGCAGGTCCTCCTGAGGCCTCTCTCCTGGGCGTGTGGATGGCCGTCATCTCTCAGGGTCGTCCCTCTGTGCGTGCCTGTGTGTGGACCTCCTCTTCTCGTGAGGACCCCCGTCCTGGGGGATTAGCCCACCTTAGGGCCCTCACTCGAATGGGTTCTGTCTGTCAAGACCCCCGTCTCCAATCACAGGCTCAGTCTGAGGCCCTGGAGGTCAGGACTCCAACATGGGAATTGGGGGGGGTGGACACAGGTCAGCCCATGACAGTCCCCACTGCAACACCCATCAGCAGAGAAGACGGCGAGGCCGCTGCTGGGGCCCGGGGAGGGGAGAGGGCGTCGCGTCCGTGCAGGCTGGGGAGGAGGGGAGGCTGGGAGCCGAGAGGAGAGCAGGGCTGCGGGTCCAGGAGCGGGGCCTGGGGAGGGGCTCCTAAGAGCCAAGCCCTGGGAGCCGAGCTGGGGCCAGGTGTGAGGCCACGGGGAGGGGAGGGCAGCCTGCTGAGCCTCAAGGCCCAGGGACGGGGAGAAGCCGCGGGCGCGGGGACGGCAGGGCGGGCAGGTGGGCCCAGCTGGGGGCTGGAGGCGCGCTGTGGGAGCCCGCTGAGTGCCAGGGGCCCTGGGCGGAGGCAGAGGGGCCGCCCCAGGACTCAGACCCCCCTCACACGAGCCCCGGAGCCCATGCCGGCAGGTGGGGACCAGCCTGGGGACGGGGTGGGGGGCCCCATGTGCGCCCAGCTGGCCTCTCCCCTCGGCGGCCCCCAGGCCCCCCCGAGGGCCCGTGTGGGCTTGGACGAAGGAAGCGGCTCGCGAGGACCTTTCCTCCACAAGGCTCATCAGCAGAGCCCAGATGGAAAAACCCGCCTCCGTGGAGCGCCTCGCAGTTGGGAATGATTTCTTTCTGGAAATATGTGGCCTGAGGGGTGAGGCAGAGGACAGCCCGGGATGCTCCTAACAGAGAGGGGGGTCTCCACTGGCTGATAGCCCCTCCTTCCCAGGACCCTCGTCTCCTCACGGACCCCCTCTACCCTCCACCCCACCACCGGCTGCCCTAACTCTCTGTGCCGTGGGGCAGACAGTCTGAGCCCAGGTCCCAGGAGGGCTTGCTGTACCCAACCAGCAGAGCCACGGGGCCGGGCAGCCTCCACGCGTGCCCCCCACAGTCGCCTCTGCCGCCCCAATCTCCCACCCCCCTGCTCCCCCAGGAGCAGTGGGTCCTGCTCCCAAGGCAGGCCTGTCCCCGCCAGGCGGGGCCTCTGCTCCAGGAGTCTGTGGGGCCCAGGCCCCCGCAGCCTTGTGGCTCCACACACCCAGGACGCTGGAGACTCCCCCTGCCTGCTGGGACAGAGGAGGAGAGGCTGAGGGTCCCTCTGCAGACCCGGACGGAAGCGCACTGCCCCTGCCACCCACACGTCCTGCCCTTCTCCCTGCGGGGCACCCATCTTGTGTGGAGCTGGGGCCCCTTCTGCCTGCACACCCCGGCCCTCTGCTCCCTGCCCAGGCCTCCCACCATCAGCCGCCTGGCCTTGGCAGGCAGGCCGGGACCCCGCCTTCATCCAGGACCGTGACCATGCCCAGTCGGCTGCTCCGGGGCTCCCAGACTGGCCGCTCTGCTGACGGGGGGCAGGGGGTCTCCTTCCTGGAGTCTGTCCTCAGGGAGCTCACAGCCCATGCGGGAAAAAAGACTCAGATGGGGTCATTAAAGTGCCAAGCACAGCCCCCACCCCCCAGCTGTGAGAAGGGCAGGAGACGCAGGCCTGCAGGAGGCCACCGGGACAGGCCCAAAGCCTCCCCGAATCTGGGCCTGCGTGTCACGCACTTGGGGCAGAGAGGGGTCTCAGATGCATGAGGACCAGAGCTGGCAGGCCCTGGCGTTAAGTGTGGGAAGGGAGACAGGGCAAGAAGCCCTACTCCTGGGCCAGCCCCAAGGGCAGGGAGGACAGAGGGGAAGTTTGGCCTCGAGGCGGCCGTGAGCCGGCCTGGCCTCCCAGCCCCCGGCCCCCGACGTGTAGCCTCAGTCTTCAGGAATGTCCTGTCCTTGGCGGGAGCTGCCAAGGAAAATGGACGGGGCCCAGGGGCGGGGGCCCAGGCAGGTGGCTGGCGGCTCTGACACTTTCCTGGCCCAGGCCCCGAGTCCCCTGTGGACACTGCTCTAAGGCCGTGGGGCGCTCCTGCATCTGGGGGTGTGGGAGCGTGGCCAGGCCTCCGGCCATCTGCTGAGGCTCCCCCTTGGAGGGCCGTGCTGAGATGTCTAAAATATTTGTTTTGTAAAGGATTAACTTCCAGATGATTCTAGAAGGAGCTGGGAACAATGGCCCTGGCTACAGCAGGAAGGCCCTTAATCCCCGCTTGGAATCTAGACCAGGGCAGCACCTCCGTACCTTGAAAAGGCGAAGCCACCTTCTTTTCCTCTCTTGCAGCATCAGCTCAACCACTTGGGCACTCGTTCACTCATCCACCCAACAAACACCTCTGCTGAGACACAGACCTGAAGGAAGGGGCTCGGGGCACCGCCTGGCCAAGCCCCCCTCCTCGGCCAGGAGCGAGCAGGGGCTCAGGGCACCGCCTGGCCAAGCCCCCCTCCTCGGCCAGGAGCAAGCAGGGGCTCAGGGCACCGCCTGGCCAAGCCCCCCTCCTCGGCCAGGAGCGAGCAGGGGCTCAGGGCACCGCCTGGCCAAGCCCCCCTCCTCGGCCAGGAGCGAGCAGGGGCTCAGGGCACCGCCTGGCCAAGCCCCCCTCCTCGGCCAGGAGCGAGCAGGGGCTCGGGGCACCGCCTGGCCAAGCCCCCCTCCTCGGCCAGGAGCGAGCAGGACAGCTGCTTCGCCCACTCCGCAGCCTCTCTCACACGCCCCTGCATCCTGGCCCCCGTCCCCACGGGAGCGTCAGCCCCCCTCCGCCCACTCCCTTCCCATCGCCCTTGGGGGCTTCCCCTGGGAGAGGGGAGAGGCTGGACGCCTCTCCTCCATGAGGCTGCTGTGTGCAGAGGTCTCCAGTCCCTGGTGTCTGGTCCGCGGGGTCCACGGGCACTTGTCAAGAGGCAGGGTCACCGGGGGTTGGAGGACGGGGGTCGGGGAGAAGAAGACCTCCCTGGACCAGCCCGGCGGGGGCCAGTCTGCGAGGGAGCGGGGAGAGGCCCAGAGGACAGGCTGTCTCTGCAGGCAGGTCGGGGGTGGCAGTCAGGGTCCCGGCACCAGTCAGCAGAGAAGACCATCTCATGCGGCCAGCAGCGTGGTCCTCGGCTCTGCGTCCCCTGAGGACACACTGTCTGGTCTAAGCGCCACGCTGTGGACTCAGGATGGAGTGAGCGTTCTACCATGGATGCAGATCAGACGACAGTGGCGCTTTTTAGGGAGCTGACTTTGGCGGTGGCGGAGGCCTGGGTGGTCCAGGAGGCGCTGGTGCCCCTGCTCTGGGCTGGGGCCTGAGGCCGGCAGGGCAGGCACTTGAGAAGATGAACAGGGAGTGGGAGGGGGCCAGGGTGGATTCTGCCCACTGGGTCTTGCATGGTTACCCACCTTTGCTTCACGGGACCTGGACTTCTGGGCCATAGGAATTAAGGGAGGGCGGGCATGAGGCCTGAGCTAGGCCATGGGGTCCATCTCCGGGACCTCTGCTGGGGCCACTGAGAAACAAGCCTTCTTTGCACTGAAGCCTATCCATCTGCTGGGGTGGTGGTAATAGAACAAGATAAAAGAAAACTCAAGAAGAGAGTCTTCCATGTTTAAGCTTGCAAAGGAGGAACAGAGCCCTTCTATGACTGTTCAGCTTCCAGCTGCTGCTGCTGCTAAGTCCCTTCAGTTGTGTCTGACTCTGTGCGACCCCAGAAGTTCACCAAAATTTCTAGTTTCATCATCCTACCAGCATGTGGGGACTCCTACCTCAGATAAGAGAATGCTCATGTTCTGTGTCTACTAAAGGCCCCCGTCTCTTTACAGATGTGAAGATGGTCATTTGTTTTGTGACCTTGGTTCTTTGATGGGTTCACAAAAATCTGTCTGTCCAGCTTTCTTCTTGTGGTCAGGATGGGACTTAGGTGGTTCAAGCTCTTAGGTTTAAGCGCAGCTTAAATTTCATCCCCCACCCCCAGTCCTGGAGGCAGGAAGTCTGAGGTCAAGGAGTTCCAAGGCCGCAACCTCCCCCCTGAAGTCTTAGGGGAGGGTCCTTCCTGCCCCTTCCAGCGCTGGGGGACCCAGGCACCCCTGGGCTTGTGGTTGCATCACCCCGGTCTCCCTCCATCCTCAGCTGGCCCCCTCTGCGCGCTTGCTCTCTTCTGTCATTTCTAAGCACACTCGCCATTGCATTTAGGGCCACCTGGGCCGCCTGGGTAACCCAGGTGACCACTGAGATCCTTCATCACAGCTGTGAAGATTCTCCTCCCAGTAAGGCCACACTCACAATTTCGGGGATTTGTTGTTCACTCACTCAGTCGTGTCCAACTCTGCGACCCCATGGATCACAGCACACCAGGCCTCCCTGTCCATCATTATCTCCTGGAGCTTGTTCAAACTCGTGTCCATTGAGTGGGAGATGCCATCCCACCATCTCATCCTCTGTCATCCCCTTCTTCTCCTGCCCTCAATCTTTCCCGGCATCAGGGTCTTTTCCAGTGAGTCAGTTTGGGGATGAGGACGTGGACGTGTCCTCTGAGGGCCTCTTCGGCTCACTAGAGATGCTGTGCTGCAGTGGACACTGGCCTGGGGATGGACGGCCTCTGAAAGCAAGAAAAAATGGGTATCAGGGCGGGGAGCTGCAAAGGGCTTGTGGGGGCCCAGCTCTGGGATCTGGCTGAAGCCAGTCTGACTTGAGAGCCTGCCTCTTGCAGCCGAGTCTGACGGGTCTCTGTGTGGGTCACAGAGGGAGGGAGAAAAGGATGGGGTGGGGGTCAGCTGCCTAGGAAGGGGCCCTGGAGGGCCTGCCCAATGCCTGACCAGGCCACTCTGCCCGTGGGACCAACAGCCATCGGGAAAACTGGCCCACCCTCATTCAGGCAGCAGAGATGCCCTCCAAGGGTCAGAACAAATGGCCTTTCTTTCTGACCATTGGCCGAGCCCCACTTCCAGGAGAGGGTGGGCTGGGAGTCGTGCAGTGAGGAGGCAGGGAAGAGGCTACCACTGGGTCCAATGGGCACCAAGGACCAGGCCTGTCTGGGAGGCAGCTGAGAAAGAGGAGAGAAGGTTCTGAGCAGGAGTAGGAGGCAGGAGCCAGGGCTCATGGAGGTGTTAGAACAGCCCCATGACTGTACCTGGACACGGCGGCCAGGCGGCCATGAAGACAGGTGAGTGAGGTGCGGGTCTGTGCTGGCTGGGTTTATGGTGAGGCAGCAGCTCCAGGCCCAGACAGTGGCCGACGGTCAGCTGGACCGGACACCACACAGGAGACAGAGCCCTGCGTCCTGAGGAGCCTGCGGGCCAGGCTGGGGGAGCATGTGCCCCTGGTCGGCTGGCTCAGCTCCCTGAGGCTGCATCGCCTGCTCTCTCCTGCCTTCTGCGTGCCCAGCCCCGGGGTGGCATCCCCTCGGGCCCCTGGGGAGGAAGGTGCATGGGCTGGTACCACCACACAGTGACAGGCTCGAAGGCCAGTGCTGCGTAGGAGCTGGCCGAGGAAGCGGGCCGGGCCTCCCCAGGGCGACCTGAGAGCTGAGTGGGAAGGAGCTGGGGGGTTACATCCGGGTTAAAGGGCGCGGTCACAGCCTGGAGGCCAGGGAGGCCGAAACGGCCGAGGGCGGGTCCCAGAAGCCTCGGCAGCCACAGAGAGAAGCAAGCAAGGGGTCCCTGATACACGCGGGAGGTCAGTGCCAGCGGCGGCCGGTACCCAGAGAGGAGGTTGGTGCCCCGTGGAGGTGTCGCTGAGTCCCGCCAACGGGATGCGGGTGTAGGTGGCTCGGCCCGTGGAGGTGAGGTGACTGCCTCCTCGATGACCGGATCTGGAAGATGAGGGGGCAAGGGAGAGAGTGATGAGGATGGGACCACTTCCATGAAGGAAAGACTGAGAGAGGCAGGGTGGAGAAAAGAGCAGCTGTGACTGGGGCTGGTGGGCTGGAGGCACACGCGGGGCGCCAGGCGACACACCCGGGCCTAGTGAGCCCTGAGGCTTGAGCATCCAGGAGCCCGAGGGCCTGGGAGGCCGGGTGCAGGCAGTCGGCAGGGCTGTGCGTGAGCTGCGGGGTGTGAGGGGTGAGGGCGGCCCAGGGCCTGCGCTGTTCGTGGCCCCGGGGCCTATGCCATCCACTGTCCACTCGGCTGTGCCCCAGCCCGAGGGCCCAGCTGACCCTCCGCCCTGAACCCTCCGCCACGCCCGCCCCCTCCCCATTCTCCTGCTCTCCGCCCCTCCGGACGCAGGGACGCGCCTTTGTTCTGATGGGCGGAGCCCCCGGCCCCCGCCGCAGGGAGTCACTCTCAGATCTTCAGGGAAGCCCGCCGGGCACCAGCAACAGAGGTGGCCCTTGTGCTCCCGCCTGACGCCCCGGGGCTGAGAGGGGGCCCCTCTCTGACGCCCCCTCCGGGCACTCAGGTGGCAAGCCCCTCTCCACCCACCCCCAAGCCCGCAGGCGACTGGAGGGGGACGACCCTGCAAGACGCCAGTCAGCACTTTCCTCCAGCTTCTCAGCGTCGGCAGCGCCTTCCGTGTTGCCTGCCCCGGAAGTAGTACTGAGCACTCGGGCAGTACTGAGCACTCGGGTGGATACGCACGCCTACCTGGCGGCTGAAAGGGGCACGCTGGGTACCTAGGACACGGCACGGTGGCTGCAGTCTAGGCACCAGTTATGTTTCCGCTGTCTTGGCCGCTAGACTGCGGCAGCTTGGGGCCCGGGGGCCAGCTGGGAGCCCCTGGCCCACACTCGGGTGAGGGGCAGAGGGTGGAGCTGCCTCCGCTCTGGCACGCTCTGAGTGCTACTCCGGGGCACACGGCAGTGATGGAGACACGTATGGCGGGACATGGGTCCAGCCTGGGGCTGGAGACGCTGGCAGCACAGTCGTGAGACTGCCAGGGAGAGAAGGTCTGTCCACGATGGCCCACCGCCATGGACTGGCCGCGCCCGAGGCCGCGTCTGCTGGTGACCCTCAATCTCCTCCTGGTGCCACCCCACGCGCCAAGAGCAGCACCCACTGTTGTCACACCAAGACAAGCCTAACACCAGAGGCCCTGGAGCCTGGCAGCCTCTCCACTGGGGAGCACACTCCAGCCTTTGAGATTGGATGCTAAACGCTCCCCTCTCCTCCAAGTCCTTCCACAGAGATGCAAATAACCCATTAGGATGCAAACAGGCGGAGGTTGCCAGCTCTCTTGGCAAATACCTCCCATTCTCCCCCAAGGGCATCAGTGAGCAGAAAGGCGGCTACCCATCCCAGAAAAGTGCGCATCTAAACCAGAAGGAGCTCCGGATGGGCCCTGGCTCGGTGACTGGAGAGTGGGCAGAAGGGCCCACGGGAGTGCCCCAGGTCCTCCCAGGAACCCAATGATACAGCGAGCCTGACCGCAGGGGACAGCGGGGCTGGGGCGCCCCGGGTCCTCCCAGGAACCCAATGATACAGCGAGCCTGATCGCAGGGGACAGCGGGCCTGGGGCGCCCCGGGTCCTCCCAGGAACCCACAAGATACAGCGAGCCTGACCGCAGGGGACAGCGGGCCTGGGGTGCCCCCGGGTCCTCCCAGGAACCCACATGATACAGCGAGCCTGACCGCAGGGGACAGCGGGCCTGGGGCGCCCCCACCTGCACCCGCAGGACAGTGACAGCAGGTGCACGGGGTCAGACAGGGAGGCCCTGCCCCGTGGCGGATGTGACCGGGAGCCCAGGGGAGGACTGTCCAGGGACAGGACACGGAGTCCAGAGGAAAACCCTTCCCACATGGCCTTCAGCAGCCCAGGGCTTCTGGGGCCTGCCTTGTCCAGCGCAAAGAGCATTTCAGGGTCTTCTCCCTTGGTCTTGGGCTGACCTCCCAGCCCCATTTCCTCTGTGAGAATTTCTGAGACGTTGTGGGTGTGGAGACAGACGCAGCCGCGAGGCGGCGGTGCAGGCTCACACATCACCACCCAAGGTGGCCGCGGTGGGGTCTGCCCACTGTGGGATCCACCTGCGTGGCATCCCGGGTCTGCCGAGGCCGGATACCGCAATGGTCCACGAGGGTCATCAGGGAGATGGGATGCCCATCCGAGCTACCCCGTGTCACCCCAAGTCAGCCCGGGCTTCACTGTTGAAGGTGGGAGAGGAGAAGGAGCACTCGGAGACAATGAGGGGTCCCTATGCCTGGGGCGACGCGGAGCTGACTTCAGAGACTTTCTATGGTACCTTCGGCAGCCCAGGGTGCTGGGCGCCGCCTTGTCGAGGGTAGGAGGATTTCACAGCTCTTCTCTCTTTGTCTTGAGCTGACCTGGCTGAACTGTCACAGCCCTTTAACAGAAACCAGCGGCTGTGAGTGTGGGGACAGAAGCGGCCGCGAGGCGGCAGTGCAGGCTCACACATCAGCGACCGGGGTTCGCCCACGCGGCATCCCGGGTCCAGACGCGCAGCTATAAACTGCGGTGGGCCCGGGGGTCACAAGGGAGACAGGGCGCTCGTCTGAGCCTCCCAAGGTGCCAGGTCAGGCCACACTGCAGGTTCAGCCACACACACACACATGCACACCCGCCTCCCCGCCAAAGTCCCAAGGCGTGGGACCTATGTCATGTCTTCTCGGCAGGAGGATGGCAGTCTGTGCCACAAAAACCTGGACTTGTGCTTCCAGTCCAGCCTACTGCCTCCCCAGACAGTCCCCCCAAATTCTGGGTCTTTTATTGAGCCGCATCCACCTTCCAGAGCAACAGGAGACCCTAACAGCCGGTCATTAGCATCTCCATGCCGTTCACTGAAATGCTAAAGGTCTGGGCGTGTGCTGCCTCTGGGCTCAGCCGCGGCGGGTCTGCGGTTCTCCAGAGTACCCCATCAATGTGGGTTGTAATAGGCACCCTAGTGTCCTGGGGTCCTTAACTGGTGGGGATTTGGGCTGGGCAAGCATTCTCAGAAGCTGGTCATTTCTCCACACCATACTCTGGGACCCACACGAGACCTTGGAGGTGCATTTCCCAACTGACAGGGCCCCCTGGGTCTGCTCTGGAGCCTATGCGCTATTGAGTGTGGACCCCACTGCACCCTAGAGTCATGGCCCCAAGTCACCAAGGCGGGAGACAAGTGGGGATGGGGGAATAAAGGGCCTTATATCCAGGGGTGACAGGGACCTGATGGGGATCCTGGGTGGGGAACTGCACTAGTTCCAGAGAGACCCTTCCTGCACCAGACCCCTGGTGACACAATGCGCAGGGCAGAGGATCCCAGGGTCTTTGTTGCTGTATCAGGGGCCACCTCCCTAGCTGGTCGCACCCCAAATAGGGCTGAGTGGTTGTGGGTGTGGAGACAGAAGCGGCCGCGAGGCGGCAGTGCAGGCTCACACATCACTGCCCAAGGTGGCCGCGGTGGGGTCTGCCCACCACGGGATCTGCCCGCGTGGCATCCCGGGTCCACCCAGGCTAGATACCGCAATGGTCCACAAGGGTCATCAAGGAGATGGGACACCTGTCCGAGCTACCCCGTGTTACTCCAAGTCAGCCTGGGCTGCACTGTTGAAGTTGGGAAAGGAGACAGAGCACTTGGGGACAATGAGGGATCCCTATACCTGGGGCGACGCGGAGCTGAGTTCAGAGAGAGACTCTTTCTATGGGACCTTCGGCAGCCCAGGGTGCTGGGCACTGCCTTGGCAAGGGCAGGAGGATTTCGGGGGTCTTCTCTCTTCGTCTTGGGCCAACCCGATAGACCCATCACAGTCCTTGAACAGAGCCCAGGGTTGCGGATGTGGGGATAGAATTGGCCGCGAGGCGGCAGTGCGGGCTCACACATCAGCAGTGGGGGTTCGCCCACGCGGCGGCCCGGGTCCGTGCACGCCCGGCCAGAGACTTTGATGGTCTGCACATGTCATATCACGGCGACCCATGAGGGTCATAGAGGGAATGGGCACTCATCTGAGCCACCTAAGGTGCCAGGTTGGGCCACACTTCAGCTTCAGCCACAGGTCCCTCCCTCCACCCCAACTGAAGTCTTATGGTGTGGGACTGAAGTGACATTTCCCTGGCATGAGAAGGGCAGCCTGTGCCACTAAAACCTGGACTTGGTGCTTCTAGTCCAGTGTACTGCCTGCCCCCGTCCCAGCCCCCACCCCAGAGAGACCTCCCAAACTCTGGATCTGTTATTGAGCTGCATCTGCCTTCAAGGGGAGCCTCCACCCCTAACAGTCGGTTATTAGCATCTCCATGCAGCTCGGCTGTTTGAAATGCTAAAGGTCTGGGCGTGCCGCTGCCGCTGGGTTCAGCCGCGGCTGGTCTGCTGGTTGCCGGAGCACTGCCACCAAAGTGGGTTGCAGCAGGCACTCCAGTGCCCTGGGGTCATTAACCGGTGGGGATCTGGGCTGGGCAGGCGTGCTCAGTGGCTGGTCATTTCTCCACGCCACGCTCTGGGACCCTCACAGTCTCGTGGTCATGCGTTTCCCGACCGATGGAAGCCCCCTGAGTCTGCCCTGGAGCCTGTGTGCTGTTGGAAGTGGGCCCCACAGCACCCTAGAGACATGGCCTCCTGTGACCAAGGTGGGGGACAAGTGGGGATAGGGGAGTAAAAGCTCTTGTGCTGGGGGTGACAGGGATCTGATGGGGAGCCTGGGTGAGGCACAGCCCTAGCTCGAGGGACCCCTCCTGCACCAGACCCTGCTGGCACAGGCCCCGGGCACTGCCTGTCCAAGGCAGAGGATCCCGGGGTCCTCCCTGCTGCATCAAGGGCCACCTCCCTGGCTGGTCGCCCCCCAAACAGGGCTGAGTGTCTGTAGGTGTGGAGACAGTCGCGGCCGCGAGGCGGCAGTGCAGGGACGAATGCCACCGCCCGCGGCCGCTGCGCCCGAGGGCTGTTTACGGCTAAATGTGGGAGTCTGCCCACGGCAGAGTCTGGGGTTTTCCCACATAAATCTGACGGCTCACCCGTGGCCAAGGCTGGGGTTTTTCCACAGAGATCTGGGGGTTCACCCATGGTCAAGGCTAGAGTTTTCCCATGTAAATCTGGGGGTTCACCCACGGCCATGGTTGGAGTTTTCCCACACAAATCTGGGGGTCCACCCACGGTCAAAGATGGAACTTTTCCATGTAGCTCTGTGGGCTCACCCAAAGTGAAGGATAGAGTTTTCCCATGTAAATCTGGGGGTTCACCCATAGCAAAGGCTGGCCATCAGGCATGTCCAGGAGAGCAGGGTCATCTCAAGACCCTAACTGAGGTGCACTCAGACCTGGAGAGCTCTGGGTCCCTTGCTGGGGCTCCCCCCCACCTCATGGCCCCATCACGGTAGACTTGGTGGCCAAACCCTCCAGACTGCTGGTTCCCAAAGACCCCCATGAGGCCTAGGTGGTAGCCCCAGGAATGGGGTGGCTGGGGGGCTCAAGGCTCTGGTCTTTGTCTGGACTCTGGATGTGAACCGCGGCTGCAGCGGCCAGGGAAGCTGTCAGGCTCACCGCCCCGGCGCGCCTACGAGCTCAGCGGACAGCGGCACGCCTGGCCCCGACGTGGGACTGACCGTAGGGGCGACGGGACAGGCTCCCCGGCCACGCTGAAGACCCTGCCTCACTCAGGGCGCTGTGCTCACAGCAGGCTCCTTTGGCCAGATGGCCCTCAGGCGGGAGAGTCAGCCCCCGCCGGCCCGCGAGACCCAGAGAACTTCCCTTGGCCGCCCTGAGCCCCGAGCCCCGAGCCCCACACCCCGCACCCTGCACCCCCACACCGCGGGCTCTGGAACCACGGTGTGGTCTCAGCCACAGCGGCAGCAGGAGGCGACTCTGAAGTCCCACGGGGCATCTGGCGGCTCCCGCCCAGACCTCTGTCCGGGGGCAGCCGCCTGCAGGGACACGGTGTAGGGGGGGGGGCGCTCGGGAACAATGCCAGAGCCTCCCCACCGGATGCCAAAGGAGGGGTGCGGGGATGGCCCTCTTTGGAGAATTCCAGGGCGGGCGAGGTACGTGCGCTGGACCGTCCCGGGTGGGGGCGGGCCTCGCGGGGGCCCCAACACGGTCCCCGTGCTGATTGGCTGGCCGGGCGGGGGCGGGGATGCTGGGCGGGGCCGCCTCCAGTTAGAAAAAGCCCGGGCTAGGGCCCGAGGAGCAGGGTGTGGGAGGGGGGTGGTGGGAGGGATGGGGGGGTACGGGGGAAACTGGGGAAGCGGGGGAGCGGAGGGGTAACCGGGGGAATATGGGGAAGTGGGGTGCAGGGAAGTTTGCGTGGGGTGGGCCAAGGATCACCTTGGACATCTGGAGCCTGGCAGGAGCGGACTCGTGAAGGGGCTGGCTTGGGGAAGGCCGCGGGGTGCCCGGGAGCCTTTTGGGGATCATTTTTTGCTCCCGGGCGCCCCGCAGGCCGGGCAACATCTGCGTGGGAGGGTGAAAGACCCAAGCTAGCAGCGTGGAGGAGAAGAGGGGGGAGCCAGGCATTCATCCCGGTCAATTTTGGTTTCAGGTCGTGGCGGCTGGTGGACAGGGGAGTTGGAGAGAGGCTCGCCCCGGAGCCGGGGCCGTGGAGGTGTCGCTGGCAGTCGTGGGCAGGTGAAGACAGCGCTCTGCCGGCCAGGTGAGTCCTCTTCTCCTCCCTGGGTCTTGCTCTCCTGGCCTCCTGCAGAAGGAGGTTTTGGAGAGCGAGGGCCAGAGAGGCGGAGAGGCTGGCCTCCCGGCAGAGTGGCAAGACGCAGGCTGGTCAGGACAGCACAGGTGATACCGTCTCAGGGGGAGCTGAGACAGAGCGGGCTGGGGGGCCGCAGGCTGCCCCAGGTGGCAAGGGCATTTCCAGAGAGTCAGGCGGGAGCTCAGGAGGCAGGGCTGCCAGCACGTGTAGGGGGCACCCAGGCCCCGGGGCGAGCAGGACAGGGCGGGGACTCAGGACAGAGGGGTTCCCAGCCGCCACTTCACCCACTGCAATTCACTTAGTAGCAGGTTACAGGAGCGGCTTCGGCCAGGCGTCCTCAGGCCTGAGCCGGAGCCTCGAGGGCTGGAGAGAGAGAGAAGGCAGCGCAGTGCGCGGGCAACCGCGGCGGGACATCACCTGGGGGGCGGTGGCCGCAGGGACAGGCCCGGAGAGATATCCGCAGCAGGGAGGCTGCGCGGGCCCAGCCCGCGGATGCTAGCCCCACGCGGCACTGCGGCCCAGGGCCACGCGGGAGGGCCCCAGTGCACTCAGGGACACTGGGGACACTTGACCCGAACCGCAGGCCCTGGGACGGGCATGACAGGCAGGACAGCACCCAGGGGAGCCAAGGACACGGGCGAGACCAGGCTAGGCGGGGCGGGGGGGTGGCGTGAGTGTGCACTCTCGGGGGGAGGGAGGTCGGGGCGCAGGCAGGGGCGAGGGGCCGGAGCCGGGCACCGAGCCGGCGGGAGGGGCACTGGACTTCGAGCTCGTGGCCAAGGCGGGCTTCTGCGGGCGATGACGGAGCGGGATCGGTGCCTCTGAGCTCGGACCAGAGACGATGGTGAGTGTGCAGCCCGCTGCCCTCCTGACGCCCTCGGCTGCCTCTGCCCACCCAGTCAGCGCCCCCCTCTCTCTCTCTCCCTGCCCACAGCCACGTCTTAGTGGGGTGGTCGTGCCTGCCAGTCACGGAGGCCGGGCGGCCAGGACGTGCGCAGAGTGATATGATATGGTCCGGCGTGATGGAGAGAGCAGGCGGGACCGTCCAGCCTACCAGGTGAGTGCAGACGCAGGCTGTGCCCCCCACCCCGGGCCCGCTGACCCGCACTCAGCCTCACAGATGCCTCTCTCCTGTAGAATACTGTCAGCTGACCCCGCGAGGAGTCGGGATATCTCTGTTCTTTTAGTCTCCTGAAGGAGCAAACACAGTACTGCTGCTCTTCAGACTCCCAGAACCCTCAAGATGACAAGGTGAGAGGTCCCTGCCACATGCGGGGCGGCGGTGGGAGGCAGCACGCGCCCCAGAGGCGGGCACTCACACTCTCTTATCCCCACAGAAATGGTGCTACCCAGCTCATGCCTGGGACTTGGAACACGGACTTCTTCAAGTCTTTCTAGCTCTGACTCGAGAATATGCTGCATTTTGGAACCACTATACACCTTAACTCAGGAATCAGCTCTGGAAGGTACTTCCCTCTCGAAGCCCCCCCAAGCCCCCGCTGCCCAGCCTGTCCCGCCGGACCCCACCCTCACGCCTTGTCTCTGTCCGCAGGTTGATCTAAAGGAACAGACGACCCACACCACCGGAAGAACAGCCCCCGCGGCGACACCCACCCTGGCCCGGCGACTCCATCTCTGCGGCCAACCCCTGCCACAGCCCCAAGACCACCAACAGCCTCCCTCCCTCCTTTTCCTCCTTTTCTGTCTCTATTTTCTGATCTTCTCTCTGCTGTCCTTTGCTCAGGAGACTCAGAGCGTTCAGAGCCCCGTTCTCCCCGTCCCTCTTGAATTAATTTGCACTAAAAGTCGTTTGCACTGGTTGGGGTTCTGGAGCCAGCCCTGGTCTCTGAGCGTGTGTAAGTGCGTGTGTGTGCCCACTGCTGAATGTGTAGGCCTCCTCGGCCCGTGCCCCCCACCCAGCACCCCGCCCACCCTTGGGGGTGACTGGGAGGGGGCCCGACTGGGGGGGCCCGAGTGTGAGGGGCCCCACCCTCCCACACCTAGTCTGGAGGCTCCGAACATCAGGAGCACACCAAGCATTTCATTGTGTGTCCATCTCGCTCATGTCCCTCCCTGCCAGGGCCTCCCCAGAAGCCCTGGATTCATCAATAAACTCAGTTACAGGAATTTGTCTCAGGACTCTTGCATTTGAGATGAACGGGGAGGGAGCTGGGGGGGAAATGGGGCCAGGGAACACGAGAAGGCACACGGGCCGCAAGGGGCCAGACACATGGGTGGGGACACACGGGTGGGGACACATGGAGGGGAGGGGGACGGCCTGGAGCAGAAACACGGGGGGGGGGGGCCTGTGGACACAAGCGGTGGGCAATGAAATGAACGGGCTGGTGACACGGCGGGGGGGTCCTGTGGGAGAGGCGGCTGAGGGGGCCGGGACTTCAGGGACCGCGGCAAGCAACACGTGGGGGCTGGGTGAGGGGCAGGAGGACCCAGGGTCCCTGCAGGGGGAACAAAGGGGCCGGCAGCCCTGAGAGAGCCCCTCCCGCCCACGATACCCAGGCCACCATGAGCCGCCAATCAGACCCCCAAGTCCTGAATCTAAGAGGCTGCTTTCTAGAATCGTCCCAGGAGAGTAGGCTTGACGTGGGATCAGGCAAGCTGCAGTGCTGGCAGGAGGTGGGCCACGCCTCCAGGAAGCCCACCGCCCCCTCTCGTCCCCAGCACTGCAGGCCCAGAGTGCTGGGCTGGGGCACAGAGGCCCCCTCTCCCCATTCTCTGCTGTGCTGAGGCGGAGAGGGGGCGCTGAGGGGGGCTACAGGCAGGAGGTCCGTGGAATCTGCTTGGCTGCAGTGGGGGGCAGAACGGGGCTGGGGGGTGAGCACTCATCAGGCGGGCAATGGTGGGGAGCAGTAGGAGGGGGTGAGACTGCGGGGAAGGGGGGCGCACAGAGATAGCCTTCCCGGGGGCCGAGTCCTGCTGGCGTCTGGCCTTGGGGGTGCGCCTGGGGTGCACGGGCAGCCCCCGCCTGCATTTGGGGCCCCTGTCCGGGTACAAGGCAGCAGCTGGCCGGAGCCGCCCCTCTGCCTCTGACCCCCCACCCCCACCCCAGGCCTCCCAGCTCCTGGGCGCCAGGCGAGACGCTGGGAACCCTTGGAAGGAGGGCTGGGTCCTTGGCCCCTTCCCGTGCTCAGGGCAGTCAGGAAATGCCTTGCGGGCCGACTGACCGAGAGGAGATAGCAGAGGCCTGGGAGACCCCCAGCTCGTGCCTTTCCCAGCGTCCGGGCGGCCGGCCCTTGGCTGCCCTGGCTCCGGCCCCGAGAGTCGCCCCCACCCCCCACACGCTCCCCACGGGCTCTGTATCTGGCCTCTCTGGGCCCGGCTCCCCCCGAGCGGAGACGTGCAAATTCCAGGGCTGCAAGGGGGGACAGTCCCAGACCAGCCGGGCGGGTGGTCGGCACGGTGTGCTGGGACGAAGGCATTTCATGATGTTCCCGCCCAGGGCGCACTTGGGGGCTCCTGAAAGCCTCCTACCTCCCACCCCTGGGGGCTTTCACGGGCCCCAGCCGGCAGCTCACGGGCAAGACCTGTCCCTCCCTGGGCCCACGGCCTGCTGGACTTGCCCCTGTGGGCTTTGCTAGCAGGACAAAGAAATCCATCCTTGTAGTCTCTGAGAGCCTGTCTCCCCTGGAGCTCTGCAGAGCCGGCCTCAGAAGACAAAACCCAGTCTCCCGGGGCTGGAGGTGGTGTAGTGGGCGCCACAAGCGGCCGCAAGGGCCCCGAGAGTGACGGGCCGTGGCAGGGGTGAGCAGGGGGACAGGAGCTCTGAGTCCTGGTCACACCCACTCTTCTGCTTCAGGCTTCCCCTGGATCCTGAGGCTCACCTGGGGGAGTGGGTGCTCCTTGCCAGGCTCGCCCAGGGAAATGACCCAGGCCCTCAGGCCCTGCCTGACCCAGGCTGCATCCACCCGCCTCCCACCCCATAGACACTGGGCATGCTGGGTGCGGCCCCCGGCTCTGCTTCTAGACTGCTTGCCTGAGCAGCGACGAGGAGGGCCCTGCAGGGGTGCAGGCAGCCTGCGGGGAGGCCGGGGGTGGGCCCGGGGCCCCACCGGGGCTGGGAGAGCCGGTGGCCAACACCCACGCAGGGCCCCTCTGGGGAGCGGGGACCCCAGGTTGGAATGTGTTTACCTCTGGCCCAGCCCCGCTTCCTGCCTTAGAGAAGGGGCCCAGAGGGGGCCGAAAGGCAAGCCAGGCCCCCACCCAAAGCCACCTTCAGATGCCCCTATGCTGAGCTGGGTCCCCAGGCAAACGGGGGCTCAGATTCCAGGCCCAGCCCTGGCAGGGTCCTCACACCTAGGTCAAGCTGCAATCACGCTGCTACAGGGCATTTAGGCTGAGCAACCGTCCAGCCTCTGGCCTACAGAAAACAGGCCTTCAAGTGTCCGTGTGCCCACACTCTTGTGTCCACACGTGTGTCCGTGTGTCTGGGTCGTGTGTGTCCATGTGTGTCTTCCTGTGAGTGAAGTCTCCATGTGTGGGCTTGTGTGTCCACCTCAGCACGTCCCCGTGGGCCTGTGTGTGCGGGTCAGGGGTCTGGCTGTGTGCTCTCGGCCTGTACAGGCTCGACGGGCTGCCTCTCCTGGGCTGTGTGTCCACAGGTCTGTGGATACAGCATGACGGAGGGTCTCTGCTTGGGGTCGTTAACCGGGCCGGTCACAGTGGAGGAGCCCCGTCCAGCTAGGGCTGCTCTGCAGGGCCTACTGGCTTTTGTTCGGCCCTGGCTGCATGTGTAGGCGTGAGCTGGGCCCGGCTTTCATGAGCTCTGGGCCCACCTTCAGGCCTGGGACTGTGGACACTGGGGTGGGAGTGGGGGGGCAGCCCTTCTTGTAGCCCTGAAAGGTGACAGAAGAATCTCCAGTGGTCCAGGAAGTGATGCCCTACCAGGGCCAATGTCGTGTCTGGGGTCAGCGGACAGGTGCCCTGGGGCGCTTGGTGAACAGGGCAGGGCTGCCACGTGGCTTTGTCCCACCCTGGGCTCTGGGCTGCAGCAAGCGCGGGTGCGGCAGACGCGGGCCTGGGCTGGAGGCTGGCAGGGCGATGCTGCTGGGGTGCAGGGAGGCCAGGAGGCCCGGCCCCGGGCTCAACCCCAGGACTGCATACCCGGCCTGGGCTCAGAACCCCTTTCTGCACGTCCCTCTTGTGTTCAGGTCTCTCCATGTGTTGTACTCATTGGAAAAGACCCTGATGCTGGGAGGGATTGGGGGCAGGAGGAGAAGGGGCCGACAGAGGATGAGATGGCTGGATGGCATCACCGACTCAATGGACGTGGGTTTGGATAAACTCCGGGAGTGGGTGATGGACAGGGAGGCCTGGAGTGCTTCGGTTCACGGGGTCGCAGAGTCGGACACGACTGAGCAACTGAACTGAACTGAATGGATGTGTTATACTGACAAGCTCCCAAGCCAGGGGCCCCAGCAGAGACTGTGTGACTCTGAAAAGGGCAGATGGAAGGTGCTGGAAGGCGTGTGGTCAGTGCGGGCCTCTCCTGAGGCCGTGGGGACCATGCTGGGCCGTGGCCCAGGCCACTTGCCCGCCTCCCTTCCCGGCCCCTCTCCCCACACCTCTCCCAGGCTGCGCCTGGTGACATGGCTGGCCCTCAGCCAGGGGCTGGGAGGACCAGGGGCCCCCTTCCTGGAAGCCCACCTGCAGGCCGCTTGCTGGGAAGGGCCCCTCGCGGCCCCCCGCCCACGCCGTTTCCTGGAAACGGTCACTGAGGGTGTTCTGTTCCTTGTCAGCACCGTGTTGCATGAAGCAGACGCCGCGCTCCAGCTCCGAACACCTGGCCGGACATGAGCGGGCAGCTGGGGCCGCGGGGAGCCACGCAGGCCTGGGGCTGGGCCTGCGGACAGTCCCAGCGCCCGCGCGGGCCCCCTGGCCTCACCTGGTTGTGCGCCCCCCGGCAGGGCTGTCCCAGGGGCCACAATGCTGCAGGCACAGAGCTGAGGAGGGGGCAGGGGTGCAGGGGTGGGCGGGCCATGGGCTCCCACGCTCTGCAGAGGCCTCAGCACTCACGGAAGGCCGGCCCGGGGAGCCCGAGGGGGCGGAGGAGCGGGGTCAGGAAGCGGGGCCGGAGCGGTCACCCTGAACCGGGTAGGAAGAGGCCCCCGGAGGGAAGGGAGGAAGGGGAGGATGGCAGGCCGGGAAAAGCGCTCCCGGGGACAAGGAACCAGGAGGGGCCAGGAACAGGGCGGTCACCGGCCATGAGGGGACTCTGGGGACCCCGAGTCGCCGGGGGGCCGGGCCAGGCCTGGGCGAGCTGTGTGCCAGGGGCGCCGGGCTCACCTGGGGGGCTCGGAGAGGGGTGGTGGGCCTAGCAGGGCTGCAGGACTGGGCTGGGGACACGGAGGGGGCACAGATGTTCCCGAGAGAGGGTGCAGAGTGTGGTCTCGGGGACCGTGAGCTGCAGGGAGCTCCAGAAGATGGAGGAGGGGTCCACGGGGTTAAGGGGTGCTGCGGGGGCAGGGCGGGGGGGACTCAGCACCTCAGATCTGAGGACAGAGCAGACTCAGGACACGGGTGTCTTCAGACTGGCCCGCCCTCCTGGGCACCACGCGCGTGCGGGCAGGAGACAAGGCCTGGGGAGACGCGGGCCCCTTGGGTTTATTCAGGTGGCTTTCAGATTCTGCCCCGTGCGTGGCGGGGCCCACGGGCCGCAGAGCAGCTCGCACGGAGCCCCCGGCAAGCGCCCCATTGGCCGGCAGTGACATCACCTCTATGTCAACACCAAGGAGTCGACAGCTTCCCGCCGGGCTTTATGGAGCGGGACCAGACCGGCCCGGGCCTCCACCCGCGCCCCCCACACACACACTGGCCCACTGTTCTGGGGTCTGGGAGCCCAGGCCCCCCAAGGCTCCACAGGGCTGCCTGTCCCTCCATCCGCTCCCCAGACCTTGGCGCTCCCCACCAGAGAACGCGGGGGCTGCGGCCTGGCCTCCACCTTCTCCTCCCTCTGTCCAGAGAGGGCTCTGAGACAGGCCTTGGGCCCAGCGTGGCACAGTGGGCTCCACTGGGTCCCTTCCAACACTGACCAGGCCCCCACAGACCTCAGAGAAGCCGGAAGGGGCCAGCCCTTCCAGGCCCCCTGCTCTGGGGGACGCCCAGCCTTGAATGGGGGCCCCTACTCAGAGGGGAGGTGGGGAGAGGCAGCGTGGTGACAGCCCTGCCAGTGAGACCTCCGGGGCCTCCTCTGGGGTCGGGGGGCTGGCCGGCCCTCTGCGGCCAAGACCCCCATCTCCGGGAAAGTGGGGGGCGGCCCGGGGCACAGGCAGGGCAGCGCTTGGCCCAAGGGCCTGGTTTCCCGGAGCCCCTGTGTGTGACAAGGAGCCCTCAGCAGAGGGGAGGCAGACTCTGCTGGGCTAGGGGACCCCAGAAGTCTTGGGGTCTGCAGGCCTGGCCTTAGGCACAGGCCGGTTCACTCCCCTCCAGGCCCCCCGCTGCCACACCTCCGTGCAGGCCTGCGAAGGGCTCAGGTTTAAAGCTTTTGCTCCCTGAGGTTACTGCTGCTTTTGCAAAGGTCTCTGGGACCCAGATAAGATGAGTTGGCTGAGCGTGGCAAGGAAGCCAGGCCGGAGGGCCCTCCCAGGCCAAGAGTCTGCTGGCCTGGGGCAGGCCCTGGAGCCCCCAGCCTGGGGTGGTGGACAGACGGGTGGGTGAGTGGCTGAGCGAGGCCGAGAAGGTGGAGGGACAAGTGGGCTCCTGCTGTTGGTCACCAGGGAAGGGCTGGCGAACGACGGGATGGCTCCTGGGCTCACCACCCAGGCCCAGCTCTGCTCAGCAGCCTCCAGCCCCGCCCCCCCGCACCGCCTGTCTCTGCCGCGTGCCCCCCCCCACCCCCGCCCACGGCCCTTCCTGGGACTGACCCCCAGAACAGGGCTCTCAGCCCAAACCCATCTGTCCTTGTAGGCCCGCTGAGGGCTGGGGGCCTACAGCCTCTGCCCCCCGTTGGCCCGTCTGAGGGTGAACGACCTCACCTGGGACATGGGGGCAGAGGGCATGTGTGCCAAGAGTGGCCCCCGGGGGACACATGGCTGTTTGCAGGTCGGGAGGTGCCTGAGATAAAGCGGCTGTTTTCTCAGTGGGCTCGGAGCCAGAGGGGGCCGTGGGGCCGCCCCAGCCAAGGCCAGGCTGCTGCCTCGGGTGCCCCTCTGCATGGAGCCCCGAGGGGAGCAGGAGGGGGTAGTTGCACAACCGGGCTCACGCTCGCCACTCGGGGGGACCGGCCCTGCCTCCCCCACCAGCAGCCAGCCCTCCCCCCGGGCTCCCAGGAGCCCCCGCCCTGCAGGCGGCTGAGAGGGTCTCAGAGCATTAGCCTCCCACATGTGGGAGCCTGTCATGCGACGACTTAATTAAGGACAAATTTCACGGGTCCTGGATTTGGTGGGCACGGCCCCTGCCCACAGGGGCCGACACCCCGGGCCAGAGGAGGGGCTGAAGGGGCTGGGGAGCGGGAGGCCCCAGGCCCGCAGGAGGGAGGCCGGGACGCTGGGATTAAGGGCTGACATGATGTGCCTGTCACGGATAAGTGCTTGTGCAGAGGAGGGGCGGTGGGGGCTGGGTGGGAAGCGAGCAGGAGGGGGTCTACAGGAAATGGCTCAAGGGCCACCCCTGCCTGCCCGCCCACCCGCCCGGCCTGGGAGCCTCTGGAGCGGCAAGAAGGCCTCGGGTCTGGAAGCAGACCCCCACCCCAGGCCTCCACGGCTGTCACGCGGGGGCCCAGGGAGCCACCCACACTTCCGCTCCGAGCTGAGCGTGGGGCCCAGCCGAGCCAGCCGGACGCCGCGCTCAGCCCTCCCAGGGGAGGCTGGGGCCGGTAGGAAGAGGCCGGCCCGAGGGCCGCGGCCGCCCAGCCTGGAGGGAGCCCGTGGGTCAGGATGGGCCCCAGACGTCCCCGCTCCCCCGCCATCCATCACAGAGCCGTCACCCAGGAACGTGCTCCAGACGAGCTCCCCTCGGGAGGAGGCCCCGGGCGGGCTCCGGCCCCCTGCCCGCCCCAGCACACACCCGCGCCCTGTGAGCACGGTGCCGCGCCGCCCCAGCGCCCCCTTCCCAGCCCGGGCCAGGGACCCTGCTCTCCCTGTGGACGTGGGCCCCCGCGCGTGTCCCGGCCATCCCCCCAGGAGCCCTGGCCCCCTCTGGCTCGCTGGCCGCCTCGGTGGTGGGGGGGAGGCACCGACAGATCCAGGCTGTGGTCCTGGTGCCCCGAGAGCAGGCAGCCAGTCCAGCCTGAGCCAAGAGCAAAAGGCCCGCCACGTCCAAAATGGCAGTACTGCTGCTAAGGATGTGCCCGCAGATCTCGGGGCAGCCAGCCTGGGGAACAGTCCTTCAGCCCTGCCCCCCCCCCCCCCAGGCCGGGTCAGCTCGGGGGGCGGCGGAGGCCCGGGGCTGGTCCCACACAGCGGCTGCCTCTTCCCCAGGAACAAAGGAAGCCAGGGGTGAGGATGGAGGGGAAAGGCCCTGGAGAGGACGGGTGCTGGGCAACATCTCCGAATGGGGGCATTTCCTGGGAAAGGGGAAGCCCCCGGCTGACCCTCAGCCCCTGCAGCCTGGCCCCTGGTGGACAGAAGCTGCCCCCTGTTGGGGGTGGCTGCGGGTCTGGTTTGCGGTCTCCCTCGGCCCTCACCCCTGGCACGCCACACACTGTCTCCCTCTTTTTTAACACTTGACCTCGGCAGACAACCAGCTTGGGCAGCCTGACCCTCCCTCCATGACTGCCGCCCTCAGCCGGCCCCGTGAGAGCACCCACTCAGCCTGGCCTGAGTCCTCTGTCCCTCCGGGCTGTGGTCACTCCAGACTGGGGGTCAGGCCCAGCCCCTGCGCACCCCTGCCCACCCGGCGGAGGTGCTGCTGAGTGGTCTGGGGAAGCTTCCTGGGAGAGGGCGCGGGGGTCCCAGACTCAGGGTGACTCTGGCCTCCACATGCCAGTTGGGACTGTGCTCTGGCCCGCGGGCCCTGCCGCCAGAACCTCAGGCAGGCCTCGGGGAAGTGCTTCTGCACTAACAGGAAGCTTCTCGTGCACACCAACCGCTCCCTCGAATTCCACAGGGAGGCGGAGGGGACCCTGAGCCCCGCAGGCCCTGAGGGGACCCGCAGGACGTGGGTGCAGCTGGCTCCGACCCCGCCTCTGGCTTTGTGTGCACTTGTGGGTGGGGGGTCACCACAGGCCCGGAGGGACAAACTCCAGCAGGAAGACAGCCCCAGACTGTGAGCGCGTGAGAGGGGCCTGGGGGTGGACGGGGAGCAGAGGAGGAACCTCCTGGAAGGTCAAAGGCTTCCACGGGCCGAGCTGGAGGGGGGCGGGCTCTATGTCATCCCACCACCCGCCACCCACTCCCCAGCCCCGGCAGGGTGGGCGGGTCAGGCAGGTGAGGAGTGCGTGGTCTCTGGGGCGCAGCCCCCAGGCAAAGTCCTGGGCACTGACCTCGGAGCTCAAACAGGGCCGGTGGGGCCGGGCCCACCCCGGATGGACAGAGGGTCAGGGTCAGCACGTCCGCAGCGGAGGAAAGCATGCAGGGCTGCTCTGGGGGTGGACAGGAGCCGCCTCGCCTCCCATGTCCTTCACACTGTGTCCAGCCCAGGGGTCTCTTATCATGGGGTGGGGGGTCTCCTGCTGCCCGCTCCCCCAGGGCAGCCCAGCTTCACGGTGTCACAGCAGTGCGGTGTCGGGGGGACATGGTGGGCCACCCCCTCAACCCCCACCCAGGAGGACCCTCTCCCTCTGAGGCCTGCTGTTCTGCTCAGCAAGGGCCCCGGACTCTGCCTGAGTGGGGAGGGCCTTGCAGCCGGATTCCTAGCTCCTTGGGGTGCGGGGCAGGCACAGAGCATCCCATGCAGCATCGGGGGCCACGAGACCCCCTAGTAACTGCCACCCCAGGCAGCTTCCGCAGGGGGTGCATGGCCTGGGAGCAGGCCGAGGTGGGCCCGTGCACCAAAGCCGGCTCCCTCTTCCCCCCGCCTGTCCAGCCAGGGGGAACAGCAAGTGTGTGGGAGAGGCAAGTGAGCCCCGCTTCTAGACGCCGCAGGGCCACGACGGGGCTCCAGGGCCTCAGGCTGGCGGGGGTCCACACACCTCCCCCCAGACTGACAGCCCAGGGCTTGCTCACGGCTGCCGGGTGGGTCACGGCACGACCGTCCTGTGGGCAGCGGGCAGCGGGCAGGAGAGACATGGCGCCCAGAGGTCATGGTTTGGCCTTGGTTCAGATGACCCTGGGAAGGTGGGAGCTGGCCTGGGTTCCAAGAGGAAAGTGTGGTTGCCTTTGCTAAGACTGTGCTTGGCAGGGGGTGTGGTGGTGGGCAGCCCCCCAGGAAACGCAGAGCCTTCAGTTTCTGGAGCTCAGGAAGGGGTCTCCTACCCCCTTCACTGAGAAGCTAAGAGCAGAGGCGGCAGCAGGGGGTGGAATCTGGGCCCCCAGAGCCCTGGGTGTGTAGGTGAATCAGAGGCATCAGGCCTCCAGGCACCCCACGCAGCCCCTGGGCAGTGAGACCAGCTGGGCCTGCCTGGACCTGCCCTGGGACAAGGAAGACCCTGTCTTTCCCGGCCACCTCCCCGGGCCTGGCTGCCCACAGGGGCACCCAGCCTCTGGAGCCATCGGCATGGTGAGGGAGGCCCCACCCTGGTGGGCCTTCTCAGCGGCAGGGCCCGTTCTGGGAGGCGGTGGGGGGCCGACCTGGCTGGCAGACCCCGACCACCTGGACCTCCAGACACTGCCTGCCTGCTGCTGCTCCCTAGGGACCGGGGGCAATCAGAGAAGCGCCAGCAGCACTGTTTATTTTCAAATGACACTTTTTAAGAAAAACAGCCTCACCCAAATGCTTGGCCCCGAGTCTGGAATGTGAGAGACCAACAGCTGTCCCCCCCTCCCCAGAGCCAGCCAGGCCCTCCGGGTGGGGGCGGGGGCGGAGGCCATCCTGGGGGATGCTGTGTGCACGCGGGCATGGCGTGGAGCCCGGCCCTGGGCCCTGGCCCTCCTTGGGCTCCCGTGCCCTCGTGGCCCCGACGCCCCTGCAGACCCAGCAGGGCGAGCTTGTCTTGGCCAGCCCACAGGCCCCAGCGCCCCAGGCCCGGAGCTCTCGGACACCCGCTCCAGCTCGCATGTGCTCTCACCACACGCCCGGGGGAGCTACGAGCTTCCCGTCCTGCTGGGCTCCCAGCGGGAGTCCACCGCGGCCTGCAGCCTGACACAACCCTCTCTGCCCTCCGAGCCCCCACCTTCAGGAAGCCCCCGGGAAGAGTTCAGGAGGGCCTGTTCCCCGTGGGTAGCTGGCACGCTCCCACTCACCCTCCACCCGCAGCCTGCAGCAAGGCCCTGGAACACCCCTGCCCACAGGCCCTCAGGCAGAGGCTGACCAGTCGGGCACACTAGGGCCCAGCTGGCCCCACGGCCCCCGTCCTCGATGATCTCCGAGCCCCTCCCCAGCCGTGCCGGCTGGCCCTTGTCCCCCAGGTGTGACCTCCACCCACAGGCCAGGGGCTGGTCCGGAGGCCCCCTGGGTGGCAGCGGCTCAGTGAGGTGGCCTGTGGCCTGGGGCTGCTCCTGACGGGCGCTGAGCCCACCCTGGAACCTGCTTTCCAAATCTGGCTTCCACGAGGCCCCCCGGCCCTCCCTGCCCTGCAGTGCCCGGCTCTTCCAGAGGACGCCCGTGGTGTGGGGAGGGGTCCAGGGTGCTGGGAGAGGCCCGTGCGGCTACCAAGGCTGCCTGGCAACCAGTCTTCCCTCCCCGGGGAGGAGACCCAGCCCCTGGGTCCCCAACAGCCCACTGCAGAGGGGAGGAGGCGCCCAGCTCTGCCCTAAACCATGGCTTCCGGCCTTGCAGCCCACAAGGCACTAAAGGCCAGCAGGTCCTGGGACATCAAAGGCCCCGGGAAGCTCATTGTATTGAATTAGGTATAAATGAGCCTGAGGCATGTGGCCTGCATTTCCCACAATTACGCTGCCCTGGGAGGGCTCCTGGGCTGGGGCAGGCTGGACAGGCTGGTGCCCCGGGAACCCGCCCGCAGGGCCCCACTGCGGCCCCTTGCCCGTGGGGGACGCCCCACGACTACAGAGGCCCTGTAAGGCAGACCCCGCTTTGACCCGTGAAGAGAGGGGACCAAAGGCCAGGACGGGGTGGGGGTGGCCCACACTCTGGGGCATGAGACTTTCGCCAGGCCTGATGCCCTCTGCGCCCAGGCCGGCCTCTGGGGTCACCTCACATGGCGTTTCCCACCCTTGTCTGAGCACAGCAGTGAGGGTGCCCCACACTCAGGTCCACGGGGGACGGAGCCGGAACCCCTCCTGCTCCCCTTACGGGGGCGGGCAGGCAGGCAGGCGCCAGGATGCGGGGGGCAGGGCCTTTTCCCAGGCACCTCTGGAGAACCCGAGCAGCCGGGAGGGGTGGGCAGGGAGAGGAGGCCAGTGAGGAGGACACAGGAGGGGGCCCGGGAGTCAGTGACCCAGGGGATTTTCTGCCGGGTCTCTGCAAAGCTGGCTGAGCAAACGCCAGAGCCAGGGGTCAGGGGTCAGAGAGATGTGGCCAGCGGCCCCTGCGGGCCCCCTCTCCCTTTTCTGGAAAAAGCTTGTTTTCCAGGTCAAAATCCAACTCCGGATCCGCCCCCTCGGGGTCGGATGTTCCGGAAGGCCTGGTGGTCCCTGCACCCGGTCCGCGCCCTGCTCCTCCCCTCTCCCCATCCCCAGGGCCTGCAATCCCCACAGAGTCACTGGTCCTGGGGCCCCTCTGTCCCCAGGAACGGAGCCAGCCTTTGCCTGCGGGGGCAGCATGGTTTTCTGTGGCTCTGGGGCTGCAGATGAGCTTGGACCTGGCGGGGGGCAGCTGGAATCTCACGTCCCAGCGTTGCCTCCATGGCCCAGGGGCAATCTGGTTTATGTAAGGTCATCAAAACCCCGGCCCCCAGGCCTGTTCACTCTAGGGGGAAGGGGCACCTCCCTGAGACCCCCGAGAGGGGACTGGGCCTGTTTAGGCAAGATGGTGAAACTGGTGCAGGCCAGCAGGGTGGGGCGTGGACGACGGAGCAGGCGCCCCAAGCCCCCCTGGGCCCCCACGAGCAGCTGCTGGGCTTAGCCAAGGGCCCACTCCCCCTGGTGTGAATATCCACCACAATTAATCACGGAGGGCTTAGCCCAGGGCTGGCCGAACCTGTCAGCCGGCTCCAAGCAGCAGGGCCAGCTGCTGTTCTGAGGGTTCCCGGGGGCCAGACCCACCAGGCAGCAGCCTCAGCTCCCCCCTCTTCCCAGAGGGGCGCCCCCTCTGAGGGCCCAAATTGGGGGCCTCCGGCCCTTGAGGAGAGGACTGGAGAAGAGACAGAGTTGGCGGAGGAGGCGGTCAGCGGGGTTCAGCCTTGCCTGCCAAGGACCCCACGCCCCGAACACCCAGGGCCTGTCTCAGGCCAGGGCAGCCTGCGGGAGCAGACCAGGCCCAGGGTCCAGCCTCAGCAGCCTGGGGTCGGAGGTGTCCGCTGAGATGCCAGCAGGAGGGGGCCGGCTGAGGGACGGGGACAGCTGCCCTCCTCGGCTCACCCGCTTGGACGGGCCGCCTTCTCCCGCTGGAGCCCCGGCCGCCCCATCCGTCATGGCCCACCCAGGACTGCGTCCACCCCCCTCCTCCTCCTAATCCCCCGGCCGGCATCTTCCCAGTGCTCCAAGCAGTTGGACACATTTTCCAAATTCTCGGGCCACTGCTGCTTCCTCCTCGAATTCCTCGCCGCCCCCAGCGCCCCCCTCCGCCATGGGAAAGGCCGCAGTGCCCGGGCACTTGCTCGTCTTGGCCCGGGGAGGAGGAGGAGCAGCTGGCCGGGCCCAGCAGCTGTGAGGTGCGGGGGTGCCAAGGAGAAGAGCCCAGATTATGGGGGCGTCATGGGAAAGCTGCGAGGAGACGCTCCCCAGACCCCTCCTGCCCACAGCCCCGTTCCGCTCCTTCTCAGGATTTCTGGCCTCCAAGTGGCCCCCGAGGGAGGTGGATGGGGCTCCAACAGGAACCACTGCGTCCGCCTGGCCACAGGCTCCATCCGCCTGGGCAGAGCTACCTGGCTCAGGGCGCGGGAACCAACCCTGACACCCGCTCGTGGGACCCAGGATGGGCCAGCCATGCCCTGACATAGCCTGCAGGCGGGCTCCACAGATAGGGCCCTGGATGCATGGAGGGGGCCTCCCGCGGGGCCAGGTGTCCTCCTGGAAGGGCTAGCACGTGGGCTGGGCCACAGGCGTGCACAGGGCAGGCGCTGCTGGGGGCCGGGACCCGCTCCGCCAGGCCCAGCTCGAGGGCTCCAGGGCCTGAAGAACATATTTGCACAGGCGCAGCTGGCACTGAGGTGCCCAGCCCTGCAGCCCCGGGTGGGCTCCCTGCCGACGATGAGGGAGCAGGGGGGGCCTGACTGCAGACCCCAGGCCTCCTCTCACACGTTTTTTCAGGCCCGCCCTGGTCTCCGCCAGCCCAGAGTTGCACAACAACTCTGGATCCATCTGAAGTTGCAAGGCCAGCACTTTTCTGCTGGACGGCAGCCCGGGGTGGGCTGCAGCAACGCTCGGGTCTCGGGCCGCAGCCAGCGGCCCCTACATGGGCCTGGACCCTGGGCCTCTCCCGGGCTGGCCGGCCTCCCCTTGCTCAGCTCCCAGCTCCTCCACCTCGCAGCTCCAACTCAACACTCTTCAGCAGCCATTTTCTAATCCTTTCCGTAACAAAGATCATAATTCCATCTCCTGCCTACCGGACAACCCCGAGGCAGTGTGGCCTGGTGTCCACCTCGGCTGACTTCGACCTGCAGCTGGCCACCTGAAATCTGTGTCCTGTGACCCCCTTGCCCTTCTCCGGGGGTGGGGGGGCTCCTGCTGCCTTTCTGAACTTCTCAGAGTGCCCCCCCCAAAACCCAGACTCTTTCCATGTCCACGCTGCAGGCCTGGTCACTGAGCCCAGCTACTTTCCTGGAGGACAAATCCTCCATTTCCTGGGAGACGTGAAGAGGGAGCCCCGAGTGTGTCCCCACATCCCACCCATCAGCTCCCGCTGCTGGCCTGGGTCTGTGCTGGGCCTGTCTGCACAGGCGGAGCGAGAGGAGACTGTCCCGGTGGGGTCAGGTGGAGCCAGTAGGTGCAGCGGCCCCAGGGCCAGGCCAGTGGGACAGCCCCTTGCTGCCCATGGGTGCTGCCCCCGGGGGAGCGTGGCGCCTACAGACAGTCCGGAGCGCATCTGTGCCACAGCCCTGTGAGTGGCCTTTGCTTTACTGGGGCGAAAAGGATGTAAGAGAGGCTGCAGCAGGCTCATCTGTCAGGGGTGGGGTGGTGGTGGGCACCCTCCGCGGCTGGGCAGCCGTCACCATCGCTCTGGGCTCGGCCTCTTCCCCAGCAGAAGTGCCTTGCCTCACCCGGCCTCCTGGAACCTCACCCCAGGAGGCAGACGGGCAGGAAGGCCAGTCGGTGTCACTTCCTCAGGGGCCACGTGAGACAGAAATGTCTACTACTCTCCCCAAGTCCTCAGGCTGGGTCAAGGCGGCAGGACCCAGGGGGATGGACCAGGGGGACACAGAGCAGGGGCCCACGTCCCGAGGCTGGGGACCGGCCGCCCACCTGCCAGCTGGAGGGCTGGCCACACGGCCCTGCCAGCAAAGGGGGATCTCGCCTTGCAGCCTCTGGCTGTCATTAGCTGCCCCAGGGCAGGATGTGGGTCCTGCAGCCAGTGAGGATCCAGGCTCGCAAGGGGCCACCTGGACCTCATCACTCGTAAGTGGTCGGGTCTGAGAGTGGGCCAGGGGACAGCCAGCCCGCCCACACCCCTCCAAGCCTGCACCGTGGCGGCTCTGTCATGGAGTAAAACAGAACCAAGCCCATCCCAGAACCCCAGGAGGGTCCTGTGTGGGAGACCGCGCCCAGCAGGGGATAGACCAGCATGGGCTGGAGGGGTGTGTTCGGGGGCGGTGAGCGCAGATCCGGACCGTCCCTTGGGGTCCCTTTGGCAGCCCTCCCCCACCCCCAAGGGACCTACAGTATTTGGCAGTTTAGGCCACCATCAACGTCCTGTTTCGGACAGGTGGGAAGGCGGCAGGGGCCACAGTGACCTTTCTGCCCACCTCACCCTGGGAAGGACCCTAGTGGCTCTCCCTCCACCTCACCTCACTCCAGGAAGCCTCCAGCAGGGGAGGGAGCCAGGAGGGTGCAGGGGGACCCTGGGGCCCCCAATCAGGCAGCCCAAGACCCCAACTCTGCAGTCACAGGAGCTCTGGGTGCCCAGACCCCCCTCAAGGTGAATTTCAGCTCACAGGAGATGCCTGGGTCCCAGGTGGAAAGGGGCCGGGGTCTGGGGAGAGCATCCCCCGGCATGGCCCAGGGCAAGAGGCTAGCAGCTCCTGCACCCACGTGGAGCGGAGACCCTGGGGAGGAAAGACCTTCCGGGCTGGGGAGAGAGCGGCGGCCAAGCGGGGTCCTGGGAACCGGCTCAGGGGTGCACGCAGAGGGTCCCCACGCATCCCATCCCTCCGAAGGAGCCCTCCTGGCTGACGACAGGAATGTGCAAGAAGGTGCCCCTGGGACCAGTGGGCGTGGCAGGGGGCGTGGCATGGCGGTGAGGGCGTGGCATGGCGGGGGCGTGGCATGGCGGTGAGGGCGTGGCATGGCAGGGGGTGTGGCGTAACGGGGCGAGGCATGGCAGGTGGGGGCGAGGCGTGGTGAAGGCGTGGTGTGTTGGGGCACGGCTACCATGGGGCGTGGCGTGGCGGTGGGGCGTGGTGGGCGTGGCGTGGTAGGGGGCGTGGCGTGGTGGTGGGGCGTGGCGTGGCGGTGGGGGTGTGGCGTGGCGGTGGGGGCGTGGCGGCCTCCGAGCCCGCTAAGTAGAGAGATGGGAGCGGGGCCGGGCTCCTGGCATCGCCACCTCAGTGTTTGTACCCATCGAGCAAATATACACTAAATGAGGCTCAAAGAGGCACAGCCAAAGGAACGGCCGATTCTGTCCTTTCTTCTTAATCCCTTTGGCTTAGGGTTTCCCGGCCTGGACAGCCTGTGGCGAGGGGAAGGCTGCCCAAGGGCACCCGGGCATCCGTCCGCGGACGTTCAGGCAGTGACCAATCCCCGGCCGTCCTGGCGTGCGCCCTGCATCGTGGGCCATTTCCCAGCCGGCCGGTGGGGGAGAAGACACTGTGTGTCCCCGGGTCTTGGTGAGATGGTCAAGGATGGACCTGTGATGGAGACCAGCGTGCGGCCATGTCCACGCGTGAAGGAGGCGCTTGGGTTGGGACGGAGGACATCTTTGACGTCCCCTCAGCCAAACCATGAAAAGCAACCCTCTCCCCCCAGCCCCCAGCACCAACCTGGAGACCACCTTGGGCTGGAGCCCAGCACGGCCACCGCGTCTTGGCTGTCCAGCTTGGGACAGGTCAGTTCCCAGGTGTCCAGGCTGGAGCTAGTCCTTGAGGAGCCTCAGGGTCCAGCCCGGCACAGGAGGGCCAGGTGAGGGCCTCTGGGCTCTAAGGATGTGACCACGGGGTGCTGGGGTGCCTGCTCTGGAGCGGGTGATGCCTCCCCTTGGCCACAGCTCCCTGAAGGAGAGTCTGAGTCCCACCTGGAGGCAGCCGCCCCTCTGTCAGCCCCCAGCCGGGACCTTGGCACCCGTGTCCAGCCGTGGCCCCTGGGGGAGCTCAGCCCCACCCCGAATCAGAAAGTGTCTCCAGCCCCACACGGTGTCCGCCTGTTCCCTCCCACCCTGGCTTCCAGGAGGCAGGGAGTGCAGCTGGCCCTGCAGAGGCTCCCTGGTCCCAGGTCCGCTCCACCCTCTCGCACCCTGCTCCCACTGGACAAGTAGGCCACCGCCACGGGCCTTGCGTGGAGTCTAATCGGCTTCAGGGAGAAGCAGACGTCATCAGAGAAAGGCCCCTGTGCCCCTCACCCTATTTCCTGAGCCCCCAACCCCACTGGGCTGGGAGCTCTGATTTAAGCAAATCATTGGTGCCAGCTGAACAAAGGCACCAGGGGTCCGGGCCCCACCCTGCACCTTCGTCCTGCCCCCCCCACCCCCCGACTTGGGCCTTGAACACCACGGTGCTGTGCGTTTTGTGGGGTTTCTTCAGACACCATCCAGCCCCAGCTCCATGGAGACAGGCCGTCCCCTCAGGTGAGAGAACAGAGGCCCGGAGGGAAGGGGCCCGTGGCCTGGTGCGGCGGGGTCCACAGGGGGCCGCAGGGCTTGGGCCCCACTGGCCCTGAGGGGGGTCCTGGGAAAGGGGCAAGGGCGAGGAGGCAGCTCTGGGTCTCTAGAAGTCTCCTCAGTGTCTCTTCTGATTGAGTGACTTGACACCACTTGGCCCCTGGGACAAGGCCCCCTTCATCCAGACCCCGGACCCCAGCACCCTGCCCTCAGTCTGGGAGGGAACGCGGGGCAGCTCTGAAGACCACTGTCTGTCTATAACCCTTCCTTCCCCGCCCCAACCCCCACATTGCCCAGAGATGCCCCAGCCTCCGACAGGGCTGCCACGAGGGCAGAATGTGGCCAGGGACTCCCAGCCCGTCGTATGTCCCCTGCCTCCACTGACAACCTCCGAGATACACATGTCTATTCCAGGTTTGTGTCCGCCACTGGAGGGGACCCCCTGCTGCTCATGTGGATGGCGGTTGGGGTGGGGGGCGCCGAGGGCCCCCACAGCCACGCACGGCCACACAATGGCTCCCATCCTGCTTCCTCAGCAAGAAGGAAGATGCTGCTCTTCGGATGGACGGACACTGCCCACCCTGTGCCCACCCCCTCCTCTCCCCCAGAGTGGGCATCAGGACACTCTTCCCTCCGGCCCCGGGGCTCCACTCCCTGCCCCCCAGTCCTCTGCCTCTTCCAGGCTCGTGTTTGTCCCCTTCCCCAAGCCCCAAGCTGTCTCTCTCCCCCAAATCTTTCCTCTTCTCCTCCCCTTGTCCCCACTGAACGCTCTCTGCCCTTCCCAGGCTCTCTCTCACGCGTGGTTCAGTTTCTGCTCCAGCCTCCTGGCAACCTCCTCTCCCCAGAGGTGCTCTGGGCCACCCTGAAACCCCCACCCACTTCCTGCTCTGCTTCTCCCAGAGCAGCAGGAGGGCAGCAGGCAAGAAAGATGCAGTGAGACTCTGGGTCGTGATGCTGGTGGCCTGGGGGCCCTGGGGGTCGAGGTGGCTGACGGACGCCGGCAGGTGGGGATGGGTGTCTGGGGGCCGGGGGATCTCTCTGAGGAACCTCTGGATGGAGAACCTCAGCCAGGGGCGGCTGGAGCCTGTCCTGGGATGGGGGTGGGTCTCACCTGGCGGGGCCGTGTCTGGCCTGGGCCAGTGAGTGGTCACCGCACCGGGGCCTGAGCACCTCCATCTAAGGGGCAGCTGAGCCCCGGCGGCTGCCGTGACTGTGAGTTTGGCTGAGACCGCCTTGTTCCAGCGCCGGGTAAGGGTGTGCTGCCGCTCACCTTGCCACATGACCCGCTGAAGTGCTCATGAGCCTCTGAACCTCAGTGGGACTGGACTTGGGGTCCCTGGGCAAGGTGAGGGCACAGAGGATCCAGAAACAACCCGGTCCTCCAGCCAGCAGAGCCAAGGCCTTACTCGAACAGGGCTTCCCATCCCAAGAGACGTGCTGGCCCGTCGTCTGGATCCTGTTCCCAGGGGCCGTGGCTGCCTGCAGGGTTCCAGGCAGGTCCAGGATGCCCTCCTCCCGGGGCTCGCCCGCCTGTCTCTGTAGCTGGGCCGGCAGGTGGAGGGGGAGCGGCGGGGAAGAGGATTCCCTGGCCACTTTGCTCCCCTTAGGAGTTGGGAAGGGCCTTGGGGTGGACAGGAAGGGTGAGGAGAGATGAAAGGCCCCAGAGGAGTGTGGCGGGAGGGTCCCCGGGGAAGGTGGCCGGGCCGTTCGCTGCGTGCGGGGTTTGCAGCGAGCGCGGAGCTCTGAGCCCACAAGCCAGGCCCTGAGGGGACAGGAAGAGGCAGCTGCCTGCCCCGGGCACTGCGGCCCCGTCTTCCCTTTCCAGGGCTCCGGGGCCACCAGCCCTGCCGGCTCTGTGCCCGGGGTGGGCATGCCTGGTCACTCCGGGCAGGGCTGTCCGCGTCACCAGGGAGAGGGTTAAACGTCCACCGTGCGTCAGACATCCCGGGCGGGTCTCTCACTCAGGCCTCCTCCGAGACCCTGCTCCGAGCACCTTTCCCCTGGGAGCCGAGGGAGGAGGAAGGAAGCGGATGGAGCCAGAGGCCCTGCCGGCCCCGAGGGCACCTTCCCACGTGCCCCCCTCCTGCCCCCAGTTCTCACGGGGCCCCCTCCTGACGGAGGAAGGCTGACCTCAGGGTTAACTGGCGCCTGGAAGACGGGGGCTGCAGGGCAGGGCCGGCCCCAGGCGGGGTGGGGGCACTGGGGGGGCTCGCAGAGCAGCCCAGAAGCAAATCCCCAGGGTCTTCCTGCAGGAGGAGGCCTGGCAGGCATGGGAAGGACCCGAGCATGCCCCGGTGGTCACTCTCGGTGGGTCACCGCCGGTGAGAGTGGGCAGCACTTGGGCAGGAAGTAGAGAAGGGCCGAGAGCCACAGGGCGGGTGTAGGGGGCGTCCGTCAGGGACCCCGAGGGAGAAAGAGGGGAGGGCTGGACCACAGGTGGGCGGGCTCGTCTGGAGATGAGGTGAGGGCAGCCCACTGGACCTCGGGGAGACCTCTTCTGTGCGCGGGACTTGTCTGGGGCCGCGGGGAGGTCACGTGAGAGAAGGGGGTCTCGGGTCAAGCCCGATAATTCCATTCCCTGAGGAACAGGCCATGAGGGCCAGGAGGGATGGCCCGAGAGGGACCCCGGCTGTAGAGGGTGGCTGGGGCTCTGGGGTGGCGGGCTGGGCAGGGTGGGGGCCGCTCTGTCTCGCCAGGAGGGGTACGCGGGGCTTGGTGAGGCTGGAAGGAGGCTCCTGGGGGACGGTGTACCTGGGGCCGCCCCTCACCCTCGGGGCCGTGGGAAGGGAGTGGGCCCGGAAGGCGCAGGGCCGCGTCTGGAGTGGGAGCAGGCCCGCAGGCCAAGGACGCGGGCCTGGCCGACACTGAAGACATTCAGGATGTGGGGAGCCCACCCGGACTCGGGCCCCGGAGAACCTGGCTGGCCTGCGGGCGATGAGGGGGCCCCTCTGCTCAGAGCCCTGGAGCTCAGGTGGGGCTGGGCGAGCGGAGCCGGCAACCCCCAGCCCACGCCAGCCGGCTGCCCCACCCCCACCTCCAGCCCGCCGCCCGCCCCGGGCCTTCTGGATCCCATCAGGTGTCACAGCCGTCCGGCTGGGACATAATGAGGCAGGCCGGGGTCAGTGGGTGACCTCTAGTGGACCCGACGTTCGGAAAGCCGTAGATCGAAACGACCCAACCCACGAGTTTGAGACTAGGTTTCCCAAGTAGGCCCTTCAGCCTCCAGAAGACACAGTTGGGCAGGAACGCTTGCCGCAGCGGGGACCCCAGGACCCCCAGGGCACAGCGCGGCCTCCAGCCCCTGGTTCCCTCAGCGCGCCTCTCCTGGGGCCGGGGGTGGGGGTGGGGTACAGGACAGCTGGCTGCCCGCAGCCCCGCAAACGTGAGCGCGGCCGCCTGGGGCTGGCGCCCCGGACAAAGAACAATGCGCGATGCTAAAGCCCTGTGACCTCAGGCCACCCCGGGCACCCACCCCAAGTCCAGGGACCGGCAGCTGGCAGGGTTTGGGGGGCTGGAGGGGTTCTGGTGGGAGCCGAGCCCCAGCGAGGGGGCCGTGTGGCCGGAATCCATAACTCAAGTTCAGGGAGGGGGAGGGTTTGGCCGCAGCGTGGAGCGAGACTTGACGGATGGCGGGTCCCTCCCACCCCCAGGTTCAAAGTCGTTTTTGTGCAGACTCAACATCCTTCTTGTCCTCCCCTCCAGGTGTTATTTGGGGGAAAAAAAAAACTTTTCAAACTACATGCTGAAAACTTCAGCATGAAAATTTAATGTCAGAAACACCATAATCTCTTTCCCAGAGATAAGACGCAGCCGTGCGAGGAGGGCTGAACCCGGGCCCTTAACCCGGAACGCCGATGCGGGCCGGAAGGCAGGGGCTGGGGGCCCGAGCTGGGGCTGGGGAGAGGGCTGAGACTGGGGCCCTCGGGGGGCCAGGCATCCACACGTGCGGTGGGAAACGCGTGTGGCTGCCGGCTGCCCTGCTGGACGCTCCTGCGGCCATGCAGGCTCGGACGTCCCGTGATGCCTCGGCCCCTGCGTCAGACCCCGATTTAGCTCTCGCCCGGGGTTCAGGTTGCCGACAGCTGGGCCGGGAAGGGCAGTGCAGCCGTCACCGCACACGACCTTTCCGAGCAGGGCCTGGCTCCCTCCTGGCCGACAGCGCCGCCCGTGGGGGGCATGATGCATGCATAGTTGAGAGACACCGTCTCCTACCCGAGCCCTGGCGCTGGGTCCACCCAGGCCGTCAGCCCTCCGGGGGCCCAGCCTGGGTGCGGTGGGTGCGGGAGCTCTGGGCTGCCCTGGTCGGCCCAGGTGTCAGCCTGCTGGGGGGGATGGAAGATGCCCCAGGCTGCCCAGGCCGTTGGCACGCTCCCCGCTTTGCAGACAGAACCCCTCTAGGTGGTCCCCGGCAGTCCCTGCCCTGGACCAAAGTCTCCTCTTCAGCCCTTGGCCAATTGATGCCCAGGTCACTGCTCGGGCCAGGCCGGCACCCCAGAAAGGCGGGTGGGTGCTTCTTGGGCATGTGGGTGCCAAGCCCCGGGCCGCATTCCTGGGAAGAGGGGGCGGTAGGAAGGGGCCTCTCTTGGGGGGCAAGGCTCCCAGGCTGAACGCTGGCCCTGACCGCGCTCAGGGTGTGACACGACTGCCTCTTCAGGCAGCCGCCCTGGGACTCCATCCTGGTGACCCCTCCTTACCCGTGCCCCCTACTCCAGTCCCACTCGGGTGGCCCAGGACCCTGACAGGCTGAGCAGCAGGGGGACCTGCGGTGAGGGTCACTGGGTCTCTACTTTAATGGAAGGAGAGGCAGATGTGCTGGGAGGGGGCTTGTCCGTGAGCCACGGGCCCGAAAGCCCCCGGAATCTGAGTTTGAAGCAAACCAGGCCCCTTTCTTGACAAAGAGACCAGCCCAGCACTCTGGGGTGCCCTGAACCTGGGGGGCCTGACCACCTGGTTCCAGCCCCTCAGCCCTGGTGCCCTGGCCCCCAAGTGGCTCCAGGCTCCGGGCCAGGCGGGGCAGGGCTGGGATGGGGTGCACACATCCCAGGACAGGGCTGGAGCGAGGCCAGCCTGCAAGCTCCTTCTCCCAAACTTGGCAGTGTCTCTCCGAGCGTCCCACCCCTCGAGGGGGCGACCAGGAGTCAGGGGGCCACTCTGTTTGGGGCTGTTTGCAGCCCCTCCCGGAGTCGCCACGGCAACGACACGGGTGCGGCCGAGGAGCCATACCTCAGAGGTGACTAAGTGTGTGTGCTCCTCCCGTTATAGCGCCCGGCGCCCACCCCCCCACCTCGGGATACACACACCTCGGGCCCCGGCCCCCTGCAAGAATGTTCCATGAGCCCCGTGGGCAAGCATGTGGCCCGCATGCCAGGCCCAGCACGCCCGGCGCCTGGCCCCTCCCGCCCCGGGGTCACCGCGCGGCCTGCAGCCTCTTCCGTGCTGCTCTGGGTCCCAGCTTCCTGCTGTAAGGGCCTCCTGGTTCCCTGCCCCTCTGTCCCGGCACACGGACCCTGGGCGACACTTGCCTCCCTCCTGCCCCCACGCCCCGCGGTCCCCCGCGGCCTTGAACCCGAGCCCGCCCGAGTCAGTGCCAGGGGCTTTGCCCGGGACAGGGCCCACCACTCCGGCCCACATGGGGTCTCTGGGTGGGGAGGAGAGGCCGGGAGGACGTCGGCCGGCCCTGGGAATGGAGGCCAGGCCTGCCACCAGGGCTTTGGGATGGCCAGTGTGGTCACTTTCTGCTCCCCTCCTGGGAGCCTCTCCGGGGGCCTTCCAGCACACTGGCAAAGCCTGCGTTCAGGGGAGCTGGGACCCGTTCCGGCCGGGGTCATCTTGACTGATGTGGACAGCTGCGACCCACCTCCCAAAGCTATTTGAATTTCAGCAGGAGCTGGGAGGGCTGGCACGCGGGCCCAGCATCCCAGCGGCAACTCGATATTTTCAGATAAAGGGCGTCGCTCACCACTCTGCTCACAGCTGCGGCTCCCCTTACCCCCTAAGCCCCAGAGGAGGCTCGGAACGCACAGTTTTCCTGTTTTGTACCAGCCGAGGGGCCAAGGCGGATTTAGCCGGGGTGAGGCCAGGGGACGGGGAAGCCGGGGACGCTCGGGAGGTGAGGACAGGCTGGGGACAGGAGCGGCAGCTGGTCTTAATCCCACTGGCCTCCTTCAGGAGTGGCCCTGAGGGCCCCATGCCCGACTGTTATTTTTAGGAGACACCTTGGGGCACTTGCGCTGTCTCTTCTTGGGGACACAGGGCAAGCCCAGTGTGGTCACGCACCAGGTGGCCCCCAGATCCAGGGGAGACCTGGGTGGCGTGGGTGGGGGGGCACACCAGTTGTGGTCTCTGGGGACAAGTGACTAGGACTAGTTTGGGGGCATCGCCCCCAACACACTCAGCCACACAGCTGCACCTCAGGAGGCGAGGGCCGGGGGGGCCTTTCCTGAAGCCCCTCAAGGCCCGGGGGGAAGCCTGGTAGAGCGGTGGGAGGGGAAATTCACGAGCCCAGAGTCGAGAGACACTTGGGGCCAAGGGACACAGCAGGAAGGAACCCGGGGACGGAGGGTCTTCTTAGGTGGAAACAGAACCAATAGCAGCGCAGAAACCCCCGAGGCCAAGCGACCCCCTGGACCACAAAGCAGGCAGCCGGGGTGCTGGGGACGCCAGGAGCTGGCTGGGCAGCAGGGGTAGCATGCGGGGCTGGGGGCACCCCCAGGGACACTCTATATGTGGGTTAGATTGCCCGCGGGCTGGAGGAGCAGAGTCCCTGGAGTTGCTCCGGAGGGACCAGCAGCCAAGGCTCCGTGGGGGTCACGGGCCAGCGTGAAGGGATGTTTCTTGGGCCAGCAGGATGGGTGGCACACTCGGGGCCGCCACACCACGCAGTGACCAGGTGCCCACCTCCCCCCGTCCCAGGCCTGGATGCCCCGTGGGCCCTCCCACAGCTCCACTGACCTCCTGGGGCCTCTGCAGTGCCCACCCTGCCACTCCGTGGCCACGTGCGGAGGCCACCTGGCAGGGACCTGGGGCACAGCAGGCCGCACAGGCCGCCGGGCACGGTGACGGGCAGCCGTGGGGACAGAGCCCTGGGCTGGGCAGGGGTCTGCAGGGGGACGCACCCCCGGGGGGAGAACGTGGGCATCAGTAGATGAGAAGGACAGGGCCACAGCCCAGGGCTTCACGGCAACGAGGCCAGCAGCTCAGAGGGGAGGGCCGGACGCCTGGGCCTCGAGGCCCCGCAGCGCCAGAGTGAGGGTCTGCCCGCCCCGGCGCCCACAGCAGGCCTCAGTGGGGCCCAGAGCTGAGGGGGCTTCCCCCCACACAGTACCCCTCACTCGAACTGTTGCTCACACACGTGCACACACACCCGCGTGACACACAGCCTCTCTACGTCCGGATCATACGGCCCCCCCTCTGACCGCAGGCGTGGGGTTTTATTAGGGCTACAAATCAGATATCCCATGGTTTGGGGCTGACGCTGGTTTTCCTAAGAGTTATTTAGGGCTCTGGCCGCCAGCGAAGTCCAGAGAGACCCCAGCAGCAGCGTGAGCTGTCCCGGCTGTCAGGGCTCCAGCGCGGCCTGAGGGGGTCTGTGAGGCCCGCACCGCCCGCCTCCGAGGGGACGCGAGGCCCAGCCCAGCGGCCGTCCTTGAGGGCCAGCCTCCCTGGCGGTCGGCGGGCATGCTCCTGCAGGCAGGCACCGTCCCGCCGCCCCTCTGCCCACAGCCCAGAGGCCTGTCGCCCAGGGTCTGTGGCCATGCGGAGTGTCACGGGGCTGGAGGAGGCACGGCAAGGGGGGCGTCCAGAAAGCCTCTGCACGCGCACGTTAGGAGCGGGGCGGGGGCACAGATCCCCCTACACCGTCAGGGCCGATTCTAAGGGCATCCAGGCACTGGCGGGTTCTCCCACTCAAAACAGCAGCATCCCCCATGTCAGAGACTGTGCAGCAGGAGGGCTGGCTCGGGGCAGAGGCTCGGGGGGCGAGCGGCTCCTGGGACTCGGGCTGGGAGACCAAAGGGACAGGGCACCCAGGCGGGCGGGCCAGAGGAAGGGAGGGTTGACTTCGGCCTGCAGAGTGGCCTGCTGGGCGCCCCAAACCAGGACTCTCCTCGAGGACACTCTTGGGGGCAACTTCGTGGAGAAAACAGCACCCGCCCAGGGGAGAGGGAGGACCCCGGCGAGGTGACCTGCAGGCCGAGTCTGTGGGCCCCCCTTGGAGGTCACTGGGGCCACGGGGCGGGAAGGGTCTAGGCGTGAGGGGTGCCCCAGCCCCAGCCCTGCAGAGGCGGAACCGGGAACACGCCCACAGAGCTGGGCCCAGGCAGGGTGCAGATATGGGGGGGGAAGGATGGGGTCCCCCGGCGCCCTCTGGGAGGAGAGCGGGCCGGCTTGCCTTCCCTTCACCGCAGACTCAGGGGTCCAGACCCACCCGAGGAGGCGGGGGCCAATCAAAGCCAGATGTGGGAGCAGCACAAAAAATGTTGATCATTTTGACCAGGAAAAGCCCGGTCAGAGAAATAATGAAGTGTCCAGGGCAACGGGCGCTGGGGGTGATCGCAGGCACGAAAGAGTGCCGTGTGCCGTGCAGGCAGCCGGCGGCCCTGGGGTCCCTGCGTCTGCCTCGGGGTGTCCGGCTGCACATGTGGGGCAAGGCTCCCCCTGGGCGGGGTGGGTGGGGCACTGGGAAGGAGACCCAGGCTCTGGGCCACCTTGCTGTTTCTCCCAGGGTGCCGAGCACCCTAAGACAAGCTGGGCAGGCAGGTGGGGGCGCGGGCGGAAGTGGAGCGAACTGCCCGGGGTGGGGGCACCCCGAGGGAGAGCCAGCATGGCTCCGGGAGGGGGTGGGCACTTTTGTCAGGACGGGACTCAGTGTGGGTCACGAAGCTGAGGCAGGAGAAAAGGACCGGAGCTCACGTGGGGCTGACAGGCCTTCTGAGGGCCGGAGCCACGTGTGGTCTGCACCCGGGGAGAAGCATGGCAGGCAAGCAGGGGGCACGGGAATGCTGTCCCAGGGCTGGCTGGAAAGCCCCTCCCCAAGCCAGTCCCCCGACCCCGACCCTGGCCCCAGCGGCGCTCCCAGGCCCCAAGGGAGCGGACTGGGGTGACATGCCCACCCAGGACTCAGCACTGGACCCGGCCCCGCTCCCCACAGCCTGCAGGGACTTTCAGAGGCTGATAAACAACCTGGGTGGTGGTGTGGCAGGCCCGGCCTGCCGTGAAACATTTCAGGCTAAGCTCCCCACCCCCCAGAGCAGCGGTAACACGCACGCCGAGCTCCCACGGGCAAACAGGACATGTGAAGTCCACTCCCGCACGCGGCGGAGTGTTGCTCGACCTTAAAGAGGAAGGCAGGCCGGGTGCCGCTTGGCCTGGGTGGGCCTGCAGGCTGTGATGGCGAGTGACAGAAGCAGGACCTGGGAGATCACACCCCCATGACTCCACGGCCATGCAATGCCGACAGGCAGGTCTGGAGACAGAGCGCAGGCTCGTGTGGGCAGGGGCCGGGGCAGGGTACAGGGTCGCTCTGTGGGTGACAGCAACCTGTGTTCAAAGTGATGCCAGCCATGGAGACACCCCTGCCTGAACACTCCGTGCAGGGGAGGACTGTACGGATGCGAACCGTACCTCCATAAAGCTGCTTGGAAGCACAAAAGAACCACCCTGGCGGGCTTTTCCGTGATGTGAGGAGGGGGAGTCCCAGTCTTCGCAGCCGGGAGGCAGGAGCCACAGCCTAGGAGGCGGGCCCCCCCCCCTCCTCGCACCCCAGGCTGGTCTCTCTCCTGGGTGGCCGAGCCGACGTGCAGGACTGGGCGGCTGACCGGCCGGGGCGCACACTCAGGCCTTTGTGCACGGAGCTCAGAATTACACGGAAGTCAGGAGGCGGGGGGACCCCACCAGAGCCCCCATCAGGGCCCCTGATCTGATTTCTTCAGTCCCCTCTGTGTTTTAAGGCCTGGGAGGGGGGTGGGGGGGGGCGCGGAGTTGTGGGGGGGCAGGCAAGGGTAACGGCTGTGTCCCTGTCCTGGGCCCCCTGTCGGGGCAGCTGGGGAGCCCACCCAGAGCACAGAGGACGGAGTCTCAGACAGGCAGGCTTCCTGGGACTCAGGCGGGGGTCCCAGTGGCAGGAGGAGTGGGCACCCCTCCCCGAGCGGTGAGGGGCCAGCCAGGCAGCGGGCGCCTGCAGCGGGCGACTCCTGCGACGTGCATGGAGTGAGGACACCGTGGGGCGGCCCCCCCGGGGGCCCCCGGCCCTGGGAGAGGAAAACCAGACACCGGTGGTGGGGCTGCGGCCAGATGGGTTTCCGTTCCATCCTGGCGGGCAGGCCTCACCTGGAGCTGCCGGGGGGTCTGGGATGTGTCCTGGGGGCCACGGGCCGGGCCTGCTGCAGCCATATCTCAGTGGCAGAGGCCCGCCGGCTCTCCCCGCTGGACCCCGGGTCTCACAGCCCCGCACTGGCCACTGTGGCCACACAGTAGATGGGGACCTTGGGGGGGCAGTGCAGTGGGCTCTCCCTGAGCGCCGGCCCAGGGTGCTCCCAGCAGGGCTGTCCCCACACAGGGAAGGGAGACCAAGTCCACTGCACCAGGCCCTCCTGTGCCCAGCCCCCCACAAGGCTGACCAGCAGAGGCCTCGGCGAGCCCAGCCCAGGGGCTCCTGAGACCCCCCCTGCAGGCCCCGTGTGTGGGGAGCAGAGGGGAACAAGCGGCGGGGCCCAGGAGTCTGCAGCGCCGTCATCTCCCAGCTGTGGGAGGAAGTGGGAGCCGGGGTCTCAGAGAAGGCAGCGCGGGGCCCGCATCCCGGGGCAGGGCCTCCCGAGGCGCCGGCTGTCTCGGTCAGCCTCCAGCCTGCAGCCGGCGAGGGGCGGGGGGGTCACACAGCCCCTTCTCCAGGCTCCGTGACGGGGGGGTGGGGCGGGCAGCCCCCCAGCCGAAGGCCCACTGGCTTCCTGTTCTTGCGCGGCCTGCAAGGCAACCCCCACCCCTGCCTGGCCACCGCGCCCAGCCTCCCTCCCGCCTGCCTCTGTCCCAGCCGGCCCGGCCGTGGCCATCCCACCCGCCGGCCCTGGGGGTTTTGAGGAGACTGGGGGTGCGGGGCAGCCCCCTCCTCCGTGGCCATGACCCGCAGATGCCAGGCCCTGGGGGACGTGCGGGCCCTCGCGAGCGGGGCGGCGGGCCACCGGGTGGAGGGGCTCGGGGGGCCTGCATCCGGGGGCGGCCGGCTCTGGACGTGCAGCGGATGAAGGATGGGCTTCCTCCCCTGGCCTTGAGTCGGGGTCCTCGGGGCCGCGGGGCCCCATGAATTATTTCTCTCAGGAAAATACCATTGACTCTGCGCTCGGCCTCCCTCCCGACCTTCCCCATCACTTTAAATCAACGCTGAAGGCTGCAGTTTGCCCGGACCTTCACCCTCAGGCGAGGGGAGCTTCAAAGGCCCACGTGACGCCTCTGGGGTCCCTCGGGGAGGGGGAGCCGGCAGGCTGGCTCCCCACTGTCTCCCCCACGGAGGGGACGGCCCAGCTCCAGGAGGGCTTTGGGGACCCGGGAGGCTGCACAGAGGGTGGTCCCCCAGCCCTTGTGGCTTTGACCCCCCCCCCAACCCGGGGAGAACACAGCCTGATTCCCAGAGCACCCACGACTCCTTCCTGCTCGTCTCCCAGACCCCCAGGACCACGGACACTCAGAGCCGGGCCCAGCTGAACCCCCGGGGGTGCTTGAGGTGGCTTCCAGCGGCAGCCTGCTTCCAGGAGACACCAGGCCACGGGCAGCTCCCAGGCACCAGACTCCTGGAGCCCCGCGTTGCCTCTGCCCCCCACCCCAGGGGTCCCGACGCCCTCCTTTCCCACCCGCCCCCGGGTGCGGCCCCTGCTGACTGCTCGCCACGTCCAGTCCTGGAGCCCTCGGCGGCGGCCACCTTCCCTGCGGGCTCTGCTTCCTGCCGGGACCAACCTCGCTCTGGACTCAGCTCAGCTTCCTGTGGACCCCCACCCCCCACAGCAAGCCCACTGTGCCCCACAGGAACCCCAGCCAGGCAGGCTCCATCCTGTCACCCAGACCCCCTGCCCTCACCCCCCCACTTTCCAACCGCCCCCCTCCCCGATGGGCATGAAGGCAGGCTTTTAAATGCAGGGGCTCAGGGTGACCTCAGGGCTCGGGGCAGGCGGCCTCCCTGCCGCTGGGGGTGGGGGTGCGTTTCAGGGCCGGCCTGGCTGTCTCAGGCCCATAGGCCCGAGGGGCCAGAAGGACCCAGGCCAGCTCACACGGCGGGTCCCCGCGCGGGGCGGGGGCAAAGCACACAGGGCCAGGCCGTCTCCACCAGCGGCACTTTATTCTGGCAGGGCGGCCGGCCGTCACAGGCCGAACCAGCCCGGGACGCCCCCGCGCCGCGGGTCGGGGCGCTGGCGCTGCCTCTGGTCCTCCAGCGCCTGGTCCCGGAGGTCCTCATCCGCGGGGCGGCCTCCGGGCTGCTTTCCCTCGGGAAACAGATCTGGGAACGTGAAGGTCTGCCCGTGCGCCTGTGGACAAAACAGACGGGCTCAGCCCGGGACCCCGGCAGGACGGTCCGCAGGGAGACGGAGCTGCCTGCCCCATGCCTGCAGGACAGACAAGGCCAGAGGACAGATACACGGGCCGGGTCTCAGCCTTCAGCAGAAGCCACTGCTGTGACAGGCCCCTTCTCACTGAGGCCGGCTCTTCAAGGAGTGTCGGCACTGGAGGAGCCCAGCGAAGCCCCTGCTCCCAGCGAGGAGCTGCCAGGCCAGACTGCAGGCAGGGGGGCAAGTAAACCGGGCACAGCTCGCGTCTGCTGCCTCCCTGGGGCGTTTCCCACTCGAAGTACCTACAGGCCTTCACCTACATTAAAGACTAAGACCCCTCCCGGCTCAGCTTGGCAAACAAAACGCATGTAACGTACAATGAAATATACATGCAAGCCGTCTATAAATCAAGACCGGCTCTGCAAATTAACTGGTTTTACGTCTTTCACTGAAAGTTCAGAATGCAGGAGGGCTGGCTAAGTCCCAGCCTGGACCCCCAACACACGGCCGGGGTACACCAGTCCAGCCTGTCAGGGGGCTGGGGAGAGGAGGGGACCTTGATGGCAGGAGGTGAGGGGCCACCTCCGCACACTGCACGTGGCAAAGTGGCTCCAAAGACTGGGGGGACCTGCCGATGTTCGCAGGGCCATGCCACCCACCTCTGGATGGGCAGAGAGATGGAGGCCGGCACCTGGATCTGGAAAGTTTTAATAAGGAAAATCAGTGAAGTGAGCTTGGTTCTTGGAGACCCTTGTTTTGTGAAGAAGTTTGGATTTGGGCAGGCGGCCAAGCGTGATCTGCAGCAGCCCACAGCGCCGGCCCCGAGAGTGGGGCGTTCACAAAGCCTGCTCACGCGGCGAGCGCAGGCCCCAAGCCATGAAAGGCCGCGCCTGTGCGCGCGGTAGCCCGCCTGCAGGAGGGGTCGCTTACACATTTCAAGACTCTCTTTCTTCTTCTTTAAAATACCAAAGGGCAATAGTTTACATGCAGGGCTGCTTGCCCAGAATGGGGGATTTATGTTTAATATACCGAGGTGATTCTGCTAGCTTTCTGAGGTGGGGAACCCAAAGTGACATTTTTAACTATAAATACAAAGACGGCAATCTGCAACAGCCTGGGAGGGACGGAGGGCGCCACGCAGAGTCCCCCACCGCCTCTCCCCGCGACGGGCTCCCTGCCTGGAGAAGGTCACCCTGTGCTCTCCCCCACCGTCTCTCTGAGACGGGGCTCCCTTCCTAGAGAAAGGCACCCTGTGCTTTCAGAAATAACTCTCCACCCTTGTGAAGCTGATGAGCAGAAAAGCACAGGAGCGGGTGGGGGAGCATCGCAGTGAAGAGTGAATACACCGGGAGGGCGTGGGGGCCGAATCCCGATTTCTTTACCAAACAGGGGTCTCCATGAACACGCAGCCTCTGTCCCTGGTAGGCTGCAGCTGGGGGCCGAGGCTCCATGCTGTGGGGTGACCCAGGCTCGCCAGCTCCCCAACTCTCCACCAGAAAGATGTTCATTGGGTTGTGGGGGGAAGTCGGGACCCCCATCACGTGAAACCGGCTTTCTCAAAGTAGCCAAGCCCACACACATCTGGGGGCTTCACTCGTCCTGCTGCCCGATGTCGGTGCACTGCTCTGTCAGCTCTGATGGGAGGCTGGGGGGAGGCCTCCCAGGACTCACGGGGGACAGAGAACGGAGCCCTTGAGGGGGTGAGGGCCCAACCTCCCGGCCCGTTTCCAGGCAGAGGTCTGCTGGAGTCAGCAGGGGGGCAGTCCGTCACGAATTTAATTTTGGAGCAGAGGGAAGCGTGCCGGGTGGGGACGCGCTGGGATTTCACAGGGAAGAAAGGCGGCCGGGTGGCAGCTGCAGATACACGGCTCGGCTTCCAGAGCGAGGTGGGGCCGGGAAACGCCAGGCTCGGATGACTCAAAAGCCACTTGTAACTATAGCTCCCGCTCAAGGGCCTCGTGGCGAATGCCGACATATGGGGTGTCAACCGGCTGCCATGACAAAGACAGATGGCCCGGCTGAACGCAGAGGACACAGGCGTCTTTATAAGGCCAACGGCTGCTCTCCTGGCCTGGATTGGCTGATTTTATGCACAGCAAATATTAGGCCAAATAATTACGGGGGCCCCCGTTTAGAACAACTGTGACTGTTTTTCAGAAAAGCTGCCATGCTAACTGGGTCTTTCACCAAACTGCCTCCTAAGGCCCGAAACAGGGCCCTGGGCAGAGGTGTTTTCATAATAACACCACTGCCACCTAGCGGCTGGCCTGCGGGCGCCCGCCCGACCAGGTTGTTTACAGGGAAACTGAAGGAGCTGGGAGACCCCTGCCCCCACCCCACCCCAGCCAGGGTTTCAAACAGCAGCCAACCGACTCCGTGCGCGGGTCCAAGGTCACCTGCCCCATCAGAGGGGTCCCACCTGGCGCCCACAGGCCTCACTGCCAGTGGCCAAGGTTGCAGATCCTGACTCCAGGGGTTCTCTGTCTAGGGGAAGCTCAGGTCGGCAGGAAGGAGCGGAGAGGGGCCTTGGAAATGCGGGTCTCACTCTCACCAGCTCGGGGTTTCGGTCAGCAAAGGCTCAGCTGGGGTGCTGGACCCCATTCCCGGAGCCCCTGCTGGGCAGGAGACCGTGTGAAGAGAAGCTGGCTGGGGTGGGATGGGGGGGTGACCCCCACAGTCCAGGCCAGAGGAGAGGGGGTCAGTCAGGACCCAGGACTCCCCACATGGTCTGCCCCTGAGGCGGGGACCCCTGCAGCCACCCACCTCCACCCCAGGCACCAACCGCTCCCTGGCCTGGACGCTGGTTACTGTCTGAACTGGCCCCGAGGCCAGGGAGCCTGCTTCTGTCCTCAGCACATTCACAGCTGGCCCCGGAGAAGTTCCCGGGAGCCTGCCTGGCCCCTCCCGCCCCAGCTGAACTGCACCCCAGCTCCTCCAGGGGCCCCGTGCGGACCAGACGAAGGGCCGCCTTGGGTCACGGCGGGCATGAGCGCTCACCAGCTGCACGTAGGCCACCTTGTAATCGGGCTGCTCTGTCCTGACGTTCCTGCGGTCCCTGCTCCGGCTGCAGCCTGTCGGAAGCAGGAGAGACAGAAGCCTTCACTCCCACCGTGCAGCTCTCAGCCCCCTAACCCAGGAACCCGCTTTCTAGAAAGAGGGACGCACGTGGGCACCTAGGTCTGAGGACGGCAGGCACACGCCTGGCAGGCACCAGCCTCTGCTTGGTGCAAACCCAACGGGTCTAAGACAACCGGAGAACTGGCCCTCCCTTGGTGTCGTGGAGGCTCTTAAAGCCTGACCTCCCTTCGACAGAGGGTCGTCATATTTACAACTAGGAAACCAGGGGCTGGGGAGCAGGGGTCAACGGGAAGGCATGAGAAAGCCCCAGTGGAGTAAAATGAGCACTTTGCTGACCAACGCCAGCGTGGGGGCGTCAAGTGGGGGCCCTGCTCTGAGGAGTCGGCGGGAACCAGGCCTCCAAGTCCCAGCCCCGGGAAGGAGGGCCCCTCTCCCCCCAGGCGTGCCCGTTTCCTCACACGCAAAGGACCACGTGCTAGCGGGGCTGACAGGGGCCAGGCCAGCAGCACTGACAGCCAGGCCTGCTGAGCTCGGGAGGAGCCCCCAGGCCCACGACCCACCATGCTGCACTCGGGTCCGCACGGCAGCCACCGGCACGCTGTAGATGCGCTCGAGGTAGTTCTTGAGATCCACTCTGGTCATCCTGGGGCCGGAGGGAAAGAGGGGCCTCTGAACAGGGTGGAGGAGGAAGCGGCCTGCCGGGTGGCATGAGCCGCTGAGCGCAGACACCGGGTGGGAGCTGGCCGGGGCTGGGGCCGGACCCTGCTGACCCTGCAGAGGCGTCTGGACGCAGCAACATGGGGGCAACGGGGGACCGGCTTCCAGGACTCAGTCCTGTTCACCCTGCCTGGGGCCTAGCTGACGCGCAGAGGGGAGGAACGGTGTGCGAGTGCCCTCTGGCTGCCGGGCGCCGCTGCAGTGCCCGGCCGCCTGCACTGCAGCTGCCGCCCTGTCCACGGCGCCCCCGCCCCCCCCCACCACAGGCGTCTCCCAGAAAGGATGGCCAAGGCGATGGCGGTGCCGTCCCCTCTTCCCCTGACAGGGCCCAGCCTCTCTTGGCCTGGCCTCCGAGGCGGACGGCATGACCCTCAGCTCCCATGGAGGCTCAAGCCGATCCCAGAGCCCTGAGACCTCAACATGGGGTGCAGAGAAGCTGTGTCTCCTCAGCAACGGGGGCCTCCGTGAAGGACCCACCCAAGGACGGAGGCTCTGGGAGCCATGGTGAGCAGGTGCCGGGGTCAGAGCCCAGCCTCCTGGGAAGGGCAGCCAGGCCAATGCAAGGAAAGAAGTTGGGTCTCTCAGGCTGGACTTTCCGGGGGTGGCAAGGAGCCCAAGGCGCCCTCACCCAAGGCTCTGCACACACCAGGCGTCGGTGCAGGGTTGCCTGCGGAGTTTCTGTGGTGGGAAGACCCTTGCTGTGAGTGGGGTTCAGCAGCACCTCCAGGGCCATGGGCCCCCCAGCCTGAATTCCTCTGGGGTCGGGGGAGGCTTACTCCATGGGGATCCGGAACTGCACAGTGTCCTCAGGCTGGGCCGTGCCGGGCCGCACCAGCTGGATGAAGAAGTTGGTGCGGAAGACCCGGAGCTGGGGGTTGCCCAGCTGGTACAGAGGGTACCTGCAAGGGGGTGGGGGGACGGGTCATGTCAAACGCCCAGAACACGAGGCTCCCAGGACGCCCCAGCAGGGTGCACAGGTCATCACGCCCATGGGGCTGAGGAGCCGAGGGGGCAGTCACCCACAGGTCAGCCCTTCCCTCACCCGGTATGGGGCAGCCAGTCCCATCCCCAGGGCAGTGTGGCCTGTTGACCCTCAAGGTCGGCCTTTGGAAAGAACCAGTGAATGATTCACAAAGAGACGACATGCCCACACTGCCCTGTCAACAGGCTCAGAGTCATGTGTTTGTTCAAAGTGCCGGCTGCACAGACACGCAGCCCCCGCATGGCTGTCCCCCCGGAACGGGCCCCACACCGGCATGGCCTCCAGCTCCCTTCCGCTCAGGTGAGGTGGGATCAGTCGGAACTAGCTTAATCTGCACTGGCTCAGCCCCGCTGAGAGGACAAGGACAGGGCCATCTCCACCCCCGCTCCCCCCGCACCCCATGCTGGAAGCGCCTGCTCATCCTTGACAAGAGTGAAGATCAAACGATTAAGGGTGAACAAACAAAGGAAAAAAAAGATAAGGGACTCGGAGGCTCAGGAAGGCGGTGTGTACAGGTCACCAGTACATGCTCACTGCCCGCCTCCCTCACCCCTCAAACCCCAAAGTGGGGCAGAGACATCTAGAACGTATGGGCGGCCACCACCTGTGGCTCCAACCCATCCCTTCCAACTGGACCTATGCCCCCGTGGGTCTGGTGGGTGAGGAGGGCCACACTGCCAACTGGACCCAACCAGGCCTCAGGGCTCATGGTCCAAGAAGGTGGGGGCCCAAGGTTGGCAGGGCCTGCGAGGGGTCAGGGGTCCAGTGGGAGCCAAGGAGAGGTGTTTCGGTGGAGGGTGGGCACAGGGTCTGATGATGCCATCAAGGGGTCCTGGTGACCAGTTTGCAGCATGGCACACGGCCTCTGATCTGGGGGGGCACCAAGAACGAGGGGAGGGGAGCCCGGTGAAGCCAAGTCCCAGGATGCCTATGGGCCTCTCAACTCTGGGGAGTAGGACTGGCCAAGCCGAGGTCCTGGATGGGGCATCCTGGGGGAGCCAGAGGCTCGAAGCCCTGACACAGGCCGGGACGCCCGCGGGCAGACCAGTTCTGAGCTAAGTGCCAGCTGACGTCTACTGGGGTCTCCTGGTGACCCCGTCGCACGTGGCACTGCCGGACGCCAGCAGCAGCACCTCCCGACGGCAAAGCGTCGGGCACGGGGCGGGGGGCCGGCGTGCCCGCCCTGTCCTCGTGGGGCCGCCTCGAGTGGCCACCAGGCTCGCATCTTCCCCCTGGTGACCGGCCGCGGGCACTGCAGGGGCCACGGTTCGGGCCCCTGGGGAGCTGCCGGGGCGGGGGGCGCGCACAGCCCGCGGGGCCCAAGGCCTGAGGCCGGCGCTGACCGGCCGCACCGACCTCCCGCCCACCTTCGCCGAAGGCCAGGCTCGACCCCGGGAGAGCCTCGGGCCCCGCGGGCCCCGGAACGACCCCCCTCCCCGGCCCCGCCCCGCCCCGCCCCACCCCCACGGGCGCCCAGACGCCGCGCGTCCCGCCGGGTCCCGAGTCCCGACCCCGCGGCCCGGCGCCCGAGCCCAGCCTTGGGGGCGGCCACGCCCCCGACCCCCAGCGCCGGGACCCCCCACTCACAGCACGTTCCGCGCCATCGCCCGCTTCCGGGGCCACGGACGGAAGGAGGGGCGGGCCCAGCTTAGGCCCGCCCCCCGGCGCAGCGCCCCCTGGCGCCCGGGAGGACGCGCGCCGCCCGCACACCTGGGCCCCACCTGGGCCCCACCTGGGCCCTGAGCGCTGCGCACCCAGCGCCCTAGTTGTGCCCGGCAACACACCCTAGTGCCACCAGCCCCTCACGTCCTTCCTCCTCCCCGGGGCCCAGCGCACCAGTGGACCACCACGGATACCACCACGGATGCCCCCACGACTCCAGCCTAGTGCCCAGGCACACTGCTGGCCACCCAGCACCCAGAGCCTGCCACCCTTCCAGCTGGTGGCCCAGGTGGGAGACTGGGGGAGTGGGGAAGGTGTGAATTCGTGGGAGACCCCAGTCGGTAAAGGATCCGCCTGCCAGTACAGGAGACCCGGGTTCAATCCCTGAGTTGGGAAGATCCCCTGGAGAAGAAAATGGCAACCACTCCAGTGTTCTTGCCTGGAGAATCCCATGCAGCCTGGTGGGCTCCATACAGTCCATGGGGTTGTAAGAGCCAGACACAACTGAACAGCTGAACCACCACCTCTCGCTACCTGGCCACAGTGGCTGCCTCCCTCTGTCCGTGGAACTCTACCACCCCAGCCCTTCTGGCCAAGTTCTCATGCCTGAGACGCCCCCCAGGGGCCCCCAGCCATGCCTGCCCCCCCAGCATCCGTGAGGCCATTGGCTTTTCCAGGCCTCAGCTGGCCCGCCCTGCTTCCAGCCTTGGCACAGCCCTCACTGGGGCCCCGTCACAGAGCAGGATCAGAGACCCTCTGTTGTACATCCACCCCCACGTACACACAGCAGGCAGATCTGGGGGGAGCGGGGCTCTCGGGTGGGGGCAGGACAGCAAGGAGGCAGGAGCAGGGGAGCCTGGGAGGGCGCAGGGGCTGCTCCTGGGGGCCCCAGGGTGGGAGGGGGCTGGAGGGCCCTCCTCACTGTCATGCTTGGTGCCGGAGACCCTAAGTGGATTCCTCTAGGATGAAGAGACCCATGGTGGGGCGCGGCTGCTGGGAGGGTCAGCTGTGAGTGGGGGGCCGCGTGCCTGCAGGGGAGGGCAGAGGAGGGCTAGGCAATGTCCGGCCGCAGCCAGGGCCCAGCGAGGCTGACGGTGACCGTGGCAGGGCCCCAGAGGTGGGGAGAGGGCGGGAGCTGGAGGACAGGGGTCCCCCAACCTGGAGGCTGGGAAACTTTCTGCTTCATTTGTAAAGCTTTGACTCAGCAGCCACGTGGCCAACCCAGGGAGAGGTCTCCATGTTGCTCAGAACGTGGCTGGATGGGAGGCGGTGTGGGTCGGCATCCTGCTGGACCTCAGTAGGCTCTGATCAGTGAGGCTGAGAGCGCGGAGGTCCTCGATGGGGTCTCAACAATGCAGACCCCGCAACACTAGACCGCTTCTCTGATTATCTGCCAGCTGGATTCTTCTCCTTCCGGCCTGGGACCTGTGAGTGCGAGGTGGGTGAGTCTCGATCCCCCGGGCCCCGCGGGCGGCCTCCCACCCCAGTCCCTCCCACCCTCCCCCCCAGCCCGGGTCATCACCTCCCCCCCTTCCTGAGCAGCACACAGCTTCGGGGGCTGAGTTTGCCAAACAGAGGAGAGGATGCCAATTAAATTCAAAGCTCAGATAAACAACTGTCTTTATTGTTTTTTAATAGACTCTTTAAAGAATGATTTTAAGTTTATAGGGAAATTGCTGAGAAAGTACAAAGGATTCCCATACACTCAGTTTCTCCTGCCCCTCAGCCTCCCATAGCATTAACACTCACACTAACGTGACACACATGTTACAGTTGATGGAGCAATGCTAGTGTGTTGTTGTTAGCTGAAGTCCATAGTTGGCTTGAGGTTCACTCTTGGTGGGCAGTCTACAGATTTTGCCAGATGCACAGGGACGTGTCCACATAACAGCACCGCACCTACGGGGGAGTCATTGCCCAGAAAACCTGCTGAGCTGCTCCCGTCCGCCCCCGGTCCTGACCCCGCACCCGTGGGTCGGCCTGCTGTCTCCATGGGTCTGCTTTTCCAGACTGTCCCGTAGTTAGGACCACACACTCTGTAGCCTTTTCAGACTGGCTTCTTTCCCTTGGCACTTACATTTGCTCTGCATCTTTTCACGGCTTGTGAGTGGATTTGTCTTTAGAGCTGAATGATACTCCATCAGACGACACAGGATGAGATGGTTGGATGGCATCACCAACGCGATGGACATGAGTTTGAGTAAACTCCAGGAGATGGTGATGGACAGGGAGGCCTGGTGTGCCGCAGACCATGGGGTCACAAAGGGTCGGACACGACTGAGCGACTGAATGGAACTGAGCTGATAGGCCCTCACCTGGTGTACTGCAGAAAGGTCCCCACTCCCCCACTGAGGGGCCGTCTCGACGGCTTCCCCGTGCTGGCCATGATGAATAAGCCGCCGTACTGATCCAGGAGCAGGTTTTTGCACAGGCTTGAGTCTTCAGCTCTTCGGGGTTCGGAGCCAAGGATCGTGGCGGTGGAACCCATGGTGTGTGTGTGCCGTGCGTAAGACGGCGCCTCGCGTCCCCACCAGCCACAGCGCGGTATCTGTTGGTGTCAGTGTTTTGGTTCGGGCCTTACAGACGTGTAGGGACATAGTTCTTTTATTTTAAACAAACATTTTCATGTGTTAGATCTGACCTCCTGATGTGGGGCCCCCCGAGCTTGGTGCCGGGGAGGCCCAGCAGTGGCCCGGGGGAGGAGGCACCCCCACAGGCGGGTGAGGAGGGGGGTGGGCAGGAGCCCTCCCAGGGGCGGCCTCCCCACTGTGCTTTGCAAGCCAGACTGGGGGGCGGGGGCTTCTTTCTGAGAGTAGTGGGCATCCCTGGAGGGCTCCAAGTTGGGCGGTGGGTGGGGGGGAAGATAAGATGAGCTTGGAAGTGCCTTGGGGCTGCCGCTGAGGACCACGGTGCCTCAAGATAAAAGAGTGAGATGCACTGGCCTGGCTGGGGGTGTGGGGAGCAGGGGGCGGAGGTGGGATGGGGCTGTGGTTTTACATGCGGCCGTCAGCGAGCCTCACGGAGGAGCCAGCACTCCCAGGGCATGCAGAGGCCGCATTCGAAGGCCCCCAGCCACGTAAGAGAGAGGCAGAGGGCGGGGTGGGGGCGAGCCCCAGACCTGCGGGTCTCCCCAGGTTCACAGGCCCAGAAGCTGAGCAGGTTCCCCCTCCTGGGGTGGGGGGGGGGGGGCTTCATCACAGAGCAGAACTGAGTAAATCACTGGCCACTGACTGCGCTCAACCTTCGGCCTGCCCCCCTCCTCAAGGCGGCAGGGGTCCTGGAGGCCCTCCCTACTCAGGGCAGGCTCTCCTGCCGTCAGCCCCATTCCTTGGGTCTTTTCCCAAAGCTTCCTCGTGAACGTCACCCAGCAGCGCGGAGAAGGGACTTGCTGTGAACATAAATGAGAAGGCACCCATGACCGCTTCACAGCTCTCAGGAGTTCCAAGAACTGGGGACAAGACAGCAGATGCTGCAAGCAGTGATGCTGTCGCGGGTCTCACTGCTGGGGGCCCCAGGGGAGGGGGGCGTGGGCCGGGGACTGGGGGCAACCCCAGACATACGGTTCTCATGAGTCTAAGCATCACAGCCTAGTCTTGCAACCTGGGCGACTCCGAATGTTCCAGAAAGTTCTGAGGGCCGTTCTGAAGAGGGTGGGGGAGGCCAGTAAACACACAGTCTTGATGGAGGGTACGTGCAATCAAGCACACGTCTCGTGGAAGATGTTTTCAATGGTTCTCATGCCTTCCTAAGTATGAGGAGATGCAGGAAGCCGGCTTTATGACATGTTCTGGAAAACTGTCTGCGGCCGGTTCTGCCAGTTTCCCAGAGTGCCCCCCGTCCTGCCCTTTGTCTTCAGCTCCTGCAGGGCGTGTTGTCGGCCAGCGCCGTGCTGGGTGATGACTTCATTCCTGTCGAACTGGATGGTGGGCAGCATTCCTCATTTTACAGTCCCTTCCCCTTCCGCCTTCACTTCAGTCAGGACGCCAAGGGCGCTGCGTGGCCAGTGTGTTCCATGGCCAGGACTTCTGTGACGGGTGGCTCGGGTTCTGTGACTGGACTAGACCCGTCGACAGTCACCCCAGAGCTCTGGACCCCCAGTCTGCCTCCTCTGTCCCGGGCCGGGAAACGGTCGCCCTTGCTGCTTTTGCCTGCCCCTAGGATTTTACACAGTTACAGTGATTGACCTGACAAAGCTGGCTGGCTGGCCAATCCTTTCAAGTCGTCTGTAATCATCATTCACTTTATCTGAGGCTCAATCACGTTGTTGTTGATCAAAGAAACAATCGTCTGGTAAAATAGGCGGAATACACGTAATATAACAAGGGGCGTTAATAAGGTCATGAGCGTGTCTTTAGGCTGAGAATGTTAGGTGCGGCCCGCTATCTCCCCTGGTCATCTGGCCCGTCTGTTCTGTACCAGTTGCTATCTTTAAGGGAAATGATACACTGCTCATAAAGTCCACCAAAGATGTCTGCACGTCCAAGGCCAGCGGTGGGTCATCGTGACCCCTTACAGGACCGAGAAAGGAATGTTATCTTCTAAAGAGTTACATGGTTGACGTCAAAACAAGAAAAATAGATTTTTATGGTTGAGCAGGTATTCCTTTCCTTGGGGAGGTCTGGTTAATGCATAATGCAGACACATAATGCCCACCAGAGGGGAGCGGGGAGGCCAAAGGTCAGGGGGAAAAAATGTCGTGTTAGAATTTGCCTTGCCTTGCCTTAGAGCTTGAATTTTTTTCCTCAGGTGTTTGCTGTCCATGTTTCGAGCTACTGGTGTGGCCTGGCTGGAGGAGGCCGCCTGAGCCCCGCAGGTCTGTCCCCGGGAGTTCCCGGCACCGTTGTGGGACGACGTGCCTGGCCTCCTGGAGGGTGGAGGGGCCGTCTCTCACTGGGGTCTGCACACAACGACCAGGGCCCTCAGCAGGGGTCGGGGGCGGCGCGACGCCCCAGGAGTCTGCACTCATACTTGGGCTGCACGCCTTTCTGGCGTGGTTCTGGGTCACTCGTGTTTCTGACCCTGTCGCTGGCCCGTCATTTGCTCACGGCCCCCTCTGAGGCTCTGCGTTGGGCTTGTCTCTGGGGGTCCTGACCCCCAGCACCTCAGGATGCAGCTGTGTTAGGAGCGGGGCCTTTGCAGAAGCAATCACTAGGGTGGGCCTACTCCAGCGGGACCCGGGTCCTTGTGAGAAGGGGTCAGGACCCAGACACACGCAGCGGGATGGGCCTGTGAAGGCCCCGGGGAGCTCGGCCGTCTGCGGGCAGAGCAGAGTCCTCAGGAGGACCGCGCCCTGCCCACACCTGGGTCTCGGGTTTCAGCCTCCAGGAAAACGACAGTAAACGTCTGCCGTTTAAGCTGCCCAGGCTCTGGGCCTTTGCTATGGTCACCTAGCAAACTAATTAGGGTGTTAATGTTTTCCTTATGGATTTCCAAGTGCATTTAATGTATTAATTATATCACGCCCTCGGGGCTTCTCTAGTGGCTCAGTGGTAAAGAACCTAGCTCCAATGCAGGAGACACAGGTTTAATCCCTGTGTCGGGAAGATCCCCTGGAGAAGGAGATGGCCACCCACCCGAGTGTTCTTGCCTGAGAAAGCCCACAGAGAGAGGAACCTGGCGGGCGACAGTCCATGGGGTCGCAAAGAATCAGAGACGACCTAGTGACTGAGCGACAACAATAACCCCCTTGTCTATCATATTTTACCCAAAATATTTTCCCACTTTTGTCATTATACGTTTAGAGTTTCAAAGACAGCTTTGTTGAGATGTAGTTGGCATATCAATACAACACACTGCCCATGCTAAAACACATCCCAAGACAAGTTCTGACCCGTGCAGACACCGCGAGACCCTCACCGCCGTCAGGATGGCAGGCACATCCATCGCCTCTAAGAGGGTCCTCTGGCCCCTGCAACCTCTCCTGCCACCCTGCCATGCCATACCCCACCCCCAGGTCTTAAATAACCAGTGGCTGTGTTCGTATACATTTTCTAGGGTTTTCTATAAATGGAAGTATATAGCATGTACTGTTTCTTGCCTGACCTCTTGTCTCTCAGTATAACTATTTTGAGGTTCATCCGTGCCTGTTCATGCATCAGTGGGACATTCCTGCTGATTGCCACCGTATGGACACAGAAAGAATTCTGTTTATCCGTTCATCTGCCGATGGACCTTTGGGTTGTTTCCAGTTTTTGTCAATTAAAAATAAAGCTGCTATTTGCATTCATGTGAAAGTCTTTGTAAGGACAAACATTTCCTTTTCTCGTGGGGAAATGCCTAGAAGTAGGATTACAAGATCACTTGTACGCTTAACTTTTACAGAAAAAGAGACGCTGCCAAACTGTGTTGGTTTATGCTTCCAACAGAGATGTGGGGACCCTCCTCCCTGGCTATTTGGACGGTCAGTCTTTTTGATTTTAGCTTTTCTCCTAGAGTGGTGTCCCCGTGATTTCATTTTTCATTTTCCCAGTAACTGATGGTGTCGGGCACCTTTTCACATCCTGATTTGCCATCCAATTATCTTGTTTGGTGAAGGGTCACTTCTAAGACTGGGTTTTCCCCATTTTCAAAAGTTGGTTTATTGTTGTGTTTTGAAAGTTCTTTTTATATTATGGATCAGCCCTTTATGAAATGTATGCTTCGCAAAGATTTTCTCCCTGTCAGTGGCTCATCTTTTCATTGTCTTTACAATGCCTTTTGAAGAGCAAATTTTAAAAGGTCTTGATGAATTTCAACTTACCTATTCTTTTTTTTTTTTTTTTCAGGGATTATGCTTTCCATATCGAATGTAGGAGATCTTTGCTTTGTCTGAATTCACAGAGGTTCTCCCCTGTGTTTGTATGGTTCTAGTTTTACATTTAGGTCTATGATTCATTCACTTTGAGTTAATTTTTGGATGTAGTATAAATGATGAGGTATAAATCCAAGTTCTCCTTCTTCTTCTTTTTTTCCCCTTCATTTGCTTGTGGATATCCGATTTATTGGAAAGGCTGTTACTTCTGCACTGAATTGCCCCTGCACCTGTGGATGATCAAGTTGTCCATGAATAAAGGAGTTTCTCCTTCCTGCTCTTCAATCTGCATGACTTTTTCTTCTTGCTTGATTGCACTAGCAAGAACCTCGAGTACAATGTTGGATGGAAGTGGAGAGAGCAGACACTCTTGCCTTGCTCCTGGCTTAAGTGAGAAAACATTCAGTCTTAGATGCCCTTGTTGGGCAGAGGGGGTTTTCCTCTACTAAATTTGCTGAGAGCTTTACTTTTTTTTTTTTTAATGAAATCAGGAATGAGTGTTGAATTTTGTCAAATGCTTTTTCTACACCTACTGAGATGACTATATGGTTTTTATTTTTCAGTTTGTTAAAATGGTGAGTTACCGACTGATTTTTAAATGTCCCAACCCTGCATTGCTGGGATAAAACACATTTGGTCTTGATGTGTTATCAATATTACACATATTGAGTGCTATTTGCAAAATTTTGTTTAGGACTTTTGTGTCTATGTTTATGAGGAATAGTGGTCTGTGGTTTTCTCTTCTTGTACTATCTTTGGTTTTGGTTATCAAGGTAATGCTGGCCTCATAGGTGAGTCAAACTTTTTTTTGTAGAATTTGTACTTTGTTGTTGTTTAGTTGCTCAGTCGTGCCCAGCTCTTTGTGACCCCATGGACTGCAGCACGCTAAGCTTCCCTTCCACGCTCAGACTCATGTCCATCGAGTCGGTGATGCCATCCAACCATCTCATCCCCTGTCACTTCCTTCTCCTCCTGCCCTCAGTCTTTCCCAGCATCAGGGTCTTTTCCAGTGAGTCAGTTCTTCACATCAGGTGGCCAAAGATTGGAGCTTCAGCCTCAGCATCAGTCCTTCCAATGAATGTTCAGAGTTGGTTTCCTTTAGGATTGATGTAACTGCTATTATTTTTTCTTTAGCCGTTTGGTATAACCCACCAGCAAAACCTTCTGGGTCTGCAGTTTTCTCTGTGGGAAGGTTTTAAGTCATAACTTTCAATTCTTTAATAGATACAGAATTATTAATATTATCTTTCTTTGATTGGCCTTTGATATTTTGTTTTGAAAGTCACTTTCATCTCACTTGTTAAATTTATTGTCATAAAGTTGTGCATAATATTCCTTGGTTATTCTTTTAATAGCTGTACAATCTGTATTGGGCTTCCCTGATATCTCAGTTGGTAAATAATCCACCTGCAGTGCAGGAGACCCCAGTTCGATTCCTGGGTCGGGAAGATCCCCTGGAGAAGGGATAGGACACCCACTCCAGTCTTCTTGGGCTTCCCTGGAGCTCAGCTGGTAAAGATCCGCCTGCAATTCGGGAGACCTGGGTTTGATCCCTGGGTTGGGAAGATCCCCTGGAGAAGGGAAAGGCTCCCCACTCCAGTATTCTGGTCTGGAGAATTCCATGAACTGTAGAGTCCATGGGGTCGCAAAGAATCAGACATGACTGAGTGACTTTCACAATCTGCATTGATGTCACCTCCTTGTTCCTGATGTTGGTCACTTCAGTCCTATCGCTTTTTCTCTTTTCCTGATCTGGTTTATCAATTTTTATTGGTATTCTCAAAAAACAAAGTTTTGGGTTGGTTTTCCTGCTTTTTCTATTGTTCTTCTGTTTTCTATTTCATCAGCTTCTTCCTGGTCTGTATTATTTCCTTTCTCATGCTTACTTTGGGCTGATTTGCATTTCTTTTCCTATTTTTCTTCGGGTAGAAGCTGGGGTCACTGATTTGAGCTCGCTCTTGTTTTCTGATATAGGCATTTTGTAGGAGAAATTTCACCCTAAGTCCTGCTCTAGCAGTTTTGCATAAGTTCTCATGTGCTGTGTTTTTATTTTCAGTCTGTTGAGAATCCTTCCTAATTTCCTTTTTGATTTTTCCTTGACTCAAGGACTATTTAGAAGTGTGTTATTTAAATTCCAAATGTTTGAGAATTTCCCAAAGACTTTTTCCTGTTATTGATTTAAAATTTAATTCCATTATGGTCAAAGAATATAATTTATGTAACTTGAATCCTTCTCAACTTATTAAGTCTTGTTTAATGGCCCAGAACATGATCTATATTGGTAAATGTTCCATGTGCACTTGGAAAGAATGTGTATTTGAATGGCATGCTCTATAAATGTCAATCAAGTCAAGTACTGCCCTAGTCTCCTAACTTCTTGCTGATTTTTCTGCACTAAGCAATTAATCATTAATTTCCAATTAATTATTGATAGAGGGGTACTGAAATCTCCGAGTGTAACTGTGCATATAATTATCCTACCAGTTATAGCCTGTTTAACTTTATGTATATTTCAAAGGTCTGTAATTCCTAGTAACCTTTGTGTGTCTTTATATTTAAACCATGCTTCTTGTAGGCAGGACATAGGAGGATTCTTCCTTTTTTAACCCCAGTATGACCATCTCTGCCTCTTCAATGGGGTGTTTAGACCCGTTACACGTAACGTGCCTAACCATGGAAGGAAGCAAGTGCACCATTTCTCGTCCATGCTCTGTGGGTCCTGTCTCTTTTTCCTCCCTCTTCCCTCTTCTTCTGCAGCAGTCAAGAGCTGTATATATTCCGTTTCGTCTGCTTTGCTGGGTCTTTCGATCTGTGCTCTTGTTTTGGCTTTAAGGGGTTTACACTGTGGACTCTCACAGTTGTTTTTGATTGATTGGTTTTCCTCCTCCTTATGGCTGGCTTTTTCCTGCTTCTTTGCCTGCTTGCTACTTTTTGATCAGATGCCAGACATTGTGTGATTCCCCCTTGTTTGTGCAGGACCTCTTTCTACTCCTACGAACGTTCTGGAGCTTTGTTCTGGGGAGCAGTTAAGTTACCTGGCCATGAACTGATCCTCTCTGGTCTTGACTTTTTTGGTTTGTAAGGTGGGCCTGGGGAAGTGCCCCACTCAGGGTTAACTGCTCCCAGTGCAATGCAGGAATTTTCCAAGTGCCCAAGGCCCCCGGAGTGGCCGTTTTCCGAGTCTGGTTGGTGGGAACGGACCCTGTTCCCAGCCCTGCTGAGCAGTGGACATTGGCCCCTCCACCCCTCCTGGCGGTTCTCTTCCAAGCCTTGAATAATTTCCTCCAAGCACGTGTTGCTCTTTACCCGACTGGATGTGGGAGCGGGCCCCTCTGCAGGCCTCTGGGGCTCCTGCTCACGCTCTCGACTCCGATACTCTGTGCCATGAACTTTTGTTGCCTGGGTCTCCCTGGACCCTCAGCTCTTTCTCATCAGTTCAAGGATCCCACTGGGCTCCCCCCCAATTTCCCCCTTCCTCTCTCGAGGAAGCAAGTTGAGCAATTCTAAGCCTGAAGCTGATTGTTTCTCATCTCCTAGGGACCAATGCTCTTAACTGTCTGATGTTTACTGCCCTGAAAAATAAATTGTTTCGTGTACTTATATGGTTTTTTGTTGTTTGGTTTTGTTTGGAGGGTTGCTCCAGGCAGGAGGATAAATCTGGTCCCTGTTTCTCCATCTTGCCCAGAAGCAAATGTCTGCCTTTTAATTTGGATGAGCATTTTTTGATATACAAAAACAAACCTTTTAAGCTATGAAATTTACTGAGTCTTTTCTTCTATGATACTTTCATTGTTTGTAAGCTTAGAAAACTGTTGCCAGGATGAAAGCAGATAAATACATACCTATATTTCTCTATAGTTCTATTTTAAAACTTTGTTTTTTTCTTCACATACTGACCTCTGTAACTCTCCTGGTTTGTATTTTGATATTTGGTATATTTGGTCCCGGAGTAAAAAGCTCATTACCTTTTCCTCCTCCTGAATGCATTTCTGATTTTTCTCAACCTCCTGATTAAATATCCTGCGGCCTCTGATGCAGGTGCTGCCAGATTCGTACGGTTTCGTGGTATCAGGGAGATAAATGTTGTAGATTCGTGGTATCAGGGAGATAAACGTTGCGGAGCTGGAATGGCTTGACCGACCCGCAGGAGAGGCCGAGGGGCTCCACGGCACTGCCTGTGTCTGGCGCCCTTCTCGTGGTCGCGTGACCTTGGGCCCCAGCTCAGCCCACTCTGAACTCCAGTGTGCTTTTCTGGAAAATGCAAGTGATGAGAGTGTTTGCCTCCTGGGGCTACTGTGAGGATTTCAAGAGACAAAGGCGAGGCAGCTTTGCCTGACTGCTGGTCTGCAGGGAGCTCTCCACACACATCAGATATGCTGCCTTCACTTCTGAAATCTGCTCTTAATTTTCAAAATTTTCTTGGCTCTTCCTGCCTATTTTTCCTTGTATGCGAATTTTAGGTTTGTCTTGCCAGCTCCCTCCCCACCCCTGGCTCACCCCTCACCCCCAAATAAATCCTATCAGAATTTTGGTTGGAAATCTGGCGAAACTATACATGAATTTGGGAAGATCTAATGTTTGCAAATGTCCTACCCAAGAATGTGGTGTGTTTTCTCTTTCTTTCTCTTTCAGACTTCATGTTTTTATTTCTCATTAAAGTGTGTTGTTTTCTTCCTACAGATCCTGAACATTTCTGAAGAAGGTTTTTTGCGAAGTATTTTTATGTTCTTCGCTCCCCCTCTCCTTTTTGTTTTAGAATAACATTTTTTAAAATTCTGCTTTCTCTTCTAACTGGTGGTTGCTAGAAAATCATAAAATATTGATGTAAAATGTGTATTTTGCATCTGGCTCCTTTCCTGAATTCTCTCATTCATTCTGAACGCTCTTCCGCTGACTCTCTGGGGGCTCCTAGGAATGTGGTATTTTGGTCTCCTCCTTTCCAGAAGTTGTACATCTTATTTCCGTTTAACATCTTTTGCATTGTCTTCAGTTTATAGAGCAGGGCTGGGCAGTAATGGTAAAAGCAGGCATCCTTGTTTGGTTCCTGTCTTGGACTGCAGATACCCCTGTGTTCCACCATCCAGGGTAGATAAAGGAAGTGCTTATTTATAATTTTCTATAGTTTATTGAGCTTGGTGTTTTGTTCTCAGAAATAAGGATTGACTTTCAGCAAAGATCCTTCCCCCGATGTTTAACGATCATGAACTATTTAAGACCTGCCAGAAACATAAATAAAAGTAGGAAGAACCTGCATCTGCCGCCCACCACTTGGCTTAAGAAAGACGAAGGATGTGAGGAAGGGTCCCGTGGCTCTGAGTGACCCCTCACTAGAGAAGCCCTCCCCCGCAGAGGGGAATGCTCATCTGAGAGGTGCACTCCTCATAGCCAGGCCTATGCAACTTATTTCCATGTGTTGAACCACGTCTGGGGAGTCCCATCGCCCTGTGTTTTTCCTTTGGCGCCTTTCTCAGAGCTCCCAGCGCTGTCTGGGAACCTTTGCCAGGGCACGCATGCAGCTCTGGGTCATTGTTTCAACCGTCAACCCCACTCACTCCCCAACGTGCCTCCTCTTGATGGAGGATCGGAGCTGCTCTCATTTTCCGTAATTACCAACAAGAGTGTGCACTCAGCAGAAACCAGTGGGCCTTTGCAAGCTGCCCAGGGGCGGACAAATGAGTCCCAGGTCTCATCCCCCAGCGCCTTCTCCCAGGATGGGCGAGCACGCTTCAGTGCACACCTCCCTCCCCGAGCCTTGAAAGGGGGGTGCAGACAGGAGTCTTGTGAGAACAGGGCCCCCTCCTGGCTCACGCCCCCGGATCACACCACCGACACGGGGCCTCCAGCGTTCCGGACATGATCAAGGCCACGTATCCCGTTTGTCCGGCCCTTTCATCTCTCTTGGTCTAGCAGAAGTCATCACTTTTCTGTTGTTGTTCTTCTCAGTCACTTTATTAACTTTTCAGATGCCAGTGTCATAACATTCTTGTTTGTTTATAGTTGAACATAAAATTGCCAGATATACATTCTTTTCTTAAGTAGCCATGATGAAATCGTTGTTTTCACATGATATTTCATTACTTCTCCACTCATGTTCATGGTAAACCCAAGTGTAAAAAGATTAGAAACAACAAACAAATTGTATATGTCGCTGTGTGGGTTCTATATTTTTTGTAGCATCCAGCGTGCATTCTTTATTTATTTTCATGGAGTGTAGTTGATTTAAAACACTGTGTCCATACTGCTGCCTGATGAAGTGATTCAGTTATGCATATGTGCACATTTTTTTAATATTCTTTTCCATTCTGTTTATCACAGGGTATTGAACATGGTTCCCTGTGCCACACAGTAGGAACTTGTGATTCATTTGTTCTTTTTTGCTTTGAAGGATCGGCAACAGCTTTGAAGAGAGTGGGCCAGTTTTCTTGAAGAGGATCTCATAATTGAATTGGTTGGACAGTTTCTTCACAGTCAGACCCAGGCTGAACTTTGGGGCCAGAACACGGCTTCAGTGGCGTTGGGTCCTCTGGGCTGTTCACGGCCAGGTAGGTGCATGAGGCCCGTGGCTCTCGCTGTTGACCGCACTGAGACTGATCACTGGGTTCCGATGAGACTCACCAGTTTTCTGTTTTCAGGTACACTTTTAACTTGAAAAATAATGGGAGAAATGTTCACCTCTAGGGTGTGAGGCACTCATTCCAATTTAACTTGAATTTTATGGTAAGGAAAGCAGCCTGGTGGTGGCCTATCAGACGTCCCCTCGACGTCTGTTTTAATCTTTCGAGGGAGGAGTGCACTGACCAGAAGGAAAGCATGTCCGTGTTAAAATAAAGATGAGGTGTCTCCCTTCCTGGGACACCAGTGCCGGCCCTCCTTCAGTAGGACGCCCTTCCCAGGTGCCAAGGCCACGCTGACTCGCTGGGTGAATCCTTAGTCCCCGCAGGCGTGTCTGACTCTGCGACCCCATGGACTGTAGCCCGCCAGGCTCCTCTGTCCATGGGATTCTCCAGGCAAGAATACTGGACTGGGTAGCCATGCCCTTCTCCAGGGGGTCTTCCTGACCCAGGGATCCAACCCGGGTCTCCCGCATTGCAGACGGATTCTTTACCATCTGAGCCACCAGGGAAGCCCATTTTATAGTAAAATGGAACTTTAAAAAAGAAGTGGGGAACTGTGCTTTTAAAGCCTGCCAGCTCCCATCAGATGGGCAGTGCCCACAGGAGCCCTGGCTGGCTTCTACACCTGGAACAAATTCCGTCCTTGCAAGGCCTTGTCCGGCCCTAAAACGGCCTGGATGGGGACCCTTTGGACATTTCAAAGTGGATTTTTTTTTTTTTTTGCACTTATAGTTAAAGAAGCTAGCTCTGTAAAACATCCCTTTCTCAAGATTCTGAGCCTGAGAGGACAGAAGTGCTCCCGGGAGGAAGCTCGGTGTTAGAACTCATCATGTCCTTGAAATGCAAGCACAACCCCCATTGCTTGTGACCAGAGCCTTGGCTCAGCAAGAAGAACATAAAACTGAAAAAAAAATGAGGGGAAACTTTTAAAACTGAATCAGTAAAACTATGAGATCTTTGTCTGTGTCTATCTGGATGTACGTACATCTTTGTATGCTTATAAATAGGGTCCTTTGTTCCTTGCGGTTAATATTACCGAAATTAATTTGTAAAAGAGCTCTATTTAGTTGGCTTACAGTATAGGCCTCCCTGTGGCTCAGGCAGTAAAGTATCTGCCTGCCATGCAGGAGACCTGGGCTTGATCCCTGGGTTGGGAAGATCCCCTGGAGAATGGAATGGCTACCCACTCCAGTACTCTTGCCTGGAGAATCCCATGGACAGAGGAGCCTGGTGGGCTGCCGTCCATGGGGTCACAAAGAGTCGGACATGACTGAACGACTGAACTGAACATACACACACGCACAAATGCTTACACATTAAATAGAGTGTGCAAATATTTCTAAATTTAACAAAAAACTAACCTAAGTTTTGAGAAGGAATCTTGTGATATAGGATTGATCTTCAATAAATGAAAATAAATTTAAGTTGCTGGTTTGATTAACACAGGCATGTCCTTAGGGCCATCGACATTAAGTATAATTAACAGAGCAGACTTCTGGGTGCCGAGGAGGAGGGAGGTAGGGGAGGGAAGGAGGGGGAGTTTGGGGTTAGCAGATGAAGACTATTACACAGAGAATGGATAGAGGGCAAGGCCCTGCTGTCTAGCACAGGGGGCTATATTCAATAGCCTGTGATAAACCGTTATGGAAAAGAATATTAAAAAAGAATGCATATGTGTGTGTATAACTGAGTCATTTTGCCGTGCGGCAGAGATTGGCAGAACATTGTAAATCAATTGCGCTTTATTCTTAAAAACTGAGGGACTTCCCTGGCAGTCCAGTGGTTAGAACTCTGCGCCTCCAGTGGAAGGGATGCGGGTTTGATCCCTGCTCAGGGGACTAAGATCCCATGTGCTGTGGGCTGCAGCCAAAAATTTAAAATTTAAAAAATTGAGAAAAAGGATAATTGTGTTTTATGGTATGTCTACTTAAAAACAGTTTCTCCAGATTTTGTTAATTTGAAACTTTAGTTTTGCTAAATTAAATTAAATGATGGGAATTCATTACATAGCCAGATCATTTCCAATGGAGATAAAATACTAAAACACTAATTGCTAAGCAAGTCTAAGTTTACCTACTGTATCTTCTTAACAGAGAAAACTAAAGCTGTTTGGGTTACCTGGATACATGTCTTATACCACATTGAGAAAATAAATTGTGCTGGGGGGGGTGGTGGACATTTCTAGAGGTTACAGAATAGGTTTACAAGTTTGCTCACCAGGAGATGTTGAGATGACAAGCAGTTCATAGGTGCTTGCTTCTTGGTTTTTGCTAAAGATTCAGGGTTTCTTTAAGGGCTACAAATTATAGTATATATGTAATTAAAGCTACTTTAACCTAGATGCCCACCAGCAGATGAATGGAGAAAGAAGCTATGGTGCATATATACAATGGGATATCACTCAACTGTAAAGATGAGCACATTTGAGTTGGTTCCAATGAAGTGGATGAACTGAGAGCCTGTTATACAGAGTGAAATAAGCCAGAAGGAGAAAAACAACTATTGTGTACTAACGCGTGTACTTGGAGTCCAGAAAGATGGTGCTGATGAGCCTGTGCTCAGGGCAGCAGTGGAGATGCAGACGTGGAGGACGGGCGTGTGGACGCAGAGGAGGACGAGAGGGTGGGACGGACGGACGGAGTAGCTCGGGAACACGTCCATCACCGCGTGTGAAACAGGCAGGGGGATCTCGCCGTGTGCTGAGGGGGCTCAAGCCTGGCGCCCTGGGACAACCTAGAGGGGTGGGCTGGGGGGAGGGGGAGGGAGGGGACACATGAATACCTGTGACCGGCTCATGTCTGCATATGGCAGAAGCCAGCACAACACTGAAGGCAATCGTCCTCCAATTAAAAATAAATAAACTTTTAAAAAGGGAAACATTTCAGCATACAAGGAAACTAGGAAGGAAAATAATAAAATGCATGTTTTCAGTAAAATAAGGGATGAAAAATGGAAATACATTTTGTTAAGGGGAAAGAGTATGATGTTGTCCTGAAGAATTTTAAAGAGAGATTTTTGTGTGGCAGGAAGCAGCACAGTTTTGTAAAGCAAATATCCTTTAATTAAAGATAAATAAATTAAAAACATAAAGATATTAAACTAATTAGGCTTATTTAGGATGTTAAATTACATGGGAAATATTATCAAACAAAAAACAACATTAAGCCTTCTTTATGTTATGTCTATATAAATATATTATACATTATGTGTTCCAGAAATTACATGAAATTCCTGGAAGCCTTGTGTGTTCTGACATAAAATGTTATCTGACATAAAAACTGAGGCTCCCACTGAAGGGGCTGAACCCAAGAATTAGGGTAAAAAAACAGAATCTGTAAAGTTTATGGCATATGTAGACAAAGTCCACTCTGCATCTACAAAATTTATCCCTCACTGTCAGACGTTTCCCATCCTGATGACCTTGTAAAATGGCAATAGCCTGCTCCTAAATCAGAGAAATTAAGATGGGTAAACAACGGCTGTAAATTGAATGAACAATCAGAGCTGTGGGAAACCCAAGACGGCCGCTTGCTTCCTCCCGTCTCCCTGACAAACCCTATTTTTTATTTGATGGAGTAAAGCCTTCCCTTGATGCAAGGCTTATGGCCTCACAATGACAAAGAAACAGTTTAAGGATGTGTGTTCCCCCCGGCCTTTCGCCTCCCACGGTCTCCAATAATCAAGGCACCCACTTCGCTGGGCAAATCATACAAGTCTTAACAACAACTAAAACCTCACAAACTTCTTGAAATTATCCGTATTCTTATCACCCTCAGTCATCAGGCGAGGTCAACAAAGCTAACGGGAAGCCTGGACTCAAACAGGACAAAAACTAATCACACGGCATTGAGTGACCTGATAAGTGTGATTACAGTTTTTATGACTTTTTGTTTGACATGTTATTGGCTTTTAATCTTTGTTTTCCAGATGTAAAAGAACCTCTCCCCTTAAGCTTATGATGACTGGAAACAAGTTTGTAAATTACCACCCTTGTAAACAGAATTGAAGCATTTCTCTCTTCTCTCTGCCTGACCCCTTCAGCACTAGGAAACTCCAGCGTCCAGCAGCCTTTCCAGGTGAGTAAGGAAGGCCACTTCCTGGCGGGCACAGGAAGCTCAAGACACTCTGGACCTTGGGAAGACAGGGATCCAGCCAAACGTACAGGTGCTGCCAGCAGCGTCTGATAGCATAGCTTTCCTGGCCGTGGGAGGCCTTTGGAAAGTCCAATTTGAGATTCTCTAGGAGTTAGTTTCAGCACAGCCAAGTGTGAAAGTGCCCATAACCCCAAAGAGGGCTCCCCTGGGGGCTAAGCTGGTGAAGAATGCGCCTGCAATGTGGGAGACCTGGGTTCGATCCCTGAGTTGGGAAGGTCACTTGGAGAAGGGAAAAGCTACCCACTCCAGTATTCTGGCCTGGAGAATTCCATGGACTGTGTAGTCCATGGGGTCGCAGAGTCGGACACAACCGAGCGCCTCTCACTTTAACCCCAAAGAAGACGTCCTGTCGGTAGACAGCACGTGGAAAGGTGCCCACGTCACCAGTCATCAGAGAGGCATCGGTCAAACCCACAGTGAGAGGCTGCTTCACTCCCATCACCAGGGCCGTCATCAGAAACACCCCCAGTGACAATGGTTGGCGAGGACATGGGGAAAAGGGAGGCCTGGTCGCTGGAAACGTCAGTCAGCGCAGCCACTGTGGAGAACAGTATGGAGGCTCCTAAAAAACTAAAAACAGACCTTCCCTATGATTTAGCAATTCCACTTCTGGGTATGCAAAGAATAGGAAAGCACTCATTTGAAAAGGCACCCCCCCCTTCTCATAACAGCATGGTTTACAATATGATAGCCACCCAAGTGTCCAGCAAAGGATGAGTGTCTGAAGAAGGTGTGGCATCTGTATCACACACACAGTGGAGTGTTTCGGTGGTGTTTAGCTGCTAAGCCGTGTCCAACTCTTTTATGACCCCATGGACTGTAGCTTGCCAGGCTTCTCGTTCCACGGGGTTTGCCAAGCAACAACGCTGCGGTGGGCTACCATTTCCTTCTCCAGGGGAATCTTCCTGACCCAGGGATTGAATCCACCTCTCCTACATTAGCAGATGGATTCTCTACTACTGAGTCACCAGGGGAGCCCCAGTGGGATATTATTCAGCCATGAAAATGAAATCCTGCCATTTTCCAGCAACATGGATTAACTTAGAGAACATTATGGTTAATGAAATAAGTCAGACCAAGAAAGACAAATAGTCTATGGTATCATTTTTATGTGGGACCTAAAAATAAAGCAAATGACTGTACATCGGAAAACAGAAACAGATTCACAGATATAAAGAACAAGTGAGTGGTTATCAGTGGGAAGAAGCGGGGGACGAGGCAGAATAGAAACATGGGATTAAGAGGTAGAAACTGCATAAAGTAAATAACCAGGATTTCCCTGGTAGTCCAGTAGTTGAGACTCCTTGCTGCTCATGCAGGGCACCCAGGCTTGATCCTGGTTGGGGAGCTGAGATCCCACTTGCTGTGCAGTGCAGTAAAAAATAAAACAAAAGTGAAAAGTAGATAACCAGCAAGGGTATGCTGCGCAGCACCAGGGAACCACGGCCGCTGGTTTGTAATGACTGTGAATGGAGTGTGATCTATAGAACGACGAGTCACTGGTTACACTCCTGAAACTAAAGGCATATTGCAAGTAACTCTACCTCAATAAGAAAGAAAGAGCCCCTGTGTCCAATTAACCTGAGGTAAATAGTCAGGCCAAGTTTCTTGAAACCAGATATTTTTTGCAAACAGTCTTAATCTGGCTATACTTGATGGAAATAAGGATAATTTTAGAGAGACAAAATATGTTTTTTAACAGTATGCCTTTGTGGATATTAACCGGTGCTATTGTCTTTGAGGTTTGGTATTTTCTGCTTAAAACTCACTTCCTAAATGACTCCTTGTTACTGTGTCACATTATTGTAAAGTTTAAGTGAATTATTAAAAGGATGTTCTAAGCTGCTTTCTGAGGCTGATCGCAGTAAATTAACTTTGGATGAAGATCAGACACCCTGTGACCTGCACCCAGGAGATTGTGAAGACTGAAAAAGACATCATTTAAAAGACTTTCTCTCCAACCTAGATGGAAGGACCCTTACCAGGTGCTCTTCACTAGCTCACGCACAGTGAAACTGAAGGGAATTGACTCCTGAATTCGCACTTCCCACTTTACAAAGGCCTCTGCATGAGACTGGTCTGCAGAGAGGACTGTTGACCTCAAACTCACCTTAAAACGACCATCAGGACGACTAAGACTGCAGGAGGGACCGCTGACCCAAGAGCAGGGGCCAGGCCTGTGAGACCCACCCCGTTAGTTCAGCTGAACTGTTATTCAAATGCTTGTCTCCCTAGCAAAATAAAAAGTTATTGTTCTGCCTATACTTTTGCCCCAGTGTTCAGGATGGAAAGAAAATTCTTTGGTGAAGTTGTCACAAAGTACCTCTACGTCGAGCAAAGTAACTGACCGTTGGGCCTGTCATCGAATTCCTCGGTCAGTGCAAGGCTGATGTAGGCCCCTCATAGCAGCCATCACTGACGTTTCAGATGTTCCCGAGATAACCACGCAGCTCGACAAACCTCCCTCCGGCCTGACCTCTCAGGTTCAAATTCTTCAGCACATGAGCGTGTCTGTCTCTTGTCTGATATTTCCCTCTGTTCTTAAGATACTGAGCACAACTTCCCAGGACACCCCCAGCCCCACTCTGACCCTTTCTTAATTAACAAATGTTGTCAGGAGAAAAACACAAGTAAATGAAGCCAGCAAGTCCTCCTGTCAAACACCATTACAGATGGCTTTTGGAAAGATTGCAAAGGAAATGACCCATGGTTTAACACCGTGTTAACAAAACTCCCAATTAATGAGGCTATCAATGAGGGCTCTCGGGGAGGAACCACGCTCCCTTTCCCAGGTTTCTGTTTCACGTGTGGTGTTGGAAACGATCCACCTTGCCAAGGATGGGCGCGTAAACATCTCAACAGCTGGCAAACAGGTTTATGGTCGCTGGCTTATTAAGTTTCCCCACTGTCAATACACAAGGAAATGAACGATCCTCCTTACTCTCCCCATTACAGAGTCAAGAGATCCGTGTCAGCAGGATACCAAGACACTGGTGGCAAAGTCTCTTAGAAAAACGAATTCCTAACACAGGAATGTGTGTAAACAGATGATCAGAAACCTATCAGGCAGCACTGGTCAAATAGCTGAGGAGGCTGCAAAACGCACTGAAGCAAAACAGACATCCTTCCACTCCCTCGCCCGGGTCGTGTGAGATAACAGGGCTGCCTCGGATCTGTGCTGGCAGGACGGGGGGCGTCTGTGCTACGGCGAAGACTTCTTGTTGCGTTTACCTCCGGAGCAGCTGAGACTCGCCTAGAAGGAATTTCCCAAGATGTAAGAAAAACTGACCCCTCAAATGACCTGCTTAGCTGGCTCTTTGCAGGCATGAGCAATTTTTTCCCAGTCTGCTTTATAGATAATTATTATTTTCATAACATGTATTTATCAGTCTTTTCCTGTCAATCCGTCCATGACACAAGTCTACTGCTCAATGTTTATGTGACCGTTCAGCATGGTTGATAAAATGCATAGCCTGTGAAATGTTTCCCCATTAGCAAGACTCTGTGCTTGTTTACTGAGTCTGATTAGCGTCCACCCTATGTGGATAACTAAGCCAATCTCTGCGCACATGGAAACGAACAAAGGAGGCCTAACGCAAGGGGCAGGATGGACCCAGGGCGGATGATGAGCACCCTGCCATCAAGGGACAAATATTTTGGTTACTGATGCTTTCTATCAAAACATGTATGATCAAAGGAGAGGAATAATGAAAGCAATTTTGGCATATTGAGGGTTGGGGGCAAATTATTCTGGCTTATACACGATTCAGTTTAAACTTTATTAAGCTCAGTCAAAACGGCCTGTTTATGGCCTACCCCACAAGCATTGTGCATCTGCTTTAATCATTCAAGAAAAGGGCGTATTGACCAGAGGTAAAGAATGTCCATATTACAGATAAAGACAAACACTTCCTTTCCTGGGATGCCAATGCTGGCGCTCCTTTGATGATAAGACTGCCTTCCCAGGCGCCAAGGCCATCCTGACTCACTGTGTACATGCTGGTCTGTTTTTCCTCGAAACCTTGAAGGAATGTACCCCTGACTTGTTTGATGTTCTTTGTTCTGAGAAGACATAAAACGGGGCTGAAAAACACGCTTCCAGGCAGCGGTCCCTCAGTGTCATCCGAGAGACTGCCTTCCGGCTTCTAGTCCTTCGCTTGGCTCAGAGTTCTTTTCCATGCCCATGGTACACTGTGCACGTATTTCTGTTGACCTGAGTCATCAGAAGGTGTGACCCGGGGACGGAGTGTTCTGTATGCGCTGATTTTTCATCCAGGCTCGTCTGCAGCCGATCATGACCTTTGCCTCAGTCAAGTGTCACGCTCGCGGAGCCTCTCCCAGGCCACCGCTCCCTCTGCGCTGCTGGACCTCATTCTTCCCTTTCCCTCCCTGGCACCTCTGTTCTGCTCATCTCGTTGGTCTGAGCTGACATCGGCGACCCTCTGTGGTTGACTTCCCGCTTGCTGTGATCACTCAGTCTCCCTTTTCTGTGGTCGACGGCTCCCAGTGTGGCCCACTTTTCTGTGCGATTTCTTGCCTTCCCGCTGGTGTCCTCAAGTTCTTTGCAGAGCGGTCCTCAGTGTCTGAGGGGGATTGGTCCACAGACACCACAATCCGGGGATGGTTACATCCCTTCTAGAAAACAGTGATACACCTGCACGTACCCTGCCTACATGCCCCCACGTTCTTCAGATCCTCTCTATACATTATTTAAAATGCCGAATAAAGTGGGAAGGGCTTCCTTGGTGGCTCAGTGGTAAAGGACCCCGCCTGCCGATGCAGGAGTTGTGCCAGACGTAGGTTCGAACCCAGGGTAGAGAAGATCCCCTGGAGAAGGAAATGGCAACCCACTCTTTCCCATTCTTGCCTGGGATTCTTGCCAGCATTCTTGCCTGGGAAATCCCACGGACACAGGAGCCTGGTAGGCTGCGGTCCATGGGGTTGTAAAGTGTCAGACGTGACTGAGCGACAGAACCACGGCAACAACAGCAAGCCAATGTACGTGTTGCGTGACTGGCTGTAAACACAGTGTAAATAAGTACGATGTGAGTGAGTACATACGTAGCTGCTGACGTGCAGCAGATGCAAACTTTGCTTTTGAGAACTTCCTGGAATTTTCTTTCCTGAGTATTTTCAATCTGAGGCAGGTTGAATCCAGAGGCAGAGGGCCTACTGTATACACTGGATACTAATTCTTCATCACTGATGTGTGTGTCACAAATACCTCCTCCCAAGAGATGCCTTGCCTTTTCACTTGTGGGTTCTTTAGATGCAGAGAAGTTTATTTTTTTTAAACCTTGTTCTTGTTGAATGTATTGATCTTTTGTCTTATGGTTTGTGGAGTTTGTGCCTGTTTAAGACATTTTCCTTGATAGCTGAGCTTTCTGATGATTCTCCTGTACTTTTTTCTTAAAAGTTCAGATGCCTGCTTTATTAGATGTAGAGCTTTCAGTGACCAGGATTGAAACCCGTCAATCCTAAAGGAAATCAACCCTGAATATTCATTGGAAGAACTGATGCTGAAGCTCCAGAACTCTGGCCACCTGATGTGAAGAGCCAACTCACTGGAAAAGACCCCGATGCTGGGAAAGATTGAGGGCAGAAGGAGAAGGGGGCGACGGAGGATGAGATGGTTGGATGGCGTCACTGACCCAGTGGACGTGACTTTGAGCAGACTCTGGGAGGTGGTGAGGGACAGGGGAGCCTGGCATGCCGTGGTCCACGGGGTCACAGAGAGTCAGACACGATGTCGTGACGGAACACAAGCCGCCACAAAGGAGGGCAGCACTGGTGTTTTCTTTGCTCGCGGTGGGTGTGCAGCTGTTTCAGCTGAGAAGAATGTTGCCCACCACCCAGTCCCACCTACAACACACCCTGGAAGGAATTCAACGCAGAGACCAGGAATGAGACACTCTGTGCTCTGGGGAAACAGGCAGAACAGGCCCTCAGTTAGTTAGACATTTTCAGAAGAGAATTTATGAACCCGCATTCTTGCACCTCCTCATACTTAGAGAAGCACTAAAACCATTAACTCAGATACCTGTTCCTCATCACCTTCAGCAACATTCTACCAAGACAGGAGCTTGGCTGCGGGGACCCTTTGACAAGATCACGGCTATACTGATCGCCAGCCCCCAGCTCTCGGGACCAGCTCCTCAGAGCTGCAGCGAGACTGCTTCTCAGACTGTGGTCCTTAGGTGTGAGGTGTGTGCACGCTCCGTGGTGTCCGACTCGCGACCCCATGGGCTGTAGCCCACGAGGCTCCTCCACCCCTGGGATTTGCCAGGCAAGAATACTGGAGGGGGTTTCCATTTCCTACTCCAGGGGATCTTCCCAACCCGGGGATAGAACCCATGTCTCCTGCATTGTCAGGTTGATTCTTTACCACCAAGCCACGTGGGTTCCCAGTCCTTCGTAAACCCCAGATAAAACTGAAACTCACAGATCGCCTGTTGCAGGTTCTTATTTCAGCCCACACAGCCCATCCCGTCCCCGTTGCTTCTGGCACCACACCTGTCCCCCCATCAGGTTTGCCTGTGTCGGGGGCTCCACGCTTCTGTGTCCACAGAGAACGATCCACTCCACTGGCTTAGAGGACCCAGCTTCACACGGAGGAGTGGCTGGTAGGAAAGATCCCCTCCCTCAGTCTTATGATGTCCAGGCCCTATTTCCTTGCATGGGAATTTTAGAATTAATGTCAGTTTATCTGGGAATCCATATTGAAATGTGGGTGAGTTGCCCTGAATTCACAGTTTAATTTGGGGATAATGAACATTTTAAAGATACTGCATCATCCTCTTGTTGAGCAGGGGTGACATTTCCAGGGATGTTGATCATCTTCGATACTTTTCAACAAAGGGATTTTATTATCCCTCTATCTTGTGCATCTTTTGTTAGATTTATTCTTATTGTGTTTTTTACACTTCTGTTCTAAATGACATCTGGGAACCCTGCTTCCTGTTAATAACTTTCAGTTTTTCTTTCCTGTGCTCACTGACACACACCCTAACCCTAAATTCTGAAACTTGATATTCAGTCACTCAGTCGTGTCCAACTCTTTGCGACCCCATGGACCGCGGCACACCAGGCTCCCCTGTCCTTCACCAACTCCCAGAGCTTGCTCAAACTCATGTCCATTGAATCAGTGATGCCATCTAACCATCTCATCTTCTGTCACCCAACTCTCCTCCTGCCCTCAATCTTTCTCAGCATCGGGGTCTTTTCTAATGAGTCGGCTCTTCACATCAGGTGGCCAAAGTATTGGAGCTTCAGCTTCAGCATCAGTTCATCTAATGAATATTAAGGATTGATTACCTTTAGGATTGCCTAGTTTGATCCTTCACCCCAAGGGACTCTCAAGAGTCTTCTCCAACACCACATTTCAAAAGAATCAGTTCTTCAGTGTTCAGTCTTCTTTATGGTCCAAATATCACATCCATACATGACTACTGAAAAAACCATAGCTTTGACTATATGGGCCTTTGTCGGCAAAGTAATGACTGCTTTTTAACATGTTGTCTAGGTTTGTCATAACTTTCCTTCCAAGGAGCAAGTGTCTTTATATTTCATGGCTATAGTCACCATATTCAGTGATTTTGAAGTCCAAAAAATAAAGTCTGTTACTATTTCCTCTGTTTCCCCATCTATTTGCCATGAAGTGATGGGACCAGATGCCATGATCTTAGCTTTCTGAATGTTGAGTTTTAAGCCAACTTTTTCACTCTCCTCTTTCACTTTCATCAAGAGTCTTTGGTTCTTCTCGCTTTCTGCCGTAAGGGTGGTGTCATCTGCTATCTGAGGTTATCGATGTTTCTCCCGGCAGTCTTGATTCCAGCTTGCGCTTCATCCAGCCAGGCATTTCACATGTTGTACCCTGCATATAAGTTAAATAAGCAGGGTGACAATATTCAGCCTTGACGTACTCCTTTCCCGATTTGAAACCAGTCTGTTGTTCCATGTCCGCTTCTAACTGTTGCTTCTTGACCTCAGGAGGCAGGTAAGATGGTCTAGTATTCCCATCTCTTGAAGTATTTTCCACAGTTTATGTGATCCACACAGTCAAGGGCTTTAGTGTAGTCAACGAAGCAGAAGTACATGTCTTTCTGGAACTCTCTTGCTTTTTCTGCGATCCAACGGACATTGGCAATTTGATTTCTGGTTCCTCTGACTTTATTTTTGTTCTGAATCCAGCTTGAACATCTGGAAGTTCACGGTTCACATACTGTTGAAGCCTGGCTTGGAGAATTTTGAGCATTACCTCGCTAGTGTGTGAGATGAGTGCAGTTATGCAGTAGTTTGAACATTCTTTGACATTGTCTTTCTTTGGGATTGGAAAGAAAACTGACCTTTTCTAGTCCTGCAACCACTGCTGAATTTTCCAAATTTGCTTGCATACTGAGTGCGGCACTTTCACAGCATCATCTTTTGGGATTTGAAATCGCTCCACTGGAATTCTATCACCTCCCCTAGCTTCATTCATAGTGATGCTTCCTAAGGCCCACTTGACTTTGAACTCCAGGATGTCTGGCTCTAGGAGTGATCACACTGTTGTGGTTATCTGGGTCATTCAGATCTTTCCTGTATAGTACTTCTTTGCATTCTTGCCACCTCTTCTTAATCTCTTTTGCTTCTGTTAGGTCCATACAGTCTCTGTCCTTTATTGTGCCCATCTTTGCATGAAATGTTCCCTTGGTATGTCTAATTTTCTTGAAGAGATCTCTAGTCTTTCTCATTGTACTGTTTTCCTGTATTTCTTTGCAATAATACTTAGGAAGGCTTTCTTATCTCTCCTTGCTATACTTTGGAACTCTGGAATTCAGAGTTCCTTTGCCTTTCATTTCTCTTCCTTTCTTGGCTATTTGTAAGGCCTCCTCAGACAACCATTTTGCTTTTTTGCATTTCTTTTTCTTGGGGATGGCTTTGATCACCGCCTGCTGTATAATGTCACAAACCTATGTCCATAGTTCTTCAGGCACTCTATTAGATCTAATCTGATGATTGAATCTATTTGTCACTTCCACTCTATGATCATACAGGATTTGATTTAGGTCATACCTGAATGGCCTAGTGGTTTTCCCTACTTTCTTTAATTTAAGTCTGAATTTTACATAAGGAGTCCATGACCTGAAATGAGCCACAATCAGCTTCCAGTCTTGTTTTTGCTGACTATGCAGAGATTCTCCATCTTTGGTTGCAAAGAATAAATCAATCTGATTTTGGTGTTGACCCTCTGGTGATGTCCATGTGTAGAGCTGCCTCTTGTGCTGTTGGAAGGAGGTGTTTGCTATGACCAGTGCGTTCTCTTGGCAAAACTGTGTTAGCCTTTTCCCTGCTTCATTTTGTACTCTAAGGTCAAACTTGCCTGTTACTCCAGAAATCTCTTGACTTCCTACTTTTGCATCCCAGTCCCCTATGATGAAAAGGACAGCTTTTTTTGGTGTTAGTTCTAGGTCTTCTATGTCTTCATAGAACCGTTCAACTTCAGCTTCTTTGGCATTAGTGGTTGGGGCATAGATTTGGATTACTGTGATATTGAATGGTTTGCTTTAGAAACGAACAGAGATCATTCTGACACTTTGGGGACTGCGCCCAAGCACTGAATTTTGGGCTCTTATTGACTGTGAGGGCTACTCCATTTCTTCTAAGGGATTCCTGCCCACAGTAGTAGATATAATGGTCATCTAAATTAAATTCACCCATCCCAGACCATTTTAGTTCACTGATTCCTAAAATGTTGATGTTCACTCTTTCCATCTCCTGTTTGACCACTTCCAATTTACCTTGATTGATGGAGCTAACGTTCCAGGTTCCTATTCAATATTGCTCTTTACAGCATCGGACTTTACTTTCAACACCAGACATATCCACAACTTAAAATTGCAGTTTTCACTGGTTTTCTTTATAGACGGTTATCTGATTGTGATGAATGATCATTTCTTTCCAGGGATTAGTAGGCTAGAAAATAGGGAAGCTGACATTCCTGCCTTACTCTTGATCTTCAAGGTAATCTTCCAACCGTTCACTATTAGGATGATTTGCTGTAGGATTTTGGAATACACCTTCCCACGGTAAGGAAATTGCCTTCTAGGTTGACTAAGAAACTGTGAACTGTGCTCTGTATCATCCCGTGTTTCCCCAGCCTTTAAACTGTTTGTGTGTGTTAAATTATTACATTACTCGGTTTTCTAATATAAAATTATTTTTGCATTGAAGGGATTCTCCCTTGATCATGATGTAGTTTGCAAAGGCTCTTGGTGGGCAGGGATTTCATCACTGGTTCAACATTTTTCACGTGAAATCGGTCTATTCAAGTTTCAAGCTTCAGTAAAGTCAGTTCGTTTCCCCTGGAAACTGACCATTTTATCTCATTTTTTAAATATTTTATCATAGAAAAGGTACCACAGACTTGTCTCTGCCATGTGCTTTCTCTTCATTTCACTGTGGTTTGTGCCTTCTCCCCTTCCTACCTCATCTGCTTGGTTTTCACACCAGACATTTTATCAGTCCTTCAGAAGAGCCCACTTTTTACTTTGCTGACTTTCCCTGGTAATCTTGTCTCTTTATTTATTGTCTTCTTCTGTCTTCCTTACTCACGTCCGTGCTTCTCTTCTGCTCAGGTTTGGTTTTTTGTTCCTTTGCTAACTTCTGACTGTGACATTTCAGTCGTGTCCGACTCTTTGTGACCCCATGGACTGTGGCCCACCAGGTTCCTCTGTCCATGGGATTCTCCAGGCAAGAATACTGGAGTGGGTTGCCAGTCCCTTCTCCGGGGGATCTTCCCAGACCCAGGGATCAAACCCAGATCTCCTGCATTGTGAATATATTTTTTACCATTTGAGCCACGCGGGGAAGCCGTTTAACTTACTACAAACACGGCTCTTGCCCTCACTTTTCTAACCTAGGCGGTCGGACCGAGCCATCTCACTGTAGGTCCCGAGTCAGCAGGACCTGTTCTGTGATCGTGCATCATCACTCACTTCTAAGGTGCTTCCTAAGCGTCTTCCCCATCTCCTCTGGGATCCATCAACTATTCAGAGTGCATTTTTGCATTTCTAAACCTATGCTCATAAGCTGCCAGCCATCGGATCTGACTGGGCTGCGGAGGGCTGAATGTTGGCTGAGACATTCCTGTTAGAGCTTGAAGCTTGCTGCAAAGCCTTGTCTGTAACCTGTTCCTGCAGAGTTTCCCATGCACAGTCTCCTTCAGAAGGACTGAGGTCCATCGGCATCCATCAGTCAGGCTTAATTCTTCTGTTCGGAGCTCGCATACCCACCCCCACGCCTTCCATCTTCCTGACTCCGTGACCCCGAGATGTGCTTGAAACTCTCCCGCTCCCGTCCCCGACTTGTTCCTCCCTGGAGTTCCCACCATCTGCGACTCAGCTCACGTTGTGCTGAACCTGCACGATTCTGCGAGCTGAACCCCCCCGCCCCCGTGTGCTGACCGCCTCTCCCCAGGGCGGCTCTCGTCCCGTCGTTCCTGTGAGAGGAGGAGGGACGGTGCTGGGCTCAGGGGACCCCACTGTTTGTTACATGGAGGTGCTCAGCCTAGAGTCCCCCAGTGCAGGAGGGCACGGTGGCCGGGTGCAGGGTATTCACATCAACTGCAAGTAGCCCTGTTGTGTGGGGGTGGGCTGCCCGAGGGCCGGCGGACGTGTGTGTGTGTGTGTGCTGGAGTTCGTGCCGTGTATGGGCACGTACCATCCGGGTGGGCGAGCTCATTGTCTGGGTCTGGCGCCCCGCAGCCGCCTGAGCTGGGATGCTCCCCACGTCCCCCCTCTCCGCAGAGCCCTCCCGGGGGCCCATCCAGGCTCGGCAGCTTCCTCCGTGAATACTTGGCTGAGCAAGGCTCTATGTCTTGATCCAATTTTTGTGATTTATATTTTCCGTAATTCTACTTGGTCAGGCCTTTCAGACTTATTACACAGGGAGTGCTCTGTTCTTGTAGAATATAGAAAGAACGGTCTGTGTTGCCACGACTGCTCCCTGAGATGTGCTCTCCTCCCCCTCCCTGGGGCCGCGTGCACCTCCCCTGCGCTGGGCTCCCTTCTGCCCTGTTTCTGGGGGACGTTCCTGCCCCAGACCTGCCTTCCGGACGCCCTGCAAAGGCCAAGCTCTGCTACCCCACACTGGCTTCAGAGCAGACCCGGGGGGCTGGGGGCCGGCAAACTGGGCTCACACGCGGGGTGGGGATGGGGTGACTGTCCACTGGCAGAGCTGGTGGGCACCTGGGGGCCTCTGTGGCATAGAAGACCACTGCTGGCGGTCTCCTGAGCTGACCCCTAGGTGAGCCCCTGGGTCCCTTGGGCTCCCAAGCTGCAGAGCAGCCCCCGCCACACCCTGCCCACCCTGGGGCCCCACTGACGAGCCAGCACACACGCAGTGGAGGGGAGCCTGCTCCTTTATTCACAGGCCCCAGAGCATGGACGCGGTGAGGACAGAGACGCGGGGGGCCCCTGGGGGCCGACACCCGTGCGTGAGTCCCCCGGGCCGAGGGTCTCTGCCTCCGGGAACCTCCTTTGGCTGCTCTACTTCCAGCGCCCGCCGACTTTGCCCTTGGGCGTGGTCCCGGCCTTCTTGCTGCTGTAAATGGGAAGCAAGTCGGTCTTGAGCGTGAGGGGGTCTGGGACCCTGGCTGGCCCCTTCCCCAGCCCCCAGCAGACCCCAGACCCTGGCAGCTCGGCCCGGCCCAGCCCTAGCAGCCCAGGGGCATCCCCAGCCTTGGTCCAGTAGCGGTGACTCACCTGTGCCTGCCCACCCGGGCCTGGGCGACTGTGTGCCGGGGGTGTTAGTGAGGTTAAGGGGGTGCGGGCAAGCGCTGGGCCCCTCTCCTTCCCTTCCCCACCCAAGGGACTCGGGCCACAGGCCCTTATGTCAGGCGGACCCGAGCCTGCCTGGGCAGCTATCCCTGCTGGTAGCTGCCATCCTCTCAGTAACTCTGGCCTGGAAAGAGCCAGGCCCCCCCGGCCAGCATGGGTAGGGGCAGCGGGCAGGTCCACTTCTTCACTCCAGGCCAGCAGTCCAGCCTGACAGACTTGGGACCTGGGAGGCCTCTGTCCTGTTCTAGAATCTCGGCCCCTCGGGACCTCGGGGGATGGGGGTCCTCGGGAGCCCCCCCATCTGTCTGAGCCCTCTGCACAGCAGGGAGCCAGGAGCTGGGGGGGGGGGGTGGGCCGGGGAGGGGGGCAGTCATCGGCACTCATCGTGGGCAGCTTCAGGCTGGAATGGGCCCTGCGGCTCCCAAGGCTGCAGGGGAAGGCCTGGCACTGAGAGCCCTGCCCACAGCCCGTGTCCCTGGGCGGAAGCCAGCCTGAGAGCCCTTCGGGCCATGCACATGCACACACACACACACACACACACACACACGTGCATGCTCACACTCGCACCTAGCCGAGTGACCTGCGAGAACCCCTGCCTCGTGCCATGGAGCCCAGGGCGGAGGGCGTGCACCTAGGCCAGCCCCCTCTGCCGCCCTCGGGGCGCCCCGGCTCAGCCTCCAGGCTCCGGCATTGAATCCCAGCAGGCTCATCAACCCCAGACCAGGGGTCTCACCCCAGGCTGTCAGGGTCTGCCGAGCCCCTGCCCAGGTCATCACCGAGGTGACACGCTGCGGGTGTCCAGGAGCCCAGGCTGGCTTCACCAGGTCACCCTGAAGGCCACCCTGGGGGCCTCCTGCTGGCCCTCCCCACCCGCCTCCTGGGCTCTGGGGATGGGGGAGACCGGAGGCTGCAGGTCTGGGGTGTAGGGCCCCACATGCTGGCCCAAGGGACCGGCCGGTTAGTCCTGTTACTGCTCTGCTGAGGGCCGCGTGCCACCAGCATGGGCTGGCGTCTCCGGGCCCCTGGGGGCAGTGGCAGCCGACCCCGAGGGGCTGCGTGCCCGGCACAGAGCATGGGGCGGGCAGGGCTACTCACTGCTTCTGGGCCTGGTCAATGCGGCTCCTGAGGTTGGTGATCTGCAAACAACACAGGGGACTCACCTGCAGGCCTCGGCGCTCTCACCGTGTCCTGGCTCCTCTGGTCTGGAGGAGCGCAGACCCGTGTCTCTGACTCACTCTTGGCGGCCTGAGCTGGACACCTGGGCCATGACATACTGCAGCCCCAGAGCTGGCCACTTACCTGCCCGCCTCTGCAGGGTGTGGCGCAGGGCACGGGCCGGAGGTGGGCTCGCAAACACAGCCCCCACCTGGCGGCCGGAGCTCAGAGCCCCGCGGCCATCTCGCTCCCTGGCCCGGCTGCCCCCTCCTGCCGACCGCCCAGGGGAGGTCCGGGAGGCAAGGGCCAGCCTCCGCCCCCGATGAAGGGCAGCGGGTCAGCCTCGGAAGCCCCCAGGTGGCAGGCAAGGGGGAGGAGGCGGGGGGGAGGACCCAGGGACATCCTCCGGGTTCTCCGTGCCCGCTGCTGCCGACACCCGCAACGACCCAGGTTTCCGCCATGCGTGAGGCCCACCGTGCATGAACACTAGAGCCTGGTCCAGGGTGGACCCCGGCTACTTACAACTTGGCCAGCATCTCCACTCTGGCCCGGACGTTCATGATCTAGAAAGACCGAGATGGTTAGGGGGCTGGGTGGGTGGCCGAGGCTTCGGTGCCCTGCGTGCTCAGGGCCAGCCTGGTCCGAGCTCCGGGGAACCCCTGTGCACACGTGTGTCGGGGCCTGCTCTCCCGGCTCAGCACGAGTGGGGCCAGTCTGGACCCTCTGAAGCCCATTTCCAAGGCCGGCTGGGAGCACTGGCACAGAGCGTGGTGCCCCCTCACCTGGGCCGCCGGAGGAGGGTTTCCCCAGAGGGAGGTGGAGAAATACAAGTGCAGGAGGACCAGGCAGCCCCCCCAAGGGCCCCAGGCTCCTGAGGAGGCGGACCCCATCTGTCAGCACTGCTCGCCCACACCCTCCGTCTCAGGGGCCAGCGGGAGAGGGGCCCTGAGAGCGGACGGTCCTCCCGGGGGGACAGCAGAGGCTGGAGGGAAGGGTCTGTCGCGGGTCTATCATCAGGGTCTGTACCCAGCCCCATCCCAGGCCTGTGCTGATGCCGAGGGGAGTGTCCACCCAGGGCTGCTGACCTGAGCTGTGACTCCAGGGAGGGGGAGGCACCTCCCAGGCCCCCTCCCCAGCTCTGAGTCCCCAGGGCTGGCCTGGCCGGAACTTGGGTTTGCAGAGGAGTCTGGGTGAGGTGGAACCCCTGCCCCAGAGGAACTCATTGCCCCCCTGGCGGGCTCAGGACACTGGGTCTCCAGACCCCTGCTCCCGGACAAGGGCACTCTGCTCCACCGCACCCCCCGCCGGCCATAAGCGCCGGCCTGGAGGACCCCAGGCAGGGCCCCCCACAGGGCAGGGGCCTCGGTCGAGGTCCGGGGATGCGGGCACCTGCCAGCGGGCAAGGCCAGGGACACGACACTCACGTCGTATTTCTGACGCTTCAGCTTCTCTCCATACTCAAACTTGTCCGTCTCCAGCTTGTACAAGGTGTCCCAGAGCTCCTTGGCCTTGTCCCTGGGGGGCAGCCGTGGGTGAGGGGCTGGTGGGTCAGCCCCAGCAGGAGGGCCCGGGCGCCACCCCCGACGGGGGGGGGGGGCCTCACCTGAGCTTGTCCTCGCTGAGGTGGTCGATGTTGAGGGGCTTCCTCCGCTCGGCCAGGACCTTCTTCTTCATCTCCCGGGCTGTCTGCTTCTTGCCCCTCTTCTGGTCTGCCTGGGGGGACACGGGAGGGGGTGTGTCGAGCCGGTCCGGGGCCGCGGCGGGGCGCCCAGCCCCATGCCCGCGCTCACCTTGGCCAGGTAGCTGCTGTAGTTGGCGCCCATGGAGGACAGAGCCTTCTTCTTCTTCAGGTCGTCCTCGGCCCGCCTCTTGGCGTCCTCCTCCTCCCGCCGCGCCTTCTCCTCCTGCGGGCACACCCCCGCCCCCAACCAAGACCTCAGCGCAGCCGTCGGGGACCCGCTTGGGCCTGGAACCTTCTGGAAGGTCCTGGTCCCTGCTGGGTCCACCCCCTCGCGGGGGTTCCGCGGGGCAGGGGGGACTTGGCTGATGGCCTGGGTTCCTAGGCCAGTGTCAAGGGGATTGTCAGAAAGGGGGAGGTCTGGGAGCCGGGGCTCCTGAAGCAGGGAGCTGGGGGCCGGGCTGGGGGCCGGGCTGGGGGCTGGGGGGCCGTCTCACCGCCAGTCTGTTCTGGCGTTCACGCTCCTTCTCAGCCCGGATCCTCTGCTGCTCGGCTCTCTCTGCCCGGCGCTTCTCCTGCGGCCGGAGGGGAGCGGGTCAGCCCGGCCTGGCCCTCCCCTGGACCCCCGGCCACATCCTCCACCCAGAGCTGCAGGACTGGACTCACGATTCTCTCCTTGAGGGCGACCAGCTCCTCCTCCTCCTTCTTCCGAGCCTCGAAGTGGCTGTCGATGAGAGCCTGGAGCTCCATGAGGTCTTTGTTCTGGCGCTTCTTCTGGATGTCCTGTGGGGACAGGCCCATCACACCCGCTCTACTCTCGAACCTGGGGCCGCCTGCTCTCTCAGCCATGGGGTCAGAGTGGTACCCTCCCTGTGGCTGAGTCCAGGCCATGCAGAGCCCTGAGGTCAGTGAGCACCCCTGGGATGGACTCCTCTGACTTGGCCTCATTGTTATGCCCAGAGATGCCTGGGTGGGTTGGACAGAAAGGAAATTGGGGAACGAGGTAGTCTGTTGGATACACAGATGGATGGGTGGGTAAATGGGTGTAACAGTGAGTGGGGGCATGATGAGTGAGTAGATTGGGGATGGATGGATGAGTGGGAAGTGGGCGGATGGATGGGAGGATGCACAGATGGATGATGGATAGTTGGGTGGGTGACTGGATGGATGGAGAGATGAGTGGATGGATGGGTGGGGAGTGGATGGACAGATGGGAGGATGCACAGATGGATGATGGATAGTTGGGTGGGTGACTGGATGGATGGGGAGAGACGGGGAGATGGGTGGATGGGTGAGTGGGGAGGAGGTATTATTCCTGGATGAGTTCCCTCTGATGCAGGAATGAATCACAGCAAGATTGCATGGAGCCAGGAGGCCCCAGTTCTGGCTGTCCTAAAGGATGCGCCCTTCTCAGGCTTAGCCTGGAGCCGGAGGCTGGAGGCCTGGGGAGATTGTGTAAACCTAGGTCCCGCAAACTTACATCGAAATCGACTTTCTCCCCTTCCGGGATCTTAGGAGCAGTGAGTCTGAAGAAGAGAGAGAGGCTCATGAGTACAGGTGAGCGGGTCCCCACCAGGACGGTGGGCTGGACCCAACCTGGCCTGGCCCCAGGCTGGCCCTCCTGCCCTTCACCCTGGCACCCAGTTGAGGGCACATGGCCTGACCTTGTTCTTGTCAAATATATAGCCCACTGTCCCGAGTGGTTTAACCCTTCTAGAAGTTTATAACCTCTTAGTGTCAGCCTGTCTTGCCCACTCCTGGGCCTCTCAAGGGCTGCTTCACCCCTGCTCACCCAGGAAGGGTGACCTTGCTCTCTTTCTCAAACAAAAGAAGGCAGTGCGGTCACCATAGACCCTTCTGGGGTCTCTGGCCTCTGTGGTCAGGAACGGCCATCTCGGCTGACCCTTTGCGCTTCTCTGGTCCCTCTTTGACCTTTCTTTCTGGGGATCCAGAGGAGGGGGTGCTGGGCAGAACACACGTCGTGCGGAGAAGAAAGGAGATCCCTCCTGAATCCCTCCGGCCGTGACTCCCCCTTCCCCCATACATCTCGGACGGAGCACAGAGTTAAATCAACAACAGAAACAAGAGCTTCTTCAAAAAAGAAGACAGTGGAACTGAACGTAGATCGGCATGCTGGCGAGGGAAGCGATTTTCTGAGCTCAGAAGGTCCCACTCAGGCAAAGATGGCCAGAGGAGTCCATGCAAATGAAAAACTTATGGAAAAAGGCACAACGTGAAAGGGGGGGAAAACCAGACTAGAAAAATATTTTCAGCAAATACAGAGAAGACTTATATCCTTATGCAAACCGATGATTAAGAAAACATAGAGACGCCCCCGCCGTTAGATAAATGGGCAGAGGGTGAACGCTAGCAGCTCCCCGAGAAGAAAGACCACCAGTCAACACACGTGGGAGAGGCCCCCGAGCCGTCAAAGGAATGTGAACAAAAACAAGCCGGAGCGGCCGTTTCTCACCCACCCGTCAGAGGCCCCGTGTGCAGGCACGTCGCGGGCCCTGGGCATGCGGTGTGGAGGCCGCGCTGGCGGCCCTCGTGGAAGCATTTTGGCAGAGGACATCAAAAGCCTTAAGAACGTTCCTACTCTTTGACCCAGTAATTCCATTCTGGGAATGCGGCCTAGGGAAATAACCCGAAAGACAGAAAATGCTTTCCACCCAGCGTTATTTATGATAGTAAAATATTGGGGAAAGCCTTAATATCCTGCAATAGAGGAATGGTTAGGAAAATTATGGTTTGTCCAATTGATGGAATATTATGTGGCCATTCAAAATATTTAAGAAGACTATGTAAAAACATGGAAAAATACTTAGGACACAGCGCTGCATTTTAGAAAAGCAGAATTCAAGGCTGTATAGACAAGACGATGTTTGAAAAACAGCTCAGAGTTTCAAACCTATTTTCCGAGTCTTATGCATGGAAAAAGAGTAGGAAGAAATAAGCCTTTTTATTTCTTTCTCCTCTTTTCCGCAGTCTGGCTGGCGGGGTGGGAGAGTTATAGATGATTTTTTTTTTCATTGGACTTTTACGTATTTTCCAAATTTTCTTTAATGAGGTGTTTTATTTTCATAATGAAAACACAAACATTTTTTTAAAACTAGAAAATATCTTGTGACCCGGCAGCTTTCTTTAAAATTGCTGAAAAATAAAGTGTAACGGATGGAAATGTGCTGGCTACACACTCGCATATTTCCAGCCCTCTGTGCAGAGTCCGCAGGGCTCCCCTAAGTGGGAGCGAGCACTTGGCCCGTGCTCACAGGCTCTGACGCGCCTTCCCCCGCAGAGCAAAGGAGGCACGTGTCCCCCGAGGACGGGGGGTGCATCACGTACGAGGGCCATGGGCTCGCACGTACTTATCAGAAACAGAAAATCAGTAACGCCAGATTAAAACAAGAAACCTCTGAACCGCTAGCACGCGGGCCAAATGAGTGAAAGTCTCTTTGAACCAGGACGAAGCTTCCCCCGGGGGCTCAAGGCCCCCACGAAGGGGAAGATCGGGGCTCCGGTCAAGGTTTTGCTCCCAGGCAGGTTTCGAGGCCGAAAGCCTCCCTCGCAGCACCCCGCCGTTCACATCAGGGGCCCCGGGAGATGTGGGGGGCAGGGTGGCCAGGAGGGTGGGCTTCAGAAAGGGCCACAAGGGCTCCATGGGGCCTCCCTCTCTCTGCCCCAACTCCCCCGACCTCCTGCCTCCTTCCTTCCTCTGCCCAGCGCCTCTGTCTGCAGGAAGCCAGCTTTGTCGACTCTGCGTGGCCCGGGGCACGGACTGGGCCTCCAGAGTCCGTCCCTACCCGTCCCCGGGGTGAAGCCCCTTGGCAGGTGTGAGCCCCGCCCAGAGGAGTGCACCACTGCCCCGGTGACCCCGTTTCCCGGGCGAGCCTCACCCGGAATCCAGGACCCCGGATTCAGGAGCAAAGGAGAGGCTGCGGCCCCTCGAGGGTTTGGGTCCACAGGGCCCAACTAGCTTCGCGGCCCCATCTGAGCCCGGCCCCCAGGCCTCACAGGCTCCCCTCGCCCGCGCGGCGTCCAGCCCGGCCCAGCCCCGCACTCACCTGGGTCTCGGCTTCTCCTCTGGTCAGCAGGGCAGCGGCAGGGGGAGAGAGGAGAGAGGAGGCCAGGTGAGAGGGCAGCCCACCAGTCCCCGCGCGCCTGATTGGGCCCCCCCCCAGTGGACCTGCCCTCCCACCCACCAGGGGCCAGGGATTTGCCTCCAGGAGGAGAATGGGTGCAGGGCTCAGGGCAGGGGGCGCGGAGAGAAGGGGAGAAGGGGCCCGGGGGTGCCACGCCCTCGGGGCAGAGACAAGGCTAAGGCTGGGGCCTGGGTGGAGGACGCGCCTTCCTGCCGCCTCCTGATGTGCCTGCTGACCCCCTGGTGTCCGTGAGGGGTGGTGTGAAGCTCAGGACAGAGCTAAGCCCTGCGGCAGACGCAGCTCGAAGCAGCAAGGCCCGGCCCTCGGAGGCCCCGGCGTCAGAAGCGGAGGACGGACGGTGGGCAGGCGGCCGGGCCAGGGGCACCGAGAGCCCTCGAGATGGACCTGGGCGGGCAGGCGGGCCTCTCTGCCAGGGTCTGTGCAGCCCGCGCGGGCACCGTGTGCGGCCAGGGGCCTGGCCTTACCTGCCTGGTCCTCCCAGTCCTCCTGCTCCGCGTCTTCAGGCGAAAGCGCACATGCAAGAGAAAGCGGCGGGCGCGGGCGCGGGCTGGGGGCGGGCCAGCCAGGACACAGCTGAGCCCGCGCCCCCCGGGGCGGGCGCTGGCCTGGACCCCACTGCTGACCCCCTCTGAAGGCTGCAGCGCTTCTGTCCGGGAGGGTCGGAAGAGCTAGCTGCAGGGCCAGGATGCCCGGGGAGACTGCCCCCAGCCCCAGAAGGCCGGCGGTGGCTGGAGGGGCCGCTGAGGGCCTGTGGGCGCTGGCTGCGGGCTTCCTTAAGCCTTTCCACTGGGGGTGGCCTCCCTGGAAGAAAAGCTATGGGAAACCTAGACCCTGATGCTGGTCCAGACTGAGGGCAAGAAAAGGGTGACAGAGGATGAGATGGCTGGGTGGCATCACCGACTCCACGGACGTGACTGTGAGCAAAGTAGGACATGCCTGAGTGACTGAGCCTCAGTGACCAGGGCTGGGTGGCTCTAGGGGCCTGACTCCTGGATTTCGTTGGGTTGAAACCCAGGGATTTTCAAACAAGGAGGCTGATAACATCTCCTGGGGCCTCAGACCGGCAGAAGCCTGGCTAGTTGAGGTCCCAAGCCGAGGGGCTGAGAGCGCCGAGGCTGAGCCCCGAGGGGTGCAGCAGCCTGGACCAGCTCGGCCATGAGGGCCTGCCCCTGTTCCTGGGCCTTTGGTGGCAGGGACAGCACCGTTCACGCCTGGCCCTCAGCCTGTCTGAGCTGCCAGGGCGGGAGGGCTGTGGTCAGGGTCTCCCCTGGCAGATCCCTGGGTTGCTTAGCAACCAGCCCCCATTCGCACAAACAGCCTCCTGTGCCTGCTGGGGCCGCTCAGCTTTCAGGTGGGCCTGACGTCACTGCCCCCCACCCCTGGCACCTGGTGGGGGGCTGGGAGGGGGGTGGGGAGCAGGGGGAGGCAAAGCGCCACGCAGCAAAGCTCCCAGGCGAGCAGGAAGCGACCTGGCATCCCCAGCCTGTCTGTCTGTCTGTCTGTCTGTCTGCCCGCCCCAGGGCTGGTTCCAGGGTGACTGAGTGACCTCCTGACCCCCACATCCCCGCCAGGCCCAGTGTCCACCCCCTGACCTCAGGCCTGGCCGGCCCCTCTGTCTTGCAGGCGGTCTCGCTGAGGCCCGGGACGGGAAGGCAGCTTGGAGCCTGCACTCTGGGTGCAGGCCCCACGGGGAGGCCCTCTGCGGCCCCACGAGGGCCGTGTGAAGGTGGGGGGCTCTGACTTGGGCCCCGATGGCCCCACCCAGGGGGCCCCAGCGCTTCCAGGCCCCTGGGCCCCCGCTGCGGCCTCAGCCTGACTTTCTGCTTCACTCACTTGCCTTCCCACCCTTCCCGTCCCCTCCGCGACTTCTCCGCTCTGCCTTCCTTGCTGTCTGGGGCCCTGCCTCTCCCCCCTGCCCTTCTCCACCCAGCCTGGTGGGTCCCAGGGGTCCCAGTGGACCCCAGTGCCATCCTCCCAGCACCCCTCTTTGAGGCCCTTCGAGGCTGGCCGCCCCCACCTTCCTGTGTCAACCCAGGCGGGGCCTCACCCCCTCAGCCCGAACGCTCGCTGCCTGGGGGCTGTCTGACACACGGCCACCCTCCCCATCCCCGGCCTAGGCGTCCACCCCGTGCCCAGCCCTCGGGACAGCGGCAGGGAGAGTCAGGCAGGAGTGGCGGGGCTCAGCCTTCAGCATGGGGGGGGCCTACCTTCCTGGACTTCCTCTGTAGAAGCGGCACCGTGGGGATGGGGGGAGAGAGAACCACTGTGAACCTCGGGCAGAGACGGGGGGCGGGCGGCGGGCAAGCAGGTGAGTGGGTTACGTGGCCCCTCTTGTTCTGGTAGGCCAGGCTGCGGCTCACACCCACACACACCCCGTGTGCACACGCGCCCACACGGGGCTGGAGCCATGGCACATACCTGGTTCATGAACTTCATGGACTAAGGAGGGCCATGGAGCAAGAGGCAACACGCGGGTCAGAGGTCAAAGGAGCAGGGATCCCGGGTTAATGGAAACAGCCGGTCGCCACAGGAGGGCCAGTGGCCGAGGCCGGGGGGGTGGGAAGCGTGTGGGGAGTGAGCAAGACAAGGTCAATGTCGGCCGGGGCAGCGCCCCCCAGTCCTGTCCCTGCCTGCACGCCGGGCTTCGCTTCTCTCGGGACACCCCTGCTGCTTGAGGGGCCACTGGGGTCCTGCCTCGCTTGGCCGCCCCCGCCGCCGCTTCCCGTCTCCTTCAGGCCCCCGAGGACTTCCACAGGGGCAGGGCCGTGGCCTGGAGGGTGGCCCCCGGGGCCCGGAAGGGACGCTTCCTCCTGGCCCAAGGCCAGGGCACCCGCTGCCTTCTCTCTCTGCGCCCACGGAGTAGCCTGCGTGCTGGGTACCAGTTCTCAGCTGCCCTGACCACTGCGCCAACCCCAGGTTTCCCTACCCTCCCACTGCCCAGTCCCGCCCCTGACCCGGGAGGGAGCTCCCGGGGGCAGGCTGGAGGGGGCCCATGGGGGGCACTGCTGCCTGGCGGGGGCACAGGCCGCAGGGGCCGTTCCACCATCGCCCTGGGCTCCCTGAGACCCCTGTGGAGGGGCCAGGTGCAGGGGACTCTCAGGTGCCCACCCTGGGGCAGGAGGCTGGCTTCAGGGATGCCCCCGGGGCAGCTAGGTCTCATGCGGTCCAGCGGTCTCCCCGCTGACCTGCCCTCCCTGGGCTAGGGGGCGGCTGGGCCCATGTTGGGGGCGTAGTGCTGGCCCTCGGGGGGCCGGCCCGCTCAGGTCAAGCATTGGCCGCGGTTAGTGGGTTACGGGGCGGCCACATGTGGGGGCCCCTCGGCTGGCTGGCACCTCGCCGCCCCTCCCGCCCACTGTGCCGCAGCCAGCCCCGGGCCCCACATGGGGATCAGAAGTCCTGCGTCCGCATACCTTCCTCGTGGACCTCAGGGACTTCTGCAGGTGGGGGGGGCGCTGGGTGAGCAGGGCCGAAGGAGAGACGAGAGGTTAGGCCGGGAGCACACTGCACGCCCTTAGAGGGTGGGGCCCGCGGGGTCGCGTGAGGGTCGGGGTCACGGGACAGAGGGCTGGGGGGTGGCTGGGGGCCGGGGTCTTGGACCCCACTTACCTTCCTCCTGGGCCTCTTCTGTGGTGGGAACCGGGGGGAGCAGGAGGGAGAGACGGAATAGGACAGTCGTTAGTGGGCCGAGCGTGGGGCGGCCGGGAAGGGAGGCTCCCCGGGTGGGGGCCGCGGGCACCAGGGAGGCTGGCGGGCATCGCGGACCCGCAGAGCCTCTGCGGCGCAGCCTGCTCTGGGTCCTGGGGGTCCCGCCCTCCCCTGTCCTTGGGGAGTGGACTGAGGTGTCTCTGCGTCGCTAAGTAACCTGGCCCTGAAGGTACCGGAGGTGGGGACAGGTGTTAGGGGAAAACCTGGATGGGTGTGGGCTGGCGTCCTCCGGGGGCCCCGTGGCAGAGGCAGGCATTGGAGGAGCCCACTCGCGGGACCTGCCAACGCGCCCCATCGACCCCCTGGGAAGGCACCGCCTGGGACCACGCTTTCCTCTCAGAAAGAAGTCTCTCCACCTTTTCAGCAGAAAAAAGAAGAGCTTTGCTCACGTTGTTAGGGTAGCCTAGTGTTTTCAAAATATTTTCAAAACCTAGCGCCCAGAACAGCCCACAGGAGAGCCGGCCCAGCAGAGCTCTGGAGAGCCTGGCCGCGGCTGAGTGGGGCCCAGGGGCGCCTGTCGGGCCTGCAGACCACCCTGCACACCCTTCCTGGGGCCGGGCTCTGCGCCTGCCGGGAGGGGTCTCCTGACCCACCTGGGGGTCCCTGCTCCCAGAGAGAGGGAGACGGGGAGAGGCTGGGAGAGATGGAGATAGAGAAATAGAGACAGAGAGACAGAGATAGAGAGACAAAGAGAGACAGACAGGGACAATCAGAGAGTGAGGGATGGGTGGGCGGCACACCAGACTTGCTATTAATGAGGTGAGTGTCTTCATGACCAAATTCCAGCTAACCTCACACACCAGGGATACCGTGAGATTATTATGTATAAATGATACATAATAATACAGAAGTATTAATGAACAATTAATGAGCACCTCTCGGTGGAGGGAAGAGGTGGCTGTTAGGGGTGCGGGGGGTGGGGATTAATGGCCACGGAGGTGGACGGTTAATGGGTGAGCTGGGGGGGCCTGGGGGGCACCTCCATTACCTTCCTCCTCGTACTCCTCTGCAAGGGGGCAGAACAAAGGAGAGGAAGCGGTTAGAAGGTGGCGGGGGCCAGCCTGGACAGAGGCGGGGGCCAGCCTGCCCGGCGCCCGCTGTCAGGGGAGCATGGCGAAGAGGCCGAGGCTCGTGGGCAAGGGTCTGGGCCTCGAAGGCCTGGTCCTGCAATGGGAGCATGCTCCCCACCCTGCAAGCAGGGTGTCACGGGGCAGGGTGTCCACGGGCTGGGCTAGGGACCTGTCCTTTGAGAAGAGGCGCGGGGGCAGGGGTGGGGGCCCTTTTGCAGAGGGGCGTCCACACGCCTGTGGCTTCCCGGGGGCTCCCCGGGCGAGGCGCTGGCCACAGATGGAGGGCCCCGTCCCACCTGGGCTTTCTGTCTAGAGCCGATGCAGAGAGAGTCTGGCGTCCACACTTACCCTCCACGTGCTCACTGTGGGGAGAGGGGCAAGGGTGAGGGGTTGATTCTTGGCGGGGTGGGGGCAGATCTCCTCTGGCCTCTGAGCACACGAGGTCCAGGGGTCCGGAAGCGGGCGGGTACTCACACTTCCTCGTCCGACATGGCGGCTGGGTGCTTTCTGTGGGGAGTGGGGGGAGATGGGGCGAGAGTGAGGAGCTGCCTGGGCCTCGAGGTGCAGGAATGTGGGGGGTGGGCTCAGAGAGCGGACTGTGGGGGGCCGTCATTGCACAGAGGTCGAGGGCCAGCTCCCTGGCCTGGGCGGGCCGGGCCTGCGCGGGGCCTCCTCGGCAGGCTGCCTTGCTTCCTCTGAGGCCCCAGGCCCCCAGCCCTCTTCGCCCCAGATCCGATCCCCCTCCGCCCCCCTTCCGGACCTGGCTCCGGCCTGCAGCCTGGAATCCTGGAGCTGGGCGGGAGCTGGGAGGTGGTGGCTGGGCTGAAACGCTCTCTGCAGCGTTCCCCAAGGAGGATCATCCAGAAAGCATGCGGCTGAGCGGGCCGGGGCGGGGGGCCCTTCCTGGCAGCTCCGGGCCCCCGCGAGGCCCTGCTGAGGTTGCTCAAAACATCCCTCTTGGTGGTCTCTGCTCTTGGGTCTAGATAGTGGGGCGGGAGGGGAGGGGGCTCCCAGGGAGCCTCTGAATTACAGAGCTTGGCTCCTCAAAATGGGCACCGTGGACCTTCCCTGGCCTTCCCGCATACCGTGCCCCCAAGGCCCACTCCTCAGGAATGAGCCACGCTCCTTTCTCCCACTCATGGTTTCCCATGAGGGTGCTGCGTCCTCTGATGGGGGCACCCGGGGATTCCTTGGGGTCCCTTACGGCCCTCTGCGGAGCCCTTTTCCAAAATCACAAGAGAGCACGAGGCATCCATTCCCTCCCTTCTCCCCGTTGCCCCAGCAGGCTGAGCCCTGAGCTCATTGGGATGGGTCTGGTTTGTTTCTGAGTGTCCACGTGGCCACCCCCCTCCCCAGCCTGGTGCCCCTGCCAGGCCCACACGCCCTCTGAGAACCGAGCAAACAGCCCCATTCCTCCTCAGCCTGCTTTCCCAGGCCCCAAAGATGTTCTTGAATTTGTCAACGTCTGCAAAGAAGCTCTTGCCCGGGCCTGGCTGCGTGTGTCCAGGTGCGGCCGGCTCTGGGCCAGCACGCTCGGGGACCATCTCTCCGTGAGCTGGCCCGCGTGCAGGCCTGAGGCAGCCGGGGCCTGGGAACGCGCGGGGCAGCTGCATCAGAATGTTGGCCCGAGGTTTTGAAAAACAGAGTTCATGACAACGCTACAGCCCACTTGAAGACAATCGTTCTGGTCCCCCCGGGAGCTTTGTATAAGAAAAACACAAGTTCATCATCGAAAAATGCATTTACATCGCATTGCTAAGGTGGGAACAGTTTTCCGAAGCCTCTGTCAAGAATGTTAATTTTCCCAAAGCAATTTAAGCTCCATGCAAAATTAACCAGCGGATGGATCTCTGCTAACCCCCTCCAGGAAGCCGAGCAGCGCTTCCCAAGCCTGCTCTCCCTTCCTGGGGCCCTGCTGCCTCCACAAGTCACAGCCTCCTGCTTCATCCAGCACGCGGCTCCCACGGCCCCCCGTGGGCCCCCACCCCACCCAGGATGCCATCACACCCTGGCTGTGCCCACCTCTCCCCCTGGCAGCGCCTGACACCTGTCACCGCCTTGAGAGGGGTGGTCATGGCCGGAGTCCAGGGTGGGTTATTTTTAAGGAGTCAGTGGCAGCTGAGACGTCCAGAAATAGGCACCCAGATTAGCCAAGACACCTCTGCCCAGAAACCCAAGATGGTGGGAGGGGGGCTGAGAACAGCCTCTGGCTCAGGTCTTGGCCTGCCCACCGCCCCCTCCTCCTGTAAGCTACCCTGCAGGCCTCCGTGCCCTCTTGTCTTCTGGGCCGGAGGACTCTGCCCTGCAACCCCGGGAAGGGTGCCCACCCTCCAAACAGGGAAACTGAGGGCCCTCGGAGCCCCTGCTCCTCCGCCCAGTGAAGGCCTGGGGACGATGCCTGCCGTGGCTCCTCTGTGCCCGCCCCACCCCCCGCCGCGGGGAGGGGCCCGGGGTGGGCTGCGCCTGGGGGCAGGGTGGCACTGAGACAGTCGAGAAGGAAGCCAGCTGTCCATCTCATGTCCTGCCCTCAGAGGGGCCATTGTGCAAACAGCCTCTGAGGTCATTGCTCCTCGGGGACCCCTCCTCCTTCCTTCCTTCCCAAGTGACAAGGGGGGGTGTGGGCGGGGAGCCAGGAGGCCCTGCCGCTCGCTCACTGTGGGACCCTGACCCTCTTCCATGACCCCTGGGGCCCCGCCATCCCGTGTGGCCGTGGCTCCCCAGCCGTCTCCTCCCAGAATGGTCGAGGGCGCCAGAAAGGTTGCTGCCTAGCAAGGGTGCCCCATCCCATGACGTCAGGAGGATGGCTGGGCCCCGGCCCCAGGGGGCACAGGAAAGGCGGGGGGTGGGGGGGCAGGGGACGGGGCTGGGGAGCTCAGGCCGGGCCTCCTGGGAGCACGTGTTTCTCTACCCAGGCCGAGGTGGGCGGGCAGGACAGACGCCGGCTGCCCGCTGCTCCCTCTGCCCCAGCCCCCATCCTGTCCACTCCTGGCCTGGACCACTGGATGCTCACTCCCAGGCTGCTGGGGTCCTGGCCGCCCCCTTGCACAGACCCGCTCTGCAGGGCGTCACACAAGCCCCACCCTCATTTTCGTCTTTACGGACGGCGGCGTTGGGGGCAGTGGCCACTGGGCCGAGAGCCTCAGCCTCTGAGGGAACGCTGGCCAAGGCCAAGTGGGCAGCAGTGGTCCCACGGCAGTGGGTGGCCTTGCGGCCCTGGACAGAGCCCCTTCCAGGCCTCTTCACCCCACATCCTCAGCCCTCTCTAGCTGTCTTCCCCGGGGACCACCCCTCTGGGCCTTCCAGGGGCCCCCTTCTTCCTCACTCTTGATCCTCCCAGAGCTCGGGTATAAAACAGCTTCTTCCCCATCCATTGTTCAGAGCATGTGACCCTGGAGTGCTCACATCCCAGACCCTTGAGACCCCGGGGCGGCTTCCTGGCATCTCTGAGATGCTGTCCTTAGAGTTGAGAGGCTGGAAGACCCGGTGTCCACGTCCAGGGACCCCAGGCTGCCAGCACGCAGCAGGCCGGCCCAGCCCGGGCTGCCCGTGGTTCTACTGACCTGCAGCTGGGTCTGGAGAGACGGGCAGGAGCTCCCTGTGGACAGGACCGGCTCAGGCACTGCCCGCTGACCGCGCGCCTTGAGTTATAGTGACACTCGATCTTGCCCGGCAGCCCATTGGCCGGGCCTGGGTGGCCGGGCGCGTGCAGACGGGCAGGGGCCGTGCCCCGAGGCCCCTGACCAAGTATAGGAATAGAAGAGGAGGCCAGAGGAGGGGGCCGCGTCCGAGGAGTCGGGGGCGCCCTCCTCCCCCGCAAGTGTCAGCTTCTATTTTTACACCCCCGACAGCGGGCACATTCTTGATGGGCCGAGGAGGGTGAAGAAGGTGTTGGGTGGCTCTGAGGAGGCAGCCAAGGACTCTCCTTGGGCCTGGCTGGACTGGAGCCCCCAGGGCTGGGGCTCTGACTTCCCGAGCAGCTGCCCCTCCCTCCAAGGAGGTGCCCAGGAAGGGGGTCTGCCCAGGAAGGGGGTCTGCTGTCTGTCCAACCAGGCCCCGGGCCCACCCAGCCTCCTCGTCGGAGGGGGCGGCCTGCGGTCTCTGCGCCCTCGGGGAATGGAGGGCCTGTGAGGCCTCGGCCAGGCCCCCAGAGGGTCGGAGCCCATTTAGTGGCCAGACTGGGTTCCCTGGGTGACACGCTGGGAACACACAGAGTACACGGGCGAGCGAGATGCTAACCCGCGTCCAACCGCGCGGGGTCTGGCAGGTCCCAGTGCTGGGGGCCGCACCTCTGCAGCTAGCCCGGGAGCTCCCACCTCGGGGTCCAGACCCTGCGGGCCTCCCCCTGCCCACAGGCTGGGCTCCACATGCTGCCCATGGCAGGCTCTGCCACTCGCCCATGGAGCCCGCTCTTTCTCTTCTCACCAGACCCCAGGCGGCACCATCCAATCGGCAGGCATCTCGCCCACGGCCTCCCGTGGCCCCTCGTGGGCCACTGAGGCCACACGCTCCTCTGAGTCCGCCCCTCGGGTAGGGAAGCCGAGATGCAGAGCAGGGGAGAGGGGCCCAGAAGACCCGAGAGGCTCGGTGGGGCCGCGGTTGCTCCAAGGATGCTGGCCTGACCCAGAGCCGAGGCTGGTGGGCCAGGGGCCAGGCCAGGGGGTGGTCTCCGGCAGACTCGGATGAGGGTCCCGTCCTCCCAAGGCTGAGGGCCAGGGGTGTCAGGACGGCCGCGCTCACACCCCAGCCCTGGAGCCCCCTGGCTCCGAGCCCTGCTCCGGCCCCCCAAGCCTTCTGGAAGGTTTCCTCAGCACCTCATCCAATTTCTGCAAGCCGGAGATAAGGCCGTGGGGCTCGAGACAGGCAGGGTGGGCCCGCCATCCTCAGCCAGGGGCGGATGGAGCCCCCATCCTGTCCACCCTCCCAGAGCTCCTGGGGGTGGGGAGCCCCCGAAGCCAGAGGCGCCGGGCTGTCCTGCCTCCCTCGCAGGGTCTCTGAATCCCTCCTCCGGCCCAGGACCTGGGACAGGCCACACACAGCGCTGACCCTGGGATAACCTGACCAACTCTATGTCCAGAGGGCTCAGCCGTAAAGACACATCCGCATGAGTGCCCCAGGCTCCTCCTGGGACCCCCTGCCCCATCTGCCCCCCACAGTGGGAGCTGACTGCCCCTCTCAGGCGGGCACCCCATGCTCTGCGGACAGTGACCCAGTCCTCCCGGACACAGATGCAGGGAGACTCTGGGGGAGCACAGTCGGGGCTCACGTCTGTCCGGCCCCACCGGCCGCCGGTGCCCGGAGCAGCCGGCCACACCTTGCCCAGGCCTGGGGCATCTTTACCCACAGGGGGGCACTTCTCGGCCCTGCAGTGACCCTGCTCGGCCAGCAGAGGAGGGTGGCTGCCTGCTCAGCGGCCTTGGCCCTGGCAGGAGTGCACCCGTGAGCGGGCATTGCCAGAGAGCGGGCGCTGAGGTCAGAGGGATGCGGCAGGTTTTATTTTGGGTATCGGCGACCTCCCTCTCGGGGCGCCAGGCCCGGGGTTCAGCAGGACGGCATCGAGCGGGTGCTGCTGGACCGGCTGCCGGCTGCCCGGGGCCCGTGACAGGTAATCCACACCCCATGTACCGGGCTGGGCTGGGAGCAGGGGGCAAGGCTGGGTTCCCCCGGGCCTGGGGACCTGGGCTGGAGGCACGGACTGGGCGGCCCAGCCCGAGACTGCAGCAAGGGAATGACCTGAGCCCCAGGAAGAGTTTGAGGGCTGATGGGGCAGGGCCTCGGCCTAGGGACAGAGTATGGTGGGCTGGGGTGGGCTTCTCAAGCCTGCAAAGCTGAGCTGAGCCAAGCCACGGAGCAGGAGGAGGCTGGGGGGGGGGGGCGGCGCCCCCTCAGGTTCCTGCAGGGTTGATGCCCAGGGGGCAGGGGAGGGCAGGGGCCCCCGCATGTGCATGGTTGGGGGTGGCAGGGCCCAGAGACCTTGAACTGCGCCTGGCAGCCCTGAGCTGACCTGGGCGCCCACTCCAGCACCGGTCTGAGCTCCCAGTCGGCCCAGCCCGCGAGCTCAGGCTCTGCCAGGCCCCAGATAGAAGCCGCTGACACAGCACTTTGGGGTGAGCCCGTCCCAGCCTGGGTGGCCACCACCACACACCCTGAGTGCTTCTGTGGGCTCCGCAGTGGGTCGCTGGTTTGTGCTGTGTGGGGCTGGCATCCGCGCCTGTAGCTGGGGAGCAGGGGGCTGCCTGGGGGTGGGGGGCACTGAGGCAGTCAAGACACAGGGCAGAGCGCCAGAGCCCAGGCGGTGGCCCCCGAGTCTCTTGACCTCTGTGGTGGGCAGGCCCTGACCCCAGGTTCTGCAAGGAGGGGGCTCAATGCTGCCGTAACAGATCAAACAGGCTGTCCCTGAGGCCAGGACCCTGAGAGGGGCTGGGCCAGGTGCGGGCTGAGTGACCGGCTGCTTCTTTTGCCCCGCCCCGTCCACACCTCGGCCCTCGGGGCCCCACTCACTGCCCAGTGGCCCAGGGGCTGCCTCTGCCTGTGGCCCTCAGTTAACGTCCCGTCCGGTCGGGTGGACGAGAAGCCCTCCTTCCCTAGGAGATGCCCCCCAGCTGGCGGGCACAGCCCTGGACGCCCCCGTGGAGGGGCCGCGGGCAACAGACCATGTGTGTCATTCCCAGTCTCTAGCACCCCCGGCCCGCCCGTATTCCTGCTCCCCTTCAGGAGGCCTCAGAAAGCGGGCTCTGAGCAGACCCAGGCCTGGGGCACCAGAGGACCCGGGGGCCTGCTCATCAAAGGGGCTCCCCCAACACGGAGGGCAGCAGGGCCCCGCGGTGCAGGGGGGTGCAGGCCGGGGGCAGGCACACGGGCCGGAAGGACAGCCCCAGCCTGCCCCCGCCACAGGCCTGTCCATGCACGTGGCGCAAATCCGTCACCCAAGGGAGCCTCACCTCTCTTGCTGTTTCCACACCAGTCCATCCACCTACCCATCTCTCCCTCCGTCTATCCATCTGTCCATCAACCTTGTCCCTCCCTCCCTCCCTCCATCCATCCATCCATCCATCCATCCATCCACCTACACATCCGTCCCTCCCTCCCCATCCATCCATCCACCCATCCATCCATCCATCCATCCATCCATCCATCCATCTCTTTATCCCTCCATCCATCCATCCATCCATCTCTTCATCCCTCCATCCATCCATCCCTCCATCCATCTATCCATCCATCCATCCCTTCATCCATCTATCCTTCTATACCTTCCTCCCTCCCTCCATCCATTCTCCCTCCCTCCTTCTATCCATCTGTCCATAAACCTTATCCCTCCATCCATCCATTCATCCATCCACCTACCTCTCCCTCCCTCCCCCACCCCTCCATCTGTCCATCAGCCTTAACCCTCCTTCCATCCATTCCTTCCTCCATTCCTCCATCCACCTATTCATCCATCCCTCCATCTGTTCATGGATCTTAACCCTCCGTCCATCATCCATCATCCACACATCCACCAAATCTCCTGGGTACCAGGACGAGGATGACCCTAAGGAAGGTTTCGTCCTCAGAGAACGCACAGCTTAGGGGCACAGAGCGACATGTTCACAGTCTCGGGGGCTGCAGACTTTGGGGGGCGAGTGACACAGATGTCCCAGAGGAGGACTGAGCCCGTGTGCACCCTGACTTTGGCCACCATGCCTCTCAGACCCCAGAGCCTCATGCGCAGAAGGCCACTGGGCAGGACAGGGTCCAAACCTGCAGAGGCTTGGACCCCACCACTGGGCAGGGCCAATGGCCCTTCCAGACCGCCGCGCTCCGTCCCCGCCCCGTCAGCAAGCCCCAGAGAGCCGGCACGTGGAGACACATGGGAGCTTTACTGGACAGCGGGGGGCGGGGGGACAGTGCGGGCAGGGCAGGGGTTGTGGCTCTTGACCTGGAGACTCCGGCACGTGGCCGCTCCCAGCACCGACGGCGCCTTCCCTGGGAGCTTGTGGCTTCTCTGGAGAGGGTCCCTTTACCAACCAACAGCCAGAGTTCCTCTCCTCCCGGAACTGTGGGGGCAGTGAGCGCCACGTCGGAGGGCGAGGTCGACAGGCCCCGCAGCAAGAGCTGCCAAGGTCGGGGGGCGAGAGCAGGTGTGAGAAGCAGCCTCTTCGGCAAGGTCGGGTTCGGGGGGGCGGGAGGGCGGATCTGGCCGGGATCTCCCCTAGGCGTGCAGACTCGGAGGCAGGACATGCTGCTGGCCTGTGCCCTGCTCCTGGGAAAGCTGAAACACACACGGGGAGGTGGGGAGGCGGGGGGTCAGGCGCAGTCCCAGGAGGGCCGCCGCCTCTCTCCGGGGGCCACCTGGCTCCATCCAACCCCTCCGGCCGCCAGGAGCAGCCTCCCTGGTCCCCCTGCAGTCTGGAGGCTGGCTCCCGACGCTGCCACCTGGACCCTGCTCAGGGCGCAGAGTGGAGGGACTTGGCCTGGGCACCCCGCTCTTCCCGAGGAGGTCCCGGTCCCCCGGTCGCAGGCAGCAGCCGGGAGCAGACCCCCTCCTGGGCCCCCCAGCTCCTGCCTGACGGAGCGGCCCCACGGCCGCAGCCCTGGCCTCCCTCCTCTCCAGCCCGCAGCCCCCACTCTGCCCAGCCGCCATCCGTCAACGTCCCTGCGAGCACGTGGCGCCCACAAAGCGGGGTGGGCGGCTTGGCTGGGACCAGCCCGCCGGGAGGCCTGCAGGAACATCCCGTTTAGCCGGAGCTCGGCGGGAGCAGCTCCCGCCTCCGCCCAGCCAGCCGACCTCTCGGGACGCTGCCCCTGCCTCCCTGGCCGCTGGCCGCCACCTCGCCGCGGCTCGCAGCGGACGCGCCTGTGGTTGGCCCGGCGACGGCAAGGCGGCCCTCACGTTTGCGGGTGGCCACCCCTCCTGCCTCTGTGGGCGGCCGGCCCAGCACATGCCCCCGCTTGGCGCCCGCCCGTGGGTCTCCCGGCCCGGCTCCTGCTGCCTCCCACCAGGCACCTTGGGCTGCAGTGGGCTCACTTCTAGTCTGGGGGTGATGTCGGGGCCGCCCCCTTGGTTGATGCTGCAAACATTCCCGTCTGAAGTGCACCTGGCCTCAGGGAGCAGAGCACCTGGGGGTCCCCCTGCAGATGAGGGGGCTGTGTGCTCCCCTCAGGGACGGGGCAGGCGGGCAGGCGGCTCAGCTCACCGCCGCCTCCTTCCTGCCCCAGGGAGCAGCGATGCTCATCTCGGCAGCCTCCGTGGCCCCTGGGACGGCTGGGCCATGCCGCCCGGGGCCCCCCGGACCTCCACCACCTCTGCTGCCCAAGCCGGGAAAAGACAACCTGCGCCTGCAGAAGCTGCTGAGGAAGGCGGCCCGGAAGAGGACGGGCGGGGGCGGGCCCACCGCCCCACCCGGGGCTTTCCGCACCTCCCTGTCTCCCGTGAGTGAGGCCAGCCACGACCAGGAGGCCCCGCGTCCGCGTCCCACAGAGGCCCCGTGTCCCACGGAGGCCCTGCGTCCCATGGAGGCCCCGTGTCCGGCTGAGGCCCTGCCTCTCACCGAGGCCCCGCGTCCCGCCGAGGCCCCGCGTCCGGCTGAAGCCCTGCAGGCTGTGGCTGCCACGCCCCGTTGTCCCCCGACACCTGTCATCCACCACGTGGCCTCCCCCACGCAGAGGTCCACGTTCTCCTTCAGCCTCGCCCAGCGCAGGAGCCTGGCTTCCCACTTCAGGGCCACGGGCCCCCAGCTCGCAGCCCCAGCCCCGGAGCTCGCCCGGTGCCCCAGTGGCTTCGCCCAGATCTCGGCCCCTGCAGCGAGGGGCCACCACGTCAGCCAAGTGCACGTCCGGCTGGCGCCATCCCCACAGGCCAGGACCCCCGAGCCCCCCCTGGCAGCCCCACAGGGTCAGCACACGGCCCCCTGCCCTCCCGGGGCTCAGCCCCTGATCCCTGTGGCCCACATCCGCCCACTGCCCACTGCGACGCAGGTGGCCAGCCCCCGGCCTGCGGTGTCCCCAGTGCCCAGGCCTCCCCCCAGCCTGCAGGCCTCGGTGCCCAGGGAGGCTGGCACCCGGGTGGTGGTGCCCATCGCCCCCACCTACCGCTCGCCGGGGCCCTCACCTTTCAGGCCAGCCTCTGGGACCCCTGAAGATGGGCGCCTGGAGGAGCCCCCCGCGGCTGGCCCTGCTGAGGCCGAGAGAGTTTCCAGCCCCCGCGGGGCCTCGCCCCCCGCCCCGCCGGCAGGCCCCCACCCCTGCCTGGCCCCCAGAGCCGCAGCCAGGCCCCAGCTCAGCGGCTGGACGCGCCTGAAGCAGCAGCTGCTGGAGGAACCGGAGGAGCCCCAGTTCCCAGGGCCGGAGCCCAGCCCGGGGCAGGTGGGCCAGGGCGGGAGCGCCCTCGCCGGCCCGGCGCCCCGGCCCCCTGCCTCCCGGGCCTCCAAGATGTGGGATGCGGTGCTCTACCGCATGTCCGTGGCCGCGTCCCGCGGCGGCCAGGCGGGGCCCGGAGCCGGGGCGCCCACCCTGGTCGGCCTCAGTCGCCTGCCTTTCCTTTATCGGCCTCGCTTCAACGCCCGGAAGCTGCAGGAGGTGGCCGCCCGACCCCCTCCCGTGACCTCCCCGGTCCTGGTCCTGAACCCCCAGCCCAAGAACTTCAACCGGACGGCGGCTGGCTGGGGGCTCCACTGAACGGCTGGGTGACCCCAGGGCCGTGGGGTGGACGAGAGGGGCTGAACGTCCAGCTGGGAAACTGAAACCGTTCAAGAGGGGAGCCTGGTGGCCTGGGGGTCCGGAGGGGCGCTGGGGCAGACGGGAGCAGGAAGCACCATGGCGGGAGGAGGGGGGTAACCAGGAAGCGGGTTTGGATGGTGCGGAGGGGCAGAGAGAGGTCTGAGTGTGGGGGCTTTTGGGGTGAACCTCTGGGGAGGCAGACAGTTCAGGAGGCCTCCTCGAGGTCAGGGTTGTCTGAGTAACCTCACAGGGCAGGGCCAACCTGGGCGTCTGCACGGGGCTTGGGGCAGGGGCTGCAGGGGCGGTCACCCGTGGGGCTGGAGGGGCTGTGGCTGCTAGGGAGGGTCTGCCCGGCTCCAGGAAGCAGGGCCGGGTTGAATCCCGGGAGCTCTGGGTGGTGAGTCCTGGCATATGCCAGGACAAGGAGGACTCTGGGGCCGCCCCCATCTGCTGAGAAAGCGGGGGAGACTTGTGTCTCCGTGGGGGCAGGCAGTGGCTGGGGGCTCGGGCGGGGTCGCCTCCGTGGGCTGCCCTGGCGGCCAGACTGCCGTGCCGCCCGAGGACGGGGCCCTGGCCAGCGCTGGGAGCAGGCTGAGCCCCGGGGTGGGGATGGTGAGCCAGCCCCTCACTGCTGCCCTTTGCTGTGGCTTCTGCTCCCCCTGGACTGAGGGCCAAGCTCGGGGGGGCACTTGCTGATGAGACGGGATGGGAGGGGGTGTCTCAGCCTCGAGGCTGGATGAGGAGACTAGGGGGGAACAGCCCGGCCCAGTGGGCAAGGTCCAGCCAAGGCCTGGACAGGTGGGGAAGGGGGCCCCCACCGTGCCCTCAGACGGGGTCTGACTCAGGACCAGCGCTGGGGCTCTGACCAGCAGTGGGAGAGAAACACGGAGGTGTGGTGCGCAGGACTCAGGAGGGAAGGAGGCAGTTGGCAGCGGGACGTGCCGGGTGCTGTACACGGATCCTGGGACCCAGGCCACTAATAAAAGTGTGCATGACCACGCCGCCGTCAGCTTTCTGCCTCCACCAGGCGATGGGGCGCGCGGCAGCCAGAGGAGCAGCTCCCACTGGGGCCAGGGAGGGCCCGCCGAGACCCTCGGCCCACTGACCCGCGGGGACCGAGACTCCAGGATTCCCCTTCTGGCCACGCTCGCCCTGCAGTGCTCGGGAAGGCCTCCCCTGCCCAAGCGGCGCAGACGGCATCATGGCTCCTCCCAGGAGGGAGCCCGAGCTTTGCCAGGGGGAGCGGGGCAGGACCCCAGAAGGATGGGGGTGGGCAGGGGGGGCCAGAGGGGCAGGCTCCGGCCCGCCCTGAGCGGGGCACTCCGCCCTCACGAGCCTCCTCCTGGCCCCGGCCACCTGGTGCCCAGGGCGGCAAATTTCACCCACAACACATCGCACGCGGGCCGCTGCTGCGGACTCACCAAGCAGATGGGCCTAGGGCGCCGGGCCCTCGTCCACAAGCACCTTCTCATACTTTCCATGTCCGGTGGCCACAAACTTGTACCTCTTCCCAGACGGGGTGCTCTGCAGGGAAGCCCGGGGCCAAGGTGAGCGCCGCGGAGGGAGACAGCGCCGCCCCCCCCCCCCCGGGGAGCCCTCCCAGGGCGCCAGGACAGCTGCGCTCCCCGCCCACCCGCTGGACCCGCCCCCTGCGTCAGCCGCGTTCAGACGCACCTTGACCGTGGACGAGGCCTTGGGGCCTCCCTTCTGCTCCCAGAGATCCCGCCTGCTCATGTCTCCGGCCACAATATCCTGAGGGCAGAGGGAAGCCGCGTCACAGGAGGCCCCCGCCGGCGGAGCTGGGAGCCCCGGGCACGGCTGCCGCCGGCCCCGCAAGTCCAGGGCCCCAGGGCCGGCCCGCGTGCCTCCTTGTGGGGAGCGTCCACGGATGAGGCCCGGAAGCCGCCCCCCAGCCCTCCCCAGGGACCAGCCCGGCGACCACACTTCAGCCCGGCCGGCCCGTGCTTGCTGTGCCTAGGGGGCCCGGCCCCGCCCCAGGAGGGACGCCTACCTTGCAGGGGGCGGACTTGGCGGCCGACTGAGCCTGCACCTCTCCCGTCTCCCAGCGGCTCTTAGTGCTCGCCACAGCCATGCTGGGCAGCTCGATGGAGGGCTGGCGGGTGAGCTTGGGGGTCCGGCCCGCGGTCTGCAGAGGAAACAGGGCCATCCTCGCTCTGCTCGGGCACGGGGTTGGAGGAGCAGGGCTTGAATGGAAGGGCCTTGGATGGAGTGACGGTTGGGTGGACGGGAGTTAGTTGGGTGAAAGGTAGCTGGTTGTATGGAGGTGTGGGTCGGGGTGAATGGCGTTGGTTGCATAGAGGAACATACATTGAACAAAGAAACACTGTGTGGAAAGACACTGGCTGAATGGAGGGATACTGGTTAGAAGGGTATTGGCTGGATGGAGGGGTGCAGATTGTATGGAAGGGTTAGTTGGATAAAAGGGTGTTAGTTGGATAGAGGGATGTGGAATTAGAGGAGGGACATTGGTTGGATGGAGAGGTGTTGGCTGGATAGAGGAGCACTGGTTAAACGAAGTGTTGCTTGGATGGAAAGCCATCGCTTGAATAGAGAAGTGTTGGTTGGATGGAAGGATGTTGGCTGGACAGAGTGGTATTGGTTGGCTGGAGGGTCATTGGTTGGATAAAGGGGTGTTGACTGCAAGGAGTGGTGTAGATCGGATGGAAGAGAGGTGAATGAACAGTGTGCTAGTTGGATGCGGGGATGGGGGTAGGATCGATGGAGGAACCTTGGTCAGATGGATAAAGGGCTAGACGGAAGAATGTGGAAGGGTGGAGTAGTGTTGGTCGAATAGAAGGTTAGTTGAATGAAAGGGTGTTAGTTGGCTGAGGGCTGTGCATCAGTGGAGGGACACTGGTTGGATGAGGAAAGGGCACACGAAGGGAGAAAGCACCCAGCAGAAAGTGACGGCACCTGTACCCACCTCAACAGCCTGGGTGTACTGCTCCAGCCTCTCATCAATCTTGGAGATGGGCAGGGCTGGCTGGGACCTCTTCACACTATTACTGGGGAGAGAAGGGTCTTGGCCCAGGGCCCTGCCCTCAGCTTCTGTGCCTCACCCTGAGCACCCGCCACAGCTCTCTCGGGCCCCAGATCTCTACCTCCTGGGCCCCCTCTTCAGCCTTCCCCTGGACAACCCTTGGTCCTGCCTCCCCTGGAGAACCCTGGGTCCTGCCTCTCCTGGAGAACCCTGGGTCCTGCCTCCCCTTGGAGAACCCTGGGTCCTGCTTCCCCTGGAGAACCTGGGTCCTGCCTTCCCCTGGAGAACCTTGGGTCCCGCCTTCCCCTGGAGAACCCTGGGTCCCGCTTTCCCTGGAGAACCCTGGGTTCCTGCCTTCCCCTGGAGAACCCTGGGCCCTGCTTCCCCTGGAGAACCCTGGGCCCTGCTTCCCCTGGAGAACCTGGGCCCTGCTTCCCCTGGAGAACCCTGGGCCCTGCTTCCCCTGGAGAACCCTGCGCCCTGCTTCCCCTGGAGAACCCTGGGTCCTGCTTCCCCTGGAGAACCCTGGGTCCTGCCTGGGAAGCAGCCAGACATACCTCTTCTTAATGGAGCGGTTCAGGGACTCGGTTCTGTCGCTGAGCTGTGGAGGGCAGGCAGAGATGGAGCCTCGAACACCGGAGCGAGGCCCAGAGCCCCCGCCCCACAGCCGCTCCCCATGCCCCACCCGCCCCGTCCCACGGCCCAGCTCATGCCCATCCCAGGCCCTGCCGAGCGCCACATGGCACAGAGGCAGCAGCCCGTGCAGGAGAGAGGACAGGCGTGGGGCGGAACCTACTTTGGTGCTGGGGCTCAGGGGAGGCGAGCCCACTGCGGTCTCCTCCAAGACCAGGGGGCTGGGTGTCCTGGGCTGTCGGCAGCCCTGGTGCTGGGAGCAGAATGTCTGGGGTTAGGGTTGGACCACTGTCCCCTCGCCCCCCCTCCTGCCCGCCCCCACCCAGGGCCCCAGCAGACGCTGCCCCCGCCGGGCCTCCTCGGGTCCTCTCCCGCCTGACGTGCTCTGGTTCTGAATTGTCTGTCGCAGCTGGTGAGTCTGGGAACATGCTGTTCCATCCCACGGTCACCAGCCTCACCACCCTCTGGGGCTGCAGGGGCTACTGTCTGCAGGTCCCATGAGGCCCACAGGGCCTGCAGGCAGCAGAGGAAGAGCCAGCCCAGGGCTGGAGTGCCACCCAGACCTGTGGGGAGCCCCCACACCTGTGCCTCTGCCTCCTCGGTCTCCGCCAGCCCTGGGCTGCCCTGCACGGGCTCCTCGGGCCCGCTGGGCTCTGGGACCTCTGGGGCCAGCCCCTCCCGGGGCTCCAAGTCAGGGCTCAGATGCAGCTCCTCCAGACAGACCTCAGCTGGGCTCAGCTCGTCGGCACCCTGGCTCCCAGAGGTGCGCTGGTGGGACCTGTGGTTGTGGGGGAGGCAATCCGATCAGTCAAAGGTCATCTGATGGTTTGCTTTGAGGGCCTCCCCCGGTCTGAGCCTTGGTTTCCCCGTCTGTAAGTTGGGGCCCTCAGACCAGCTGAGTGCCAAGGAATCCCAAGACCCCAGCATCTTTGGGGAAGTGAGGCCAAGGACCTCAGCGTCTGCCCCATGGTGACGAGTGCCCACTGCCCTGTGGACAGAGGGCCACTGGCTCACTGAGGCTACTCCCAGGCCCCAGGCCGGGCCCATGTCCTGCTTGTCAGCGTCCGCCTGGTTGGCCTAGGCAGGGCCCCTGCTCCTGCCTGATCTGTGTGGGGGCGACAGGCCTGGGCGTCCAGTAGGCCTGAGGAAGGGGCTGAGGGGGGGGTTTTGGGAGCTGGTGCAGTGGGAGACAAGGCAAGAACTGGGGTCACAGCCGGGACCACAGCCCAGAGAAGCAGGCCGGACACGGCTGGCTGAGGAATGGGGGAGGCCGGCCGCTGGCAGCCCGTGCAGGCCTGCATTTGAGCGGGACTGAACCTGGAGAAGAAGATGGGAAATTCTCGCATTTTCCATGATTTCAGGCCCCTTGGTGTTCGTGCCAGCCAAGACCCAGACCCACCACCCAAGGTGCGCCGGGGTCGGAGCCAGCGGCAGCCTCACAGAGGCCCATTCAGCCCCGGCTGCGGGCGGCCAGGCAGGTGCGGGGGGCAGGGAGGCCCGGCGCCCAGGAGGGTCCGCGGAAGAGCCACAGTGCCCCCTGCTGGCGGCCGGGCCGCCGGGGACAAAGGGAGCAGCGGCCACTCCGACCAGAGGAGAGGGGCCTCCCTGCTGCCCCCCGCCCCAGCTCAGCGATCAGGGTGCACCTGGCCCCCAGAGACCGCGGGGAACTGAGGCCTGGAGGGGGTCCTGGCCACAGCAGGACCAGGGCCCGGCCGGCTCTGGTGTGGGGGCTGCTTGCCGGCAGACCAGAGTTGACGGAGTGACAGGAGGGGTCTTAGTGAGAGCTTGGGCTGATTAGGGACCTCGGGGTGGGGGGACCGGAGATGGCCTGGGGAGGGGGCCAGGGCCCCAGGCACAGAGCTCCCGAGCCCATCTGGGCCCTGACCACGGCCGAGGGCCTGGAGCTCGGCTGAGAGCCCCCCAAGGCGGGTGGGGGCGAGGCCCCCTCCCCCCAGCAGCCCCAGCTCAGTGTCTGCGCATCTGGAAAGCTTGTCCCGCAGGCCGCCTCGAGGCCGCACATCTGGAAATACCTGCTCCCCTCCGTGGGAACAGCGCGCGCCGCCCCCAGGGAGGAAGGGGCCCGGGGGCGCGGGGCCTCCCTGACGTCAGCGGGCTGCACACGTGCTGAGCGGGCCGCAGCTGGTCTGGACGGGCCGGGGCCCTGGGAGCCTGGAGCGAGCCCCGCCCGCCGCCCCCGTCTCGTTCTCTTCCTCCTCCTGCCCCCACGGCCGCAGGGGCGTTTTGGGGGGCTCTGGGGAGGGGCGCAAAGGGCGCGGCCCGGACGCGGGTTAGGGGGCTGGAGGGAGCCCGCCACCCCCAGGCTGTGACCTCCACTTGCCTGTCGTCCTCCTGCGTCCCTGCCGGCCTCTCGTCCCCAGGGGGGTCCCCCGCATCCGTGGTCTCCCCAGCACCCCAGTGCTGCTGCCGCTGCTGGGACCAGTCGCCAAAGCCCTCATCCTCGTCCAGTTCAGGGGCCCCTGTGGGCTGCGGGCTGAGGCTGGAAGAGCAGGCAGGGTCTCAGGGCCAGGCTGGAGGTGGGGCCGGGGGCTCTCAGACCCTGGGCGCCAAGCATAGGAGACCCTGGTCTGCACAGACGCAGCACTCCACTGCTGGGCCGGGTCTCCCCCATCAGTCTGGGGCTCCCCAAGTGCTGGGCCGGGCCTCCCCCCTCAGTCTGGGGCTCCCCAAGTGCTGGGCTGAGCCCCCCCTCAGTCTGGGGCTCCCCAAGTGCTGGGCCGGGCCTCCCCCCTCAGTCTGGGGTCCCCCAAGTGCTGAGCCGGGCCTCCCCCCTCAGTCTGGGGCCCCCCAAGTGCTGGGCCGGGCCTCCCCCCTCAGTCTGGGGCCCCCCAAGTGCTGGGCCGGGCCTCCCCCCTCAGTCTGGGGCCCCCCAAGTGCTGGGCCGGGCCTCCCCCCTCAGTCTGGAGCTCCCCAAGTGCTGGGCGGAGCCTCCCCCATTAGTCTGGGGCTCCCCAAGTGCTGGGCTGAGCCCCCCTCAGTCTGGGGCTCCCCAAGTGCTGGGCCGGGCCTCCCCCATTAGTCTGGCACTCCCCAAGTGCTGGGCCGGGCCTCCCCCATTAGTCTGGCACTCCCCAAGTGCTGGGCCGGGCCTCCCCCCTCAGTCTGGGGTCCCCAAGTGCTGGGCTGGGCCTCCCCCCTCAGTCTGGAGCTCCCCAAGTGCTGGGCTGAGCCCCCCCTCAGTCTGGGGCTCCCCAAGTGTGTGCTGGGCTGGGCCTCCCCCCTCCATCTGGGGCTCCCCAAGTGCTGGGCTGGGCCTCCCCCATTAGTCTGGCACTCCCCAAGTGCTGGGCCGGGCCTCCCCCATTAGTCTGGCACTCCCCAAGTGCTGAGCCAGGCCTCCCCCCTCAGTCTGGGGTCCCCAAGTGCTGGGCTGGGCCTCCCCCCTCAGTCTGGAGCTCCCCAAGTGCTGGGCTGAGCCCCCCCTCAGTCTGGGGCTCCCCAAGTGCTGGGCTGGGCCTCCCCCCTCCATCTGGGGCTCCCCAAGTGCTGGGCTGAGCCTCCCCCATTAGTCTGGGGCTCCCCAAGTGCTGGGCTGAGCCTTCCCCCTCAGTCTGGGGCTCCCCAAGTGCTGGGCCGGGCCTCCCCCTCAGTCTGGGGCTCCCCAAGTGCTGAGCTGGGCCTCCCCCTCCATCTGGGGCTCCCCAAGTGCTGAGCTGGGCCTCCTCCCTCCGTCTGGGGCTCCCCAAATGCTGGGCCGGGCCTCCCCCCTCAGTCTGGGGCTCCCCAAATGCTGAGCCGGGCCTCCTTCCTCAGTCTGGGGCTCCCCAAGTGCTGGGCCAGGCCTCCCCCCTCAGTCTGGGGTCCCCAAGTGTGGGTGAGGAGCCCCCCTCTGCTCCCTCAGCTGAGCCGCCAGGGGCCAGCACCAGGCTCCTTCCCTGGGCAGTGGGGTGAGCCCCGCACCCTGCGCCCCGCTTCAGGCCGGGCCCCGGCCGCGGTGGTCTCTGCTAGGATGGGGACCTGGCTCGAAAGGCCTTGACCGCTACAGCACCCCACCCCACCCAGAGCTGCTGACTCAGAGAAAATGGAACAAAACAGGGCCGGGAGGAGGGGGGGCATTATTGGAAAAACAGCCCAGCCCAGCCACAGCGGCCTCCCGGGCCCCGGGAGGGGACGAGCCGGCCTCGGCCGCCAAGTTGGACGTGGCCTCCGTGAGTCACTGGCTCTGAGGAGTGGGGCCGGGGGCTTGGGGCCCAGGGCCCCACAGCTGCGCTCAGAATCGGTCCAAGCGGGGGGACTGTGCAGGGGGACGGGGCTGAGTCAGGGCCCCGGGAGGCTGGAGAGGAGGGGGCCCCTCCAGGAGGGGCTGGAGGGGGTCCAGCAGGGCTCCCTGGCCCCCAGCGCTGCAGTGACCCTCACCCCGAGGACGTCCCCACCGTGCCCGGGTTCCGGGAAGGCCCTGCCCCTGCCTCCTCATCCCCTCTGCTCTGGGGTCTCCAGCTCGGGGCCCCCTCTGCCCAGCGGTGTGGTGCGGGACGGGTGAGCCGGCAAGGGGGGCTCACAGCTTCTCCTGCTCCGGCTGCTCCGGGGACGGGCTTCCTTCATCTTCGTCTTGAGCCCGAAGCTGCCGCTCCCTGTCCCGCCGGCGCCGCTCGCGGGCGGCCTCCTCCTCATCCTCCACACTCCACTGAGTGGCGAGCCTGGGGGCATGAGAAGGGGTCACTTCGGGGCCCACGCCCCCGCCTCCCACCCCAGCAGGCCAGCTGGAGACCCTCGAGGCCTCAGTTTCCCCGTTTCTAAAGCAGAGACCAGGAGAGAGGGTCAGGAAGGTGCCTTCGGCCAGTGGAGCTGGCCTCTGAATGTCCACGTGCCTCCTGGTGACGAGGGGCTCACAGTCAGATGGGCCTGGGGAGCCCCAGGGATGGGGCCAGACCCTCCGCCCCTGCCAGCAGCCTGGCTCCCTGGCCCTCATCGCAGCCGGACACTGGCCAGCGCAGCTCTGGCTCCAGGCAAGGCCTGGCGGGCACCTCACCTCCGGCTGAGGTGCGGAGAGCTGCTGTCCCTCCTTCTCCCTGAGTCACGTGACTGTCAGGCACTGGTAGCCTGGGCAGGGGTCAGGCCAGAGGCAGCCCAGCCCCTCAGGAGACCGTCTTGGGCAGGGGGCGATCAGTCCTGCCTGCCCCCCACCCCAACGAGAGTAAAAGGCATTGGGAGACGGAGGCCCTATTAAAGGACCCGGGAGGGGCTGCCTTCAGCCAGGGCCTGAGCCCTCAGACCCCCCAGAGCCACCCTCCACCCCAGAACCCCATGCAGGCTCACTCCAGACCATGCTGTCCACGAGAAACTGAGGCCCACATGGAGCCGGGCCCCGGGGAGCTTCCTCCCGCGGGCCTGCTGACCCCCAGCGTTCCCAAGGTCCCTCACCCAGACTACACAAGGAGGCCTGAGCCCGGGTCCCGGGGCCTGGCCACCCCGGCCCTGGCCCAGCAGCTCTCGAGTTGCTAGCACCTAGCGTGCACCGCAGACCCTGGCCAGCCTGCCTGCCCCGGCTCCCCCGAAGCCCGAGAAGAGGGTCCCGGGTCTCCCGAGCCGGGGTCTCAGCGCCTTCCTGTTGTGTCCCCCGCCTGACCCCACAGCCCGCTCCTTCAGAGCCCCGTCCCCTGGCCAGGGTGGGCCGGCTCTGTGGTCTCGGCAGGCCTGCCAACACATGATCTAATCTCTCCTAGGTCTCCCCGGAGCTTCCTAGACAAAAGCCAGGCCCCTCCACAGCCCCAGCTCCAGGCCCACTCCCCCCCGCGGCAGCCGCAGGGGACCCCAGCCGTGCAAACCCAGCCTCCCGCTCAGACCTCGGCGCCCCCCGCCCGCCCACCCCCGCGCCTCAGAAGTGCCTCTGACTCCCCCCTGAGCTCCAGGGAGCCCCTAATCCCCCACACCTGGCCACATCACACGGCCGATGGAGCCAGCCTCCCGCTCCAGGCCCTCGGCGGGGGCTGGGGGCCGTATCCTGTCTAGGGGGGAAGAGCCTGGGTGATCCTGAGGATGGGGGGACCCGGGGTCTGGGGGTCCTCCCTCCCGTGAGCACCCACAGCCCCCCAGGCCAACGGTGGGAGGCGAGCAGGGCCGGGCAGTGGAACCAGTCCCCCTGCCGTGGGGTGGAGAGGTGTCCACAGCCGTCTCCTGGAGGCACCCGGGGCGGGGAGCTTCTCGGAGGGGCGAGACCAGCCACGGGCCCCCTCTCTGCTGTGTGCACACACGCCCACGGTGTGTTCGTGTGGGGCTGAGTGTGTGTGCGTGGGCCCCGGTGGGGGGTGAGTGCGCCCAGGTGGGGCCCCTCTCAGGCTGTAACTCCAGCCCCCTCCCCGAGCCTCGGGGACCCTTTGCCAGCACAGCTAAGCACAGAGACCACGCGGACTGCTCACCCAGTCAGGCCGTGTGTCCCGGCCACCAGGTCCCATGCCGCCTGCGCCCAACCCTGGTCCCAGGCCCGCCAGCACGATGGGCCTCCCTGCCACACACACACCACACATGCACACACGGGCACAGGCCCACAGTCACACGGGGGTCCCAGCGCCCCACACTGGGGGTCCGCATGTGGCAGACCCAGGCCTGGGAACCAGGTGAGGGCCAGGTGGCAGGCCCGGCCCGGCCCCCCGGCCCCCCGGCCCCCCGGCCCCCCGGCCCAGCCAGGGCGCCCCAGCGCATGTTTACTGTTTCCCGCCATCGTCTTGACAACGGCACTGGCCCGAGGCCAAGGCATGTTTTCTGAGAACTGCGCTCCTGAGAAGAGGCCCCTCTGAAGGTCAGGCCTGCTCCCGGCGGTCTGCACGTGACTCCCCAGCCCTCGGGCAGGGGACAGAGTGGGGGACGTGGGGTAGGGGCTCGGGGCGCTCCCCACAGCCCCTGTTGGGGAGAAGCCGCGCTGCCCCAGGCCCTGACCCGGGGCGCGGGCCCCTTTCCTCTGGCCCCCCTCCCTCTGCCCCAGGATGTGAGTCACGGGCTGGGGCCCCTCCCATGACCTCACCCCCTTGCTGTTCCGCAGCTGGGCCGCGTTCTGGGAACTGAGAGGGGGGCGGCTCTCCTGGGGTGGGGTGGGGGCCTCTGGCCTGGGAAGGCGCCCCCGGCCGGCGGCCCAGACCCCTTGGCACGCCAAGCGGAGCTGTCAGGATGCTGGCGCGGCCGCCGCGGCCCTGGCGCGGCCTGCGTGCAGCTGCGAGGGATTTGGTGTTCCTGCACAAACGCAATTATCTCCTTCCTGCGTCTGCTCTGGCTCCGGGCGCGCCCAGGGCTCAGCCCCAGGGGCCGCGGAGCGGGGCTCCGCTCCCCAGCCCGGTCACGCTCCACTGAACAGCCTCGCCCCTCCAGGCTCATGAGCGTGTGCAGGCCCCCGTGAGCCAGCTGCGGGTCCCCGTTCTCAGCAGGGGTCCCCAAGTCCAGCGGCTGCCCCCGCTGGCCATGTCCACCACCTCGGGGGCCCCTCCTCCCCTTCCTCCACAGCCCCCCAGTCTCCACCAAGGCGCCAGCGGTGCCAGGCCTGCTCTGGTCTCCCCGCCATCCTGACCGCCCTCCTCCCGGCCTGCCTGGCGGCTCCAGAGGACGCGTCAAGCCTCGGTCCTGTCTCAGCTCTGCCCCCTGCAGGCAGCTCCTGTTCCCCCCACCCCAACACCTTCTGCCCGTCTCCCAGAGCCTAAAGCCCGGCTCAGTGTCCCAGGAAGGACCAGGGCCTTAGCTGGGGGCCTGGGGCCTGAGGGAGAATGGCCAGGCTGGGCCAGGCCGACGTGGAGGGCCCTTCCCTCTAGAGACCTGCAGGACACCCTCCTGACCACTGTCCCCCGGACACCACGGGCGGGAGTCCTGGGGACCTGGGACGGTCAGCCCGTGTGCCCGTGACCAGCAAGGCGTCCGGTCCCCTGAAAGGACCTCCCTTCCCCAGGCTTTCGTTAGTCCCGGTGGACGCCACAGAGCAGCCGGTGCCTCGAGTGACCACAGAGCCCACGCGTGCAGGGACAGTGTGGAAGGACCCAGAGGCCACTCGGCCCAGCTGCCAGGCTGGGAGACTGCACGCGCCCCCAGCCAGCTGGTCTTAGAGGAGGGGCGAGGCCCAGCCGGGGGGCTCCGGAGGGGGCGGAAGGCTGGGCAGCACCCGCGCCCCACCACTCCCTGGGTGCAGGGCAGGCCCCACCAGGGCAGCTCACGGAGGGTCCGCGGGGGCCAGGGTGCCGGCCGTCACTCACCCGTGCCGCAGCAGTGGGAGGGCTGAGCCAGGAGCACGGGGGTGGCGCAGGGTGTGGGCGGCCGCCCTGGTGGGGGGCTGGCACGGAGCGGCGGGTAACAGGGCCCCCACCCTCCTGACTGTCCTGGCGCGGGTCCAGCCCCTCCTGGCCCGCCCCCACCCCCCACCCCCAGCAGCACCTTCCTGGGTGTGTCTGTGCCCGCCTGGGCGCCTTAGACCAGGGAGACACCCCACAGGGCCAGCCCCGCCCCCTGTTCAGGGACACTCAGCAGGTGACCTTGAACTTGGGTCTGGAGGATGAGCAGGGGTCTGTGAGTCGGACCTCGGAGGCTGCGGGAAGAGCAGAGATGGGGTGGGCGGGAGAGCTGAGTGGCCGGGCCTGGGGTGGGAATGGGGTGTCTGGGGGGCAGTGCCCTTGTCCCTGGGGGCACGCGTCAGGTGAGCCCACGGCAGCACAGGTGGTGTCGGGCCAGCATTTGGGAAGGAGGTCCAGCTGGGCTGCGGGGAAGGGGCGGACGTGGCGGGGAGCTGGCGGGCGGACTGCAGGGAGAAGGGACAGGCTCCCGGAGCTCCCCGGAGGGGGGACGCGGGAGCCCGGGAGGGGTCAGCATGGGGGTCACTGACCCCCAGGGGTCGCCTGGGATCTCGGAGAGATAGGGCAGTGGGGAGGGAGGCAGACAGGGTGCCCTGGCCCACCCTGGGATGAGTAACCCCTATGGCGGCCACGGGAACCAGGACAGCGACAAGCTGGGGGTACCCAGCTCCCGGCGACCGCAGGCAGAGCCCCTCCTGCTGCCCTCCGGCCCCGCCCACCCCACGTGCACCGCTAGGGCCTGCTGCCCACAGCTGAGTCCCAGCCAGCAGCGCCAGCCACCACTGGGGGCCTCGGGGTGCCCCCTCTGCTGGAGTGCGGGGTGCCAGCTCTTCCTGACTCTCCCCATGGATGTACCCCCAACACCGGGAGGCAAGACCCAGAGCAGGACTCAGGGGTGGGGGGCCAGAGTGGTCCTGGCAAGATCGAGTGCAGAGGCTGAGCTGTGGGCCCTGGGAGACCGAGGGTTTCAAGCAGGAGACGGCAGGGCGCTGGCAGGGGCCTGAGGTGGGGGGCCTGCGGCCACCCCTGGCGTGACTGAGGGGGCCACAGGGATGCGGAAGGGGGGCTGTTGCCCGCCCTGGGGTGAGGAGGGCCCAGGCTGCCTGGAGAGGAGCTGTAGCTCTGCCTCTCCGGCCCTCCTCCCCAAAGCGAGACCCCAGGCCAACCTCCGGCTCCCCAGCTGTGAAAAGGGGTGCTGACCCCACTTGGCAAGGTGAGAACTGAGGACGGCCCTGGCCAGGAGGGCCCAGCTCCCACTCCCCACAGCCGGCACTGCAGCAGACCCGTGTCCCCAAGAAGGAGGCCGCAGCGCCCTCAGAGGTCTGGGCTACACACCCCACATTCCCCCCTGCACCATGTCCTCTTGGCCCCGTGGGCAGGTCACATCTGGGAAGCCTCCCTGGAAGAGGGGGCATCAGCTTGCAAACTAGCTTTCCCACAACCACAGAAAGGACGGCACCCCAGAGGTGCAGACTGGGGGCTCAGGAGGGGCTGCTACGTCTCCAGGGCACCCAGCCTGCACCTCTGGGCGTGGGGGCGAGGGGGCACAGCTGCAACCTCTGGGAGCCCGAAGCTCGCAGGAGAGAGGCCAGCCCTGCTGGGGCTCCGCAGCACCCTCGGGCGGCCCAGGGACAGAGAGAAAGCGACCTGCCCTCCCCAGGACCACGGCTGCTCCGGCCTCAAGGGAGCGGAGGGCCCTCCGACCTGGGGACGAGGCCAGAGCAGCCTGTGGACGGGCCCCCTCCCCCCTAGCCCAGAGATCCCCCCAGCACTGGCCCCGTCCCCCTCAGCACCCCCGGTCCAGAGACCCCCCAGCACTGGCCCCCTCACCCCCAGCACTGGCCCCGTCCCCCTCAGCACCCCTGGTCCAGAGACCCCCCCCCAGCACTGGCCCCCTCCCCGCCCGGCACTGGCCCTCTCCCCCCCAGCCCAGAGCACCCCCAGCACTGGCCCCCTCACCCCCAGCACTGGCCCCGTCCCCCTCAGCACCCCTGGTCCAGAGACCCCCCCCCAGCACTGGCCCCCTCCCCTCCCGGCACTGGCCCTCTCCCCCCGTCCTTGGTCTCCGCTGCCTCTCAGGGTCCAGGTGGAGCCTCCCTGCCTGTCACCCGCCCATCCTCCAGCAGTGGGGCAGCACGTGGGGGCCTCTCGCTTGGGGGACCCCTGGCTGCCTGCTCACCCGGAGCCCCCGAAGGCTCGGACCCCCTTCTGCATGACTTTCCAGCCAACCCCTCGGGCAGACCAAGGAGGAGCCACCCCTGCCTTAGCCTTCCAGCCCCCAGGGGCCCCTCAGGCCAAGCCCCCACCCCACGCCTCCTCTAGGCCGTCACCCCACTGGCATCTGGGCCATCTCTGCTGGCCCCACTGCCCCGGTCTCAGCAGACTCAGTGCCCACTTACAGCTGAAGACGGGGCAGGGGTGAGGCTGCAGGGCTTGTGGTCTCCCTGGGAAGGTGGGTGAGGGGACCACAGCCGCCCAGCACTGCCCTGGCCTTGCGCCCGGGCTGGGAACCCCAGATGACACCCCAGCATCTGCCACCTGCTCCATCACCTCCCTCAGCCAGTGCAGCCCACCCCCCCCCCCAGCCTGCCAGGGCCTCCCTCCCCACTTCTTTCACCAGCACTCTATTTTGTCAGGTCCTAGGGACCCAGTGATGGGTGAGATGCCCTCCCTGCCCTTAGAGGACACAGGAAAGCTCATGTTGGCTCCACGGCGTGGCTCCAGGGCCTCAGAAGAGGACCCCTGTTCTGAGCTTCATTTAGGGGGGCATCCTCTCGGATGAGAGACCCCCGTGTCTGCACCCAGCCTGGAGGGACAAGAGGCCGTGGTGGGAGGCCCTGGGAGGGGGTGGGGCAACAAATGGACAGTGGCCGCCCGGGAGACAGGCCGGGGGTCACGGCCAAGGGGCCTGCAGGTGGGCGGGCGCAGCCCTTGGAGCTAGGCACCCCCCGAAGGCCCCGCCTCTCCCTGCCCATACTCCCTGGAGCCCAGGGGGAGGCCCACCCCTCCCGGGGGACACACAGCCCTGGCACCTCCTGGGGGCTGCTCCCGGTCCCTGCCCCTCCAGGAGAGAGCGCTGTGGGAGGGGTCTCTGTGCCTGCGGCCGGGGCTCCCTGCTCCCACTCCAGCCCCCCATCTGGAGCTGTTTGCCGTTCCTGGGGAGGTGGCTGCCCAGCCACTGCCCACCCCCTGCGAGCCGGCAGTGCCTGGCCCCGGACTCTGGACAAGACCCCAGCCCACCTCCATAGCCGCTGCCCGCTGACCTGCTGCCCCGGGCCCCTGCCGTGCTCTTACCCCAGACCCAGGACCCACAGAGCTCCCGGGGGTCCAGGCTCTGACGCTGGCGGGTGGGGGGCACCGCAGGTCAGGCCTGCCCACCACACCGCCGTCCCCAGAGCTGTCCAGGCGGGCCGGGCAGACCCCCACCAGCCACCCGAACACCCGAATGGTGAGGGTGTCCTGTCCTGATAGGAATCGGGGCCCCCAGGCTCCCGGTGAGGGGCATCTGTGACCTTCCCCATGGGGGTTCACCCACCCCGACAGCTTGGCCACACGTGACCCTGGAAGACCCTGCCAAGACTGGGAAGTGGGCACCCGGGCCCTGTGCCTCCGGACCCCAGGCTTGCCCTCGGTGCCCAGCCCGTCACCTCCCCTGGCCACACGCCCTACCTCTCGTGATGTGGTCCGTGCCCAGCCTCCGTGCCGCGGTGCTCCCACGCTTCTGCCCCTGTCTGCTCTCACCAGCCTGCCCGTCTGGGCTGGGGTGGCCCGGCAGGGCTGAGGCCGCTCCTTCCTCTGCCCTGTGCCCCGCGCGCCTGGGTCCCTCCTTTCTCCTCCGAGTCACTGACCACAGCGCTGCAGGGGCCTGGCCCGGGGCCGAGGCAGCCCAGGAGACCTCCCCGGGCGCCCCCGCCCCACCCTTCACACCAGCGAGTCGCCCTGCCCACCCCCACGCCTACACACTGCCTCGGGGGACGGGACTGGGGGGCCGCCCGCCCGCCCGGCACCCCCACCGAGCGGCGGCTCCAGCTGCGGCCCCGGGCCCGGGCCGGTCTCCTCCTGGCGCTGGACAGCCCTCCAGGAGAGCCGGACGCTCCCAAGCCAGCTGGGACTGCCTGGCACAGACCTCGGAGCGCTCACGAGGCCAGGCTCTGGCACGCTCCGGGACACGCGACCGGTGGCTGGCACCGGCTGGAGCCTCTGCCACCCCCTCCCGTCTCCTCCTGCTCGGGACCACGGGTCCAGCTCCCACTCCCCAACGCCCCCAGACGCGACTCTGCCCGCAGGCGATGCTAAAGGGGCTCACGTGCTCGGCAGAGTCCAGGGGTCTGCCTGTCATTTAAACTCAGCTGCCCACCTTGGGGGCAGGCACAGCCTGGCACGGGCCGCCTGTCTGTCTGCTCCTGGCTCGGCCCCCCCGCAGGGCCCTGGGGCCCCAAGCTCCTGGAGCAGTGGGACCCTCTGGCGATGCCTCCGCACTGTCTCTGCCGCCACAGCCCCTGCCCGGCCCCCAGCCCCTCCTCCAAAGGGCACCTCGTCCCCGACCCTCTCGGGGTGGATCATTCAGGGTGTGAGGGGGCTTTGCCACCGAACCGGCCCTAATGCACACTTGGCCTTGCCATCCCCACTGCGTGTCCTCTGACCCTGCTGACCCCACGGCCCGTGCCCCTGGGCGGGGGCAAGACCCCACCTCCCTGAGCCTCAGCCTCTCCATCCACGTAGACGGGAGCCTGGGGCCAGCCTCTGCCAGCCTGCGGGACCCACCCTGGTCCTCTGCCCACCAAGGGCTCCACCGAGAGCTGGGGGCTCTGCCGGGACAGCCCCGTCAGGGGGCAAAGTGACCGCTCCACGGGCAAGGACACTGAGGCGCAGACTCATTGGGGGTCCCGCATCCTGGGGAGACACAGCTGGGGTCCCAACTCCACAGGCCCCACCCAGCACCCAGGCAGCCTCACCCCAGGCCAGGAGGCCCCCTGGCCGCCGCACCCTTCCCAGGGTGGGCTTTCTTATCCGTCCCCCCTACTCACGTCCTGCTCTCACCTGCCTGCCCCCGCCCCTCTTCCCGGGCGGCCAGGGTTGCCCCCACCTCCTGCACTCGGCACACACACTGCCTGGCCCGGGGGTCCCGGGACCCCTCGAGCATCCTATCTCCTTTGCAGCCTCCCCGTCCTCTTGCTCACGGCCCTGTCCCCCCACCCCTCCTGTTCCCGCTCACTCCTTCTGTCTTCACGGAGGTCCCACTGCCCCCACCCTGCCCGGCCTGTCTCTCTGCTCCTGCCTGCTCCCGTCACCCAGCAGGACGGGAGCCCTGGGACCGCAGGGCACGCGGCGCCTGGCTGCAGCTTCACCTCCACGGGCTGAGAACTGCCCTGTGGGTCATGGGCAGCAGCCAGCCCTCACGGCCCCGTGCCTTCGCCTTCCGGGGAGGGCCAGGGTCTCGTCCCCCTCAGTGGCTGCGCGTGGTCAGGGCCCCACTGCCCCGCCAGTCCACAGGCCGCCAGGGTTCTCGTCCTGAACCCTCACCTGCAGGGGGTCAGCCCCCCGCCACCACCCTGCACCAAGCTGCTGCAAGCCCGAGGCGGTGCCCCCGGGGGCCGCGGCCCCTCTGGGCACGTCTGGTGCCCAGGAGCCACGGTGCGCTCTCCCGAGGCTCCCGTGGGGATGGGGTGCCAGCCCCAGGTGCCCGGCGCGCTGGCCGGCTGCTCTAACCCCAGTGGGTGTGCAGGTCAGGGCTGGAGCCTGGCCTCAGCCTCGGCGCTCTGGGCTCCGGCCCTGCTCGCCTGCCCATGGGGCTGGGCCGCTCGCTCCCCGTACCCCCTCCTGCTGGCTCGCCCAGGCTCCCGGGGCAGGACTCGCTCTGAGTGGCAGGGCACCCACACCCACAACAGCACCAGCCCCTGGGCACCCGGCCCTGCCAGGGCGGGGGCCGCCCACCCCCAGACGCAGGGTCCTGGGTGGGCTCGAGGCAGCCCCGCCCCCGGACGCTGTGGTTTGTGGGCCTGGCTTCTCCCAGTGCCCTCAGGCCAGCTCGGCAGGCAGTGGCCACGCTCCTTGCCCTCTGGCCGGCCCTCAAGGCCTCCTGGGCCAGGCTTCCTCAGGCGAGAGAGCCGGGCACGGGGATGACTGGCACGTCCGAGACGGACATGTGCTGAGCGCGGCAGGCCGCCCACCCCATGGGCCTCCCCGGGCAGACCGAGGCTCCCCTGCCCTGGATCAGCTCGGCCCCGCCTTGCAAGGCCAGGCCCTGGACGGCTGCGTGGCCTGCAGGATGCCCTGAGCCCAGAGTCCTCTGGAAGGGCACGGGGCCAGGGACCGTGGCTGTCCCCGACAGTCCTCTGCACGGGCCAGGCCTGAGATGGGCCTGAGGTGGGCACTAAGATCCCCAGGGGCCGCTGGAGGGGGTGGGGGTAACTCCCTGCCACCTGGGAAGGGGCAGAGCTTGGCATGGGGCACAGCAGGGCCGGGGTCCCGGCCCGCCAGCCTGAGGCCTCCTGCTGGCTCTCTGGACAGCCTCGCGGCCGCAGCCCAAGATGAACCCGGCCTCACTAAGGATCCGGGTGGATCCAGCTGACAGGCACCCTGGCCGCTGCTGGCCCAGCAAACCCTCCCAGCACCCGTCACAGTGATGAATGGGGCAATCTGCGCCCCCGGCCCCTCACCCAGGCATCCCAGGTGAAGGGCCAGGGTGACCCGCCTGGTGAGGCGGGCGGCGCCCCGATCCCAAGGGCACCTGCGGCTAGGCACAGCCTCTGTGAGTCTGGCTCTGTCGCCCACCAAGGGCGAGGGCCTGCCAGCCAGAGGCCTCTTAGATTGGGAGTGGGGAGTGGCATCCACACGTGTGTGCAGGTGTCGGGGCCCACACGCACTGGGCCGGGGCCTAGAGGGTGTGCGGGCCTGTGCCTGTCGGCCACGTGGACAGACTCTCCCCGCCACAGTTTACGAGGGACCTCCCTGCCCCCCGCTCCTGACAGCAGGCATTCCCAGGGGGTTCGGAGGCAGGCTGCCCTCCATCCCTGCCCTGGCCGGTCACCCACAGGCCCACCTTTGCCTGTCCGGGTCTGTGGGGCTCACGGCCAGGCCTGCCTTGCCCTCAGCCCCGCTGCCCCGCCCAAGCTCCAGCAGCACCTCGCGTGCCCCGGCTCGCCCAGGGCCGCTACCTGGCAATGGGTTTGGGGACGAAGCAAAGCAATACCTGGGTGACAGGTGCACACAGGCAGGCCCGGGGCTCCCCCAGCCATGCCCCACGCCCCTTCTGGCCCCAGTTTCCCCATTTGTTACCGGGCACCGCTGGGCCTCCAGGCCCGGCAGGCACCCATTCACGCCAGGGCCACAAGCTGGGCACGGGGAACCATGATGACTCCTCCCAGCTGTCCGGGAGTCCCCCCCGAGACATGCCTGAGGGTGACTGGCGCCGGGAAGCCCAGCAGAGCCAACAGTGGGCAGGTGTGAAGCCAGGGCCGGACCCTCGGGGGTCTGCCTGCTCAGCGGGCAAAGTGGGCCCCCACAAACACTGCATGGGCCCGACCCTGGCCTGGCGGCACGGGGAGAGTGCCATAACTATGTCTGCAGAGACCCTGTGAGCTGGAGCGGGACAGGCCGGGACTCCCGGCTCCGCTCAGACGCTGCAGAGCCGACCTGCACACCGCACCCCTGCTCCGTCCCAAGTCAGGGCCGTGGTGGACCTGGGGTGCTGAGGGCCACCCGTCCCCCCAGGCTGTCAGAGGAGGCAGGGAGCAGGCCAGCAGCCCTGTGGAAGCAGGAGGTCCTCCCAGCTTGGGAGAGGTGGAGGCGGGCTGGGTGGAGGAAGCCGCATTCCCACCCCCCACCCCACCCCGGGCCTTGGTGCCTGGAAGGGTGGAGGAGAAGAGCACTGCAGGTGGCTCAGAGGCACGTGAGACGCGGCCCCTAGGACTGCGGGGGCCCAGGCCCACCCACGGCCCTTCGCTTCTGCCCTCTCTCCAGGACTCTGCGAGGCAGACGCCCCGACGCCTGCCCCCCAGGACAGGCGCACCAAGGGCCGGCCAGGGCGCTGAACGCGGGGCCAGGTCTGGCTTCACCCACTGCAAGGTCAGGGGTGACCCGATGGCCCCCAGGACCAGAGCAGGTGGGGGACGCCGCGCGGGGGCCGTGCTTGCCACTGGGGCATGGGCACGCAGCTGGCAACCGAGACGGACGCAACGGTGGCGGAGACGGCGGGCAGGCGGGTGCCCACACACGTGGGTCAGAGCCGCAGGGCCGCCAGGCCGGGCCCCAGGGAGGCACGCGGTGCCCGTCCTCTGTGGGTGGTACCCACGGGCACCCTGCCCTGCCCTCCACGGCCCGGCCTGGGCGGAGGGACCTACCTCAGGAGGCTCTCCAGGCCCTGTCTGCTAGAACTCCTCCTCAGGAGTGCAGAGCTGCTCATGATGCTGGTGGGCGCCCGGCTGCCCGGCAACCTGGCCTGACCCCTGCCCTGGGGCCGGAGTCTGTGGCTGCTTCTTCAGAGGCTGCTGCCCGCTGGCCCGGCTCCTCCTGCCCGGGGACCCTCTCCCCTCCTCTCTCTACCCCCACCCCCTTCTTGCTCTGCCTCTACCTGTGCCTGGCCGGCTGGTCTCCGGCTCGGACACCCCTTCTCCGTCTCCTCTCTCTGTCTGAGGGTCTGTGACCCTCTGTCCGCCTGTCTGTCCTGGCCCCTCTGGACCCCGGGGGTCTCCTGGCTGGGCTGCCCACTGGCTGCCCCGGGCACCCCGAATGGCCCTGTCTCCGGGGCCTCGCGGGCTCCGGGGCTCCGGGCCCCGCTCCTGCGCCAGGACGCCCAGCAGCTGCTTCGCGTTGGTCCCCCGCAGCCCCCTTCTCCGCCCGCCTCGGCCTCGTCCACCCCCACCCCCCCGCTCCTTCTGAGACTAGTAAAAATGTCAGAGGGAAACCCTCGCTGCCCGGCAGCCTGGGGCCTGAGCGAGACCTGGGAGGCCTGTGCCGGGCGGGTGGCCGCCGCCCCGCCCGCCGGTGCCCTTCCCGCCCTCGCCCCCTTGCCAGCCGCCCCCGCCTCGCAGCGCCCCCTCCCCCTGCACCCCGGGCCCGCCGCCCACTGGTACCCGGTGCCCGCCCTCGCCCGCCTCTCCGGGCCTGGCCCTGGCCTTGTGCTCCCGGCCCTCGCCCCCCGCCCGGCCGCCCCAGGCCTGGCCGCTCCTCCTGATGCCCGCCGGCCCCCCCGGCCCACAGCCTCCTCTTTCCCTCCGGTGTCTCGGTCTCGGTCTCTGTCTCCCTCCTCCCCTCCTCCCTCCTCCCCCCCCCCTCCCCCCTCCCCCGGTCTCCGTGCTCCTGTTGTTTCTTCCCAGTCCCCTGCTCCTGTTATCACCTCGAGGGGCAGGCCGGGGCACCCCGGGAATGCCGTCTGCTCCCCGGTGGGGAGGCTGCTGCCCACCCCGGCCTCTGCCCAACGGCCCCAGGCGGCTCAGGGCACCGAGGCTCCTGAGGCCGCTGCAGGCTCGCCCGTCGGGGCGGGACAGCCGTGCTCCCCACCAGTGGCCAGTGGCACAGGGTCAGCGCGGTGGCCTGGCCGGCGGCCCCCCTTGCCCCCCAGGCTCTGGCCGAGGCCCCAGGAGCAGCAGCCCAGCCCACTGTTCCTCCGGTTGGGCTGAGGCGCCCGGGTGAGTCACCGCGGAGCACACCGGCAAGTGTCCGGGCCCCCGGCTCGCCCTCGGGGGGTCGCCGAGGGCCAGCTCCGGGCCGGTGCGTCGTCTCCAGCAGCTCGCTGGGCTGACCCAGGCCCTCGACCGCCCCGAGGCGGATGCCACCGCAGACCCGCGCCCCAGGTGGGAAGACCAGGGCTCAGACTGGTACCCACGGTCAGAGGGTCAGGGCCTGGCAGAACCAGAACCAAGCCCGCCGACCACCCGCCGGCCACCCCAGCGCCACTCCGCGGCCTCCGCCTGCCTAACTCGTCTGACCTCTGGCTGCGCCGGCCTGTCGGGGCTGGGAGCACTGCGGACGTGCAAGGGGGCAGAGAGCGAGGCTGGGATCAGACCAGAGAGTGGGTGGGCGTGGGGTGAATCCCCGTGTGGTGGGGGAGGCAGCAGCCTTCGGAGAGACTCCACGTGGCCCTCAGGTCCTCGGTGACCCGGGGTGCTGCTGCCTGCTGGAGACCTTGCGGCTCAGACTGGCCCCCACGCCTCAGGCTGCAGCCCGTGACCCACCGCCTCCCCTGCAGTAGCCAGGAGGGGCCAGAGGCCTCGCGGGGTGTGCTGAAAAGGCCGCTGTGCCCACTGCGCATCCCAGCCCCCAGCCAGAGATGCAGAGACCCCCGGATGCGGGCGGGATGAGGAGGAGGGATTGGGGCGATGGCAGGTACGGGCTGCAGGCTGAGCCAGATTACCCCGGGAAAGGAAGCTTACGTTTTGTTCCCATCTCAACTGGCCATATCCTCCTTGCCCCTTGCTCTTAGTTCTGTAATCCCAGGCACAGACGGCCAGGAATGAAATGTGCCAGAGCATATTTCGGTTCAAAAGAAGGAAAAATATTTCCACAGGGGAAATGGCTGCCTTGGGGTGGTGGGAGTCTCCTGTCCCTGAAATTGAAATAGAATTGCACAATTACTTATCAGACTGATGGGTGGAAGGTATTAATAGCAAGAGTAGAACTCTAAATGCCGAGGTGAGGGTTCACAGTTTCACAACCAGGGCACCTCCCAACAGGAAAAACAGGACAGAGCATTTGACGTCAGCTTCACCACTTTCTCTCCATCCATCCATCTATCCCCCTGTCCATGCATCCTCTGTCCATCATCTTTCCATCCATCCGTCCTCCACCATCTGTCATCCATCCATCTATCTATTCATCTGTCCCTCCATCTTCCGTTCAGTATCAATCCATCCATACTCAATCCATCCATCATCTATCCATCCATTCTCCACCCACCACCTATCCATCCATCCCCCACAAGTCCATCCGCGCATTTATTTAAAGGCCTTAATACATGTAAAGCATGTAAAACACTTAAAAGAAACATTTACCTAGGCATCCATCCATTCTGAACAAAATAACTACTGAACATGTGTTAATTACTTTTATCCATGTATTCACCAATTTGTATATCCATTTGCCCAGTTACCCAGCTGGTGAACTATTTGTTGATTCTTTTATACATCCTTCTATCTCTCTAATCCTATTGTACTTACATTCATCTAAATATCAATATTTCACTATCTTTCCCATTCACACATCCATTTATGTATCTGCCTATTCATCTATCCACATGTCCACCCATCTTCCTGCCTAGCACGTCACACATCCACCTGTACATGGAAATATACATGTTTCTCCTGTCGGGTATATATTTGGGCTTCTCTGGTGCCGCAGTGGTAAAGAATCCACCTGCCAATGCAGGAGATGCAGGAGATGTGGCTTCAATCCCCGGGTCTGGAAGATCCCCTGGAGTAGGAATTGGCAACCGACTCCAGCATTCTCTCCTGGAAAACTCCATGGGCAGAGGAGCCTGGTGGGCTCCAGTCCATCGGGGATGCGAAGAACTGGACACAACGAGCGACTGAGTATGCACCCACACACATACATATTTATCCATTATTTTGCCCATAAGACCATCCAAATGAGTTAATACCTAAAACAGTTATTGGAACATAGTAAATTTCAATCAATGGTAGTTACTATTATTTTCATTCATCTATTCATTCATCCATCTCTCATTCACTAAGTCATGTCCACTCAGTCTTGTCCGACTCTTTGTGACCCCATGGACTGTAGCCCCCCAGGTCCCTCTGTCCCTGGGATTCTCCAGGCAAGAATACTGGAGTGGGTTGCCATGCCCTTCTCCAGGGGATCTTCCTGGCCCAAGGGTCAAACCCCAGTCTCTGGCATTTACAGGCAGATTCTTTACTGTCTGAGCTCAGGGAACAGCTCATCCAACCAACCATCTATTTATTCATCTCTACATTTATCTTTACATTGTTGTTGTTCAGTCACTCAGTTGTGTCTAACTCTTTGCAACTCCAAGAACTGCAGCACACCAGGCTTCCCTGTCCTCCACCAACTCCCGGAGTTTGCTCAAGTTCACATCCATTGAGTCGGTGACGCCATCCAACCATCTCACCCTCTGTTGCGCCCTTCCCCTATGGCTTCGGTCTTTCCCAGCATCAGGGTCTTTTCCAAATGAGTCAGTACTTTGCATCAGGTGGCCAAAGTACTGGAGTTTCAGCTTCAGCATCAGTCCTTCCAATGAATATTCAGGACTGATTTCCTTTAGGATGGACTGGTTGGATCTCCTTGCTGTCCAAGGGATTCTCAAGAGTTTTCTCCAACACCACAATTCAAAACCATCAATTCTTTGGTACTCAGACTTTTTTAATGTCCAACTCTCACATCCACATGACTACTGAAAAAAATCATAGCTTTGACTACATAGACTTTTGTTGGCAAAGTCACGTCTTTGGTTCCTGATACGCTGTCTAGCTTTGTCACAGCTTTCCTTCCAGAAGCAAGCATCTCTTAATTTCAAGGCTGCAGTCACCATCCACAGTGACTTTGGAGCCCAAGAAAAGAAAATCTGCCACTGCTTCTACTTTTCCTCTCCTATTTGCCACGAGTTTATGGGATCAGATGCCATGATGTTAGTTTTTTAAATACTGAATTTTAAGCCAGCTTTTTCACTCTCCTCTTTCACCCTCATCAAGAGGTTCTTTACTTCCTCTTCGCTTTCTGCCATTAGAGTGATATCATCTACATATCTGAGGTTGTTGATATTTCTTCCAGCAATCTTGATTCTAGCTTGTGATTCATCAACCCCAGCATTTTGCATGATATACTCTGCCTATCATGTATGGATGTGAGAGTTGGACTATAAAGAAAGCTGAGTGCAGAAGAACTGATGCTTTCGAATTGTGATGCTGGAGAAAACTCTAGAGAGTCCCTTGGACTGCAAGGAGAGCCAACCAGTCCATCCTAAAGGAAATCAGTCCTGGGTGTTCATTGGAAGGACTGATGCTGAAGCTGAAACTCCAATACTTTAGCCACCTGATGCAAAAAAAACTGACTCGTTGAAAAAGATCCTGATGCTGGGAAAGATTGAAGGCAGGAGGAGAAGGGGACGACAGAGGATGAGATGGTTGGATGGCATCACTGACTCAATGGACATGAGTTTGAGTAAATTCTGGGAGTTGGTGATGGACAGGGAAGCCTGGCGTGCTGCAGTCCATGGGGTAGCAAAGAGTCGGACACAACTGAGCGACTGAACTGAACTGAATAACTTAAGTAAGTAGGGTGATAATATACAGCCTTAACACACTTCTTTCCCAATTTTGAACCAATCAGTTGTTCCGTGTGAGGTTCTAACTGATGTTTCTTGACCTGCACACAGGTTTCTCAGGAGACGGATAAGGTGGTCTGGTGTTCCCATCTCTTTAAGAATTTTCCAGTTTGTTGTGATCCACACAGTTAAAGGCTTTCTTGTAGTCAATGAAGCAGAGGTAGATGTTTTTCTGGAATTCCTTGCTTTCTCTATGATCCAACAGATAGCAACTTGACCTCTGGTTCCTCTGCCATTTCTAAACGCGGCTGTTACATCTAGAAGTTCTCAGTACACATAATGCTCAAGCTTAGCTTGAAGGATTTTGAGCATAACCTTACTATCATGGGAAATGAGCTAAATTGTTCAGTAGCTTGAGCAATCTTTGGCATTACCTTTCTTTGGGATTGGAATGAAAACTGACCTTTCCAGTCCTGTGGCCACTGCTGAGCTTTTCAAATTTGATGCCATATTAAGTGCAGCACTTTAACAACATCATCTTTTAGGATTCGAAACAGCTCAACTAGAATTCCATCACCTCCACTAGCTTCGTTCGTAGTGATGTTTCCTAAGGCCCACTTGACTTCACACTCCAGGATGTCTGACTCTAGGTGAGTGATCACACCATCGTGATTATCTGAGTCATTAAGAACTTTTTTGTACAGTTTTTCTGTGTATTCTTGCCACCTCTCCTTAATCTCTTCTGCTTCTGTTAGGGCCATACCGTTCTGTCCTGTATTGTGCCCATCTTTGCATGCAAAGTTCCCTTGGTATCTCTAATATTCTTGAGGAGATCTCTAGTCTTTCTCATTCTGTTGTTTTCCTCTATTTCTTCGCATTGTTCACTTAAGAAAGCTTTCTTATCTCTCCTTGCTATTCTTTGGAACTCTGCATTCAGATGGGTATATCTTTGCTTTTCTCCTTTGCCTTTAGCTTCTCTGCTTTTCTCAGCTATTTGCAAGGCCTCCTCAAACAACCATTTTGCCTTCTTGCATTTCTTTTTCTTTGGGATGGTTTTGGTCACCGTCTCCTGTACAATGTCATGAACCTCTGTCCATAGTTCTTCAGGCACTCTGTCCATCAGATCTAACCCCTTGAATCTATTTGTCACTTCCACTGTATAATCACAAGGGATTTGACTTAGGTCATACCTGAATGACCTATTGGTCATACCTGCATAGCTTACTTTCTTTAAGCCTGAATTTTACAGGAAAGAGCTAATGATATGAGCCACAGTTAGCTTGAGGTCTTGTTTTTGCTGACTGTAGAGAACTTCTCCATTTTTGGCTGCAAAGAATTTAACCAATCTGATTTTGTTATCAACCATTTGGTGATATCCATGTGTAGAATTGTCTCTTGTGTTGTTGGAAAAGGGTGTTTGCTATGACCAGTGTATTCTTTTGACAAAATTCTATTGGCCTTTTGCCTGCTTCATTTTGTATTTGAAAGTCAAACTTGCCTGTTACTCCATGTATCTTGACTTCTTACTTTTGCCTTCCAATCCCCTATAATGAAAAGGATGTCTTTTTTTTGGTGTTAGTGCTAGAAGGTCATGTAGGTCTTCACAGAACTGGTCAGCTTCAGCTTCTTCAGCATTCCTATCCATCAGTGGCTGAGGCATAGATGTGGTTGGGGCATACTGGGATATTGAATGGTTTGCCTTGGAAATGAACCAAGGTCGTTCTGTCCTTTTTGAAACTGCACCCAAGCACTGCATTTCAGACTCTTTTCTTGACCATGAGGGCTATTCCATTTCTTCTAGGGATCCTTTCCCACAGTAGCAAACATAATGGTCATTTGAATTAAATTTGCCCACTCATAAAAATCTACCAATTATGTATACCCATCTGCATTTATCTGTCCAGTTATTTATCTATAACATTACATTTATTTACCCATACACTAATGCCATTCCTATGTCTATCCACAAACTCATCCATCCATCATCCATCTACCTATCCATTCATTCACACATCCATCCATACACTCATCCACCCATCATCCATCTATTCACTCATCTACCCATACATCCACCCATTCATCCATCCATAATCTATCCATCCATTTAATCAACTTCCATCTGTCCACCTATTCATTCATCCATCCACCCATTATCAATCGATTTTTACATCCAGCCATCTACCTACCCACCAATCAATTCACACATCATCCATCCATCCAAACATCCCTCCATTCATACATTTATCAATCTACTCATTCACTCATCCATCCATCCATCCATCTACCCAAAATGAATCTATAGTCACCCATCTTCTATCCATCCACTCATCATACGCTCATTCATTCACCCATCTGTTCATTCACCCATTCGCCTATCCATCCATCCATCCACCTATCCAACTATTCTCTCATCCATAAATCACTCATTCATTCCTTCTCTTCATCCCCTCATTCACCCATCAGCCATGCATCCATTCATCCAACCATCCCTCCTTTCTACCTCCATCTATCCACCCACTCTTTCATCCACTCATCCAACCATCATCCAGCCAGCCAGCCATCCCACCATACTGCACCCATTCATCCACCCACCCATTTACCCAACCAACCACTCATCCACTCACCCATTCATTCATCCATCCACCTATTCACTCATCCATCTGTACATCTGTCCTTCCATCCATCTATTCACTCATCATCCACTTGCCCATCATCCATTTATTCATCCACCCCTTATCCTTCCATCCACCCATTCACTTGTCCATTCACTCATCCACCTATCCATCCATCCACCTCTCCATCCCTTCTTCATCCTTCTATGCACCCATTCACTCCTTCATCTATCCATCTGTCTACTCATCCCTCCATCCATCTTTTCACTCATCCATCCAACCATCCACCTATCCAACTATTCTCTCAACCATAAATTCACTCATTCATTCCTTCCCTTCATCCCCTCATTCACCCATCATCCATTCATCCAACCATCCCTCCTCTCTACATCCATCTATCCACCCATTCTTTCATACACTCATCCTTCCACCCATCCAACCATCATCCAGCCAGCCAGCTATCCCACCATTCTGCACCCGTTTTATCCACCCATCCATTTACCCAACCAAGCACTCATCCATTCATTCATCCACCCACCCACCTATCCATCCATCCACTTCTCCATCCATTCACCTGGAAGGAGGAATTATCATTCCTTCTATGCACCCATTCACCCCTTCATCTATCCATGTGTCTACTCATCCCTCCATCCATCCTTTCACTCATCCCTCCATCCATCTACTCATTCATCCATCCATCCATCCATCCATCCACCTCCCCACCTACCCACCATTTATCTATCCAGACACCCATCCAGTCATTACTGATCCATCTATCCACCCGTCCACCCATCCGCCTGCCCGTCTATCCACACATCTATCCCTTTACCCACCATCCATCCATCCCTCCACCCACCTATTAGCCATCTATTCACCCATCCATCATCTAGTTGTTCCTACTTCCTACCTTTCTTCATCTACCATTCATTTCATTTATACTTTTCTCCTGTTGAGTCTTTTTTTTTCTTTCTTCTGGGACTAAGACATGGTTCATAAACTTGTGGCTAAAGAAGGTAAAGGCCCATATTCTCTCTCCAGTAAGTTTAGTGCCATGACAAAACTTAAATAGGGTCTGGGGAGCGAGGGATCTGTCCTTTTGTTTAGACATTCTCAATACATACACATACACACACACACACACACACACACACGCACATGCTTACAGAGCTGTATCTCAGTGAAAGTTGCATCAGGGACTTCCCTGGTGGTCCAGTGGTTAAGATTCCGCCTTGCAATGCAGGGGTCACGGGTTCAGGAACTAAGATCCCATATGCCGCAGAGTAATTAAGCCCAGACTGCAACTCCTGAGCCCCCAGCCCTGGAGCCCGCGCGCTGCCCTGGAGAGTCCATGCGCCAGAACAAAAGATTCTACACGATACACTGAAGATCCTGCGTGCTGCCCCTAAGACCCAGTAAAGCCCGATCAATGAATTTTTCTTTTTAAAGGTGTATCCAACAGTGAGAGCCCGTGAGGGACGGAGTGTGGAGGAGGGGTCAGGGCTAGGGTCTCCACGGCAGGGGCTCCTGGGTGGCTCGAGTTCAGCAGTGTTCCTGAGTATTCATCTGTCTTGTGTGTGTCTCAGTCCTGCACGGGGAGAGGGCCAGGGTCGTGCTGTGGTGGGAATCCCATGAAGCTGGGATTTGGGGAGGGGCTGGGACCAGGAGAAAGGCCCACAATGTCTTTCCAGATCCCTCTAGAATCAACTGGCTGGACCCGTCTGTCCAAGTCCCACTTGTTTTTGAAGAGGAGAAGGTGCCTGGGCAGCCGTGGGACCTCAGAAAGGAAGCCACCCCTCAGCCTTCTGAGGAAAGCCCCTCTCCAGGAGGCACACAGACCCCTTTGGAGAGAGGGGCTTGTGTTTTCCCCCTGGGGGTGGAAAGGGGCAGCGTCTGAGACCCCACCTCCCAGGCACAGAGTCGGGCAGCGACCCTCTCCCGGTCTTCACCCATGCAGGGGACAGTGGGGAGGCTGAGGCTGCACCCACCACCACTGCCCGATTCTGCCCCCCGCTCCCTGCCAGCTCTGCCTGCTGACCACTGTGTCCCTCTGCCCCCAGCGCTGGCCCTGCTCCAGGCTCCTGTGCGGCGAAGCACACCCAGCTCCCAGGTTCCCAGACAGCCCCTCCCCGCCAGCCAGGGGGACCAGACGGCCTCCTCCACCCACCCGCTCCCACCTTCCTGGCTCGGAGGCGGGGAGCTGACGGAGTGCGGACAGACGGGCCTGACCCCAGGAAAGGGCCAGGGCTTTCCTCTCCCATCACCCCCCACCCCTTATCTGCCTGTGTCTGGCACTGCGGGGCCGTGCCGGCCGAGCAGCGTGAGGAGGCCTGATTTTCCCCATCCCCTTATCTCCCCTGTAAACTCCACACCCTCGCAGGCCGGCCCGGCCCCCTCCCTCCGGCTCTCGGGTGTCAGGGGAGGTGTGAGGGGCTCCCTTTGGAGGAGCTTTCCCGGGGCCTGCGCCCGCCTGTGCCCTCCCCGCTAGGTCTCCACTCATCATGGCAGCGAGAGTCTGGCTCAGGGTCGGGGAGGTTTGGGAACTGCCCTCACTGGTGGCCTTGTGGCCCAGGCCCCCTCCCCACTCCCTTTCTCCAAGAAGGCCTTGCGCAGCCTGTGGGAAGGGGACCCCGAGATGCACAGGGCTGGGGCCTGGGAGAGAAGCTAAGGGCACCGCTCCAGGGGGCCCTGGAGAGGACCTGCTCCCCCTGCGCGTGCTGAACCCCATGTCTGCTTCGGGGGTGGACCCCGGTGTGTCTTCTGAGCTGTGCCCTAGTCGGGCTGGCTCTTCACGTCCCAGGAAACTCAGGGGGCACCAGTGTGTGGGGTTTCTGAGGGCCTGTGAGAGCAGCCCAGCCTGCTCTGGGTCCCCCCGACTCCTCGCTGGGTCTCGGGGGGCCTGGGCTCCTGCAGGACAGCAGGCTTAGGAAGCAGACGCTCAGAGCCGACGACCAGCTGCCCTCCAGCCTCAGCTCTGCCCGTGGAAAGGGGGCCCTGGCACTGGCCTGTCTGCCTGGGCAGTGAACACTTTGGTTTACAGCACTCAGCGAGGCTGGTTCAGGGTGTGAGTGAGCGATGACTGTGCACTTGAGGTAACTGAGACCTCAGGCTGGGGTGCAGTCACCCCAGAAAGTCCCAGCAGCTGGTGCCATCTGCCCTGGGGCTTGGGGCCCATCCACCCCCTGCCCCGGGTCAGAGCCAAGGAAGGCAAAGGTGACGCTCAGGGCCAGCCCGGGGGGCTTCTCGCTGCTGCCTGAGATGGGCTGGCCCTGGCTCTGGGCCCTGTGAAGGGTGCTGGGGCAGAGGCAGGCCGGGGAGGGGGGCGTGGGGGAGGGCAGGGCCACCCATCCTGGCCCCAAGACCCCCCTGGTTCTGCCCCGGAGGCTCCAGGATTGTTCTCTGAGGAGGCAGATGGGGACCAGGAAGGGGGTGGGGAGGCAGGGAAGGGTTTCCGGCTTCCCAAGTCGGCAGGGTGGGCCCTGCAGTGACTTCCCCAAGTGTGTGTGAAGGTCCTCTCCCTCCCCCGCACCGAGGAGGGGATGTGAAGGGTCCAGATGGAGGCGGGAGGAGGCGCAGGAGGAAGGCATCCATCATCTGCACTGAGCTCAGCCTTCCCGCTCCCCTGGGAAATTTCCGGGCGCCCGAGACCCCTGACCTGGGGGAGGAGGAGATGAGGCCCACCTGGGGGTCCTGAGGCCTGACCCAGCTCTGACTGCCGCCCCCGGATCTGGGCCGGAGGCCGGGAGAGCAGTCCCAGTGTGTGGCCCCCATCCCTCCGCCCCATCAGCCCGCGCGGCTGGGGGGGTGCCTGACGCTGCCTGGGCCTGGCCGCCCTCCTGAGCAGGCTTTGGCGCCTCTCGCTGCTCCAGGCTGCATGCCCAGCTGTACCAGGCAGTGCTGGGCCTGCTGGGAGGGCAAGTGGGAGACAGGGAGAGTGGTGGGGTGCCTGGGGGTCCCCACCCAGGGCCTCGCCGGCGCCTCGGGCCCCTCCCAGCCCGGCTCCCTTGGCCGGACTGACGTGTCCGAGGCCTCCGGGCCGGCTCAGCCCTTCATCCACTGCCCGCTGCCCCGTAGGGACCAGCGGCCTTTGTCCTGCAGACCCTTCAGCGCAGAGGGCAGGCTGAAAAGGGCCTGTAGGGACAGATGGCCCAGAAAGGGGCCCTGCAAGTTGTCTCCCCGCTGCCCACCTGCCCCCTGACCTCGGCACACAGAGCAGTGAGGGGGCATCGTCACCTGGGCGGGGATTACACCCTATCTGGAGGGCCGGGAGGGGCAACAGTGGCCTGGGGGTCAGGGAGACACCTGCTCACCCCATCCCACCCCAGTCACGGTCAGCCAAGGCCTGCCCCTGCCCCCGGGAGGGGACAGACCAGAGCTCTACACGGGCCCTGCCATGGGCAGTGGTGGATGCAAAGGGAACCTGGGTTAGGGGCCACCCATGGAGGTGAGTTCAGAGGAAACTTCGGAAGCTTGGAGAGGGAGTGGGGTGGCCAGGGAGGCTGAGGAGGGTCCTGTCCAAAGTCTGCGATGATTCCAGCACCTTCCAGAATGGGGAAGGGCCGGGAAGGCCAGACTGTGCGGCAGTGAGGGCCGTGTGGCTGGGGTAGCAGTGGCCTCCCCGGGGGCGTGGATTGTGCCGCTCCGTGGCACACAGTTCCAAGCATGGAAGGACGTAGTCCAATGGCTTGTGGACAAAGAGTGTGGCCGGGGAAGGGGCAGGGGTCTGCAGGCAGCCCCGTCATCCCAGCCAACCTGGGAGGCACAGGGCTGCAGCTGGGGGGGCGGGGGAGGTGGGGAGGGGCCCGGGACGCTGCCTGGGGGGGCGGGTGCAGGGAGGACCCACATGCTCCGGCCCGGCCTCGGGGACAGCTGGGGTGCCCATGGGCCTCCAAGGCGTCTGGGGCGGTTTGAGGAGGCAGGTCCTGTGCTTGGGCAGTCTGAGGGGATGGCTTGCCCTGGACCCACAGACCTGACGGCTCTGCTGTGGGCGGCCAGTGGGGGCCGGGAGACAGGTCACGGCCATCTCTGAGCTCTGCTCTCTGCCCCAGCAGACCCTGGCTCTCCCGGGGGCCCCCGGGAGGGGCTTCCCAGCCGCAGGTCCCCTGTCTGGGCATCGGGGACTTCTCCCTTACCCCGACAGGAAAATCCCTGCTTCCCTCCGTCACCTTGTGAAACGAGAACCACCACCCCCCGCCCCCACCCTGGGTCTCAGTTTCACTCTGAAAGGTCAGGACGCGCACCGTGCCGGGGGGTGGATGTCATGGGGTCGCCCAGCTCCAGGGCGGGGGTGTCTCTGGACTGGTCCTCCCGCCAAGCGCCCAACAGACTCCGAGTCCCAGGGACAGGCCCCGGTGAGCCGCCCGGCCCGGAGCCGGTGACCGTGCCCTCCGTTGCCCCTCTCCTCTGGGTGCGCAACAGCTGGGGGGAGGCGGGTCAAGGATGGGGCCAAGGAGCGGGCAGGCCCCTGCCAGGCCACGCAAGCCATGCCCTTCTATGGGCATGCAGCGGCCGGAGGCGCAGGGGAGCCCAGGCTGGGCGGCGCTGACGTGAGGAGCCGTTCCCGAGCAAGGACACAGCTGTTCCCGTCACCTGCTCCGTGCGGTGTGGCCGGCCCCCGCAGGAGGCCAGGCCGCCTCCTTGGGGCACCAAGCCTGGGTCATGCCTCCCTCCCTTCCTCTGCAGCAAGCGGCAGGTCCTACCCGGCACCCCCCGGCTACCCCCGACAGCCCAGGGTGGGCACGCGCACCCTGACCCCAACAGACCCCAGCTGCCCAGCTGCTGCCCAGCCGCGCCCCCCCCAGGACTCAGTCCCACGGCCCCCACCCCAGGGCTCCCCTGGAACTTGGCCGGGAGGAGACGCCCTTGCGCCTCCCTCACCTGCCCGTGCATGAGCCTCACCAACAGCTCCAGCCTCCCTTCCTCGTCACTAAAAGCATCATCACGGAACCGGGTACCACTGCCTCCAGCCTCCCGTGGGAGAGCTGGGGTCAGAATCCACTCTGCAAGGAAAGCCTGAGGCCGCGGGGAGCCCAGCCTGCGGCGGCTCCGCCGGCGGGGGTCCTAGTGGGCCGGCGGGCTCTCCCTTGCCCCCCCCCCGCCCCCAGCGACTAGGGGGGCGGCTGGTCGGCTCCATCTCAGGCCTGTGGCTCTGGGCGTCTCACCCCCTCCCTCTGCCCTTCCTTTCTGCCATCCTCCCTCTGGGCCGTGGTCTCTCCACACAGCTGCCCACGCCCCGACCGTCAGGACTTCCGTCCATCCGCGAGCCCTGGCCGCTCCCGTGTCGAGCCCCTGCACCCTGGGACCAGCAGGCCCCCACAGCCAGGGACCCCTCCTCGCCCCGTCTCAGGCGGGGGGCGCTCCACAGAGCCTAGCGGCCTCCTGCAGACGCCTGGTCGCCAGCGTCCCCTCCCAGCTCCGGCTGTGCTTACGCGCACCCCGCCCGAAGCCCCGGTCGGCCCCTCACGGCCCACCGCCAGCCGGGCGCTCAGAACCCGTGGAGCCCTCCGCCTCCTCACCCCGGCGGGGCGGGGCGGGGCGGCGCGGCCCAGGAGAGGGCCCGGCCGGGCTCCCGGCACAGGCTTCGAGGGTCCCGAGGCTGAGCACCCCATCTTGGCCAGGCCTCTTGGACCGGGCCCACAGTCTCCGCCCTGCCTGCCCAAGGCCCGGGCTCTTCCCTCGGCGTCCAGCCCGCCTGGAGCCTGGTTCACATCCTATTGGCGGGTGGCAGAACCCACCTCTCCAGCGAGGCCCAGCTGCAGAGGCCCGGGGGGGGTGGGTGGGGACAGGGACCCAGGAAGACGCCCTGCAGCCTGCGAGCCTCGTCCGGGCCCCGCGCTGCCGCAGACCTCGGGTTAAGCGCGACCCCACAACGTGCGGATGCAAAAGCTTGTGCGGGCCTGGGCGCGCACGCGGCCGGGCCTTACCCTGTGTCTTCTTCCGCCAGCAGCTCCCGCCGCTCCTCGGAGCCCGGGTGGCCGGGAGCCTCCGCCATCGGTCCGCTGTGCGTGTGAGCTGCAGCTCTGGGCGCTTCCTGGGGCGGCCGTCCCAGAGCCCCCACCCCCAGCCGGGTTTCACTTCCCCCTTCCGGCTGCAGGTTGAGGTTTGGAAGGCATCGGGGCTGGGGTTGGGGTGTTGTTTTCTAATCTGTTGCTGCAAGAGAAGAGAAAAAAACACGAGTCGCAGGAAGCGTTAAGCAAGTTGCCGGGGCCTGGAGGGCCCGGAGGCGGAGGTGAGGCGGAGGTACAGGGTGAGGGGGCCGGGACCCCACACCGGAGCCACCCACCCACCCGCAGTCCCGGCCTCGACATCCAGCTCTGCGTGGCTGGTGTCCCCAAGCAGGGGGCGCGTCCCGATCCCTAAGCCTCCACGTGAAGCGTGGTGGCCTCCCTGGGTGGCGTCGCCTGGGTGCACCCCCAGAGCATGGTCCCCTCTCCCGAGTCTCGGGCCATCGCCTGGTTCACCCCTCACTGGTCCCTGCTCTCCAAACGTCTAGGACCCAGCCTGAGCTGCCCTGCCTGCAAACACCCCTGTGTTTGCTCACGGTTTTCCTTCCTCTCCTGAACTGTTGGGGTCTCTCTGCTGCACCTGAACTCTGCCAGCCCCCGTGGCCGGGGGGCTCGGGACTGACCCGCACCACCAGGTGGTGCCCATCCCCACCCTCGAAGGCCCAGAAACAACAGACCCCTCCTGTGGAGGGGTTGAACTGTGTCCCCAAATCTGTAGGCTGGAGTCCCGCTGGCCGGCACCCCAGAATGGGACCTTATTTGGAAATGGGGTCATTGTAGATGCAATCAGTTAAGATGAGGTCACTAGGTCATAATTCAGGATGACTGATGTCCTTACCAAAAGGGGAAACTTGGAGGCAGACTGGCCTGTCGGGAGATGCCAACTGAAGATGAAAGTGAGGTGTGGGTGGTGCGTCTCCAACCGAAAAGCCCCAGGAAACCACCAGCCGCTGGGGAGGGGCCAGGAGCAACCCCTGTGACAGCTGGGTCCCCGCCTCCGGGCTCCAGGACGGGAGGTGTTGCAGCCACTCCGGGACGCTCACACCCCTGCCTCCCGCTGTGCGTCCAGCAAAGTGGCCCTGACACTTGCCGAAGCGGAAGGAAGGGAGACACCCCGTTTCCACGCCTGGAAGGTGGGGGCCCATGGCAGCCATGCCCGAGGATGCCTCGGGGCTCTGGGGCCCACGGGGGCAGCTTCCCCCCACTCACCGGGGTCTCCCTCCTCGGCCGCAACTCGCTCCACCACCCTCTCCCCTCTGAGGTCCAGCTCCTGCCCTGAAGCTCTGCCCCCCGAGTCCCAGGGCCAGCCAGCTGCTGACCATGCCTCCAGCCTCCCCTGCTCCCTTCAGCCCGTTTCTGCATGCCTGTGCTGGAACCTCACACCTTCAGGCAGAAATGCCCCAGGCCCGCCTCCTCACACCTCCACCTCTCTCCTTCAGCCCCCGTGGGCGAGGCAGACAGCACCGCTGGGGACCCAGTGCCCGAGCCCGAGGGCCCCTATGCCCCGCTAGGGGGCAGGTGAGGAGAGCTGGTCTTCCTCGGAAGAGCTCGGGGTCCACCCAGGAAGCAGACGCGCCGTCGATCACACAGACTCCAGAGGGGCCTTCAGGAGGCCGAGGCCACGCTCAGCCCCCGCTCGCGCCCAGCCTGCCATGGTCTCCAGCGACACAGAGAAGGACCGGGGGAAACAGCGAGGCCTGCGGGAGGACGGGGTGCGCACCAGGGAGGCTTCTGCCCCTGCGGCGCTGAGCCAGGTGCGCAGGTCCCGAGCCTGAGGTGCTGGCCGGGAGGAGGTCTGGGCGAGGCAGAGGGGGCAGAAGGGCCCAGGGCCACTGACTCTGCCTGCGAGACGCCCAGGCAGGCCACCCTGGGGAGGCTGGGCCACGGACGAGGTGGCCTCCGAGGCCCAGGTGAGACAGGGCCCCGGGGAAAGCAGCTTCAGGACCACAGCCTCCAGGGACCAGGCGATGAGATGCTGGGGGCAGGGGTGGTGAATGAGAGAGAGGGTGGGGTGTGTGAGGAGCAGGGGTCAAGATCAGGAAAGTGGTCAGCGCAGGGACAGGTCAAGGCAGAAGAGGGTGATGCACGTCTGATCCGCCTGAGCGCTGACGGTGTCCTTATAGGAAGAGGCGGTCAGGGCTCAGACACACACAGGGGCGACCCTGGAGGACACGGGGAGGAGATGGCCGTCCGCACGCCCAGGAGGGAGGCCTCAGGAGGGCCAGCCCTGCCCACACCTGGGTCTGGGGTTCCGGCCTCCAGGCCTGGAGACGTGAGTCCTGCTGTTTCAGTTGCCGGGCTGTGCTTCGCCTTTGCCGGTGCCCTGGACGCTGACTCAGGGATGTGCCCTTCAGGGAAGGAAGGAGCTGCAGTAACAAACAGCCCCACGCCTCGGGGCTCAGCGCCAAGAGCGCGTCACTCTCAGCCCCATCCAGCGGGGAGGGGAGGGGGCCCACACTCATCCTGGGGCCCCAGGCCCCTCCTCTGAGGACCCCGGAGCCCCGGTGGCAGGGGAGGGGTGGAGAGACCACGAGGGAGGCCGGGGACGGGGGTTGAGAAGTCAGGGTGCCTGGAGGCACTGGGGACCCAGGCACGGCGTCGGCAAGCACAGACAGGAAGCGGGAGAAGGTCGGGTCTCGAGAGGGTCTGGACGTGGATGCCGACTGCAGAAACCCAAGCAGAGGCGTCCTGGGAGGTTTGTGTGGGTGTGGGCACGGCGGGGAGACGCCGGAAGAGAGACGGTCGGCAGTGAGCAGGCCGGGGGAGGCCCGGGGTCTCCAGCTGCGCCGTGACCCTCGTCGCGGGCTCGGCTTTCGTGCGTGCGAGCGTGCGCAGCACTGGGCGGGCTTTCTTCTGGGAGGAGCCTCGGGGTTTGGTGGTGCAGCTCCCCCCACCACCGCCACGTGTTCCCGCATCAGGGGAGCTGGGGCCTGGGGTCCTGGCCTGGGGACAGAAAGAGACAGGGAGTCTGCCAGGGCAGGTGGGAGCCCGGGGGTGGCAGGTGGGTGACAGGCGCCATCGGAGACAGGGGAACAGATCAGGGTGTCTGTGCACACACGTGAGCCCTGATGGGGGCTGGGGGTCAGGCCGAGGGGTGCGCCTGGGACCCCGGGCACCTGGCTGGGTCTCCTTGCAAGGGAGGCAGCTTCAGTGGGCCTGGAATTGCCAGGAAGCCAAAGAATGTTCAAACTACCGTCCAGTTGCGCTCCTTTCACATGCTAGCAAGGTCATGCTCAGAATCTTCCAAGCTAGGCTTTAGCAGTACGTGAACCAAAAACTTCCAGATGTGTGAGCTTTAGAAAAGGCAGAGGAACCAGAGATCAAATTGCCAACATTCGTTGGATCATAGAAAAAGCACAGGAATTCCAGAAAAACATCTATTTCTGCTTCATTGACTACAAGAAGGCCTTTGACTGTATGGATCACAACCAACTGTGGAAAATTCTTAAAGAGGTGGGGATACCAGACCACCTTATCTGTCTCCCAAGAAACCTGTATGAAGGTCAAGAAGCAACAGTTAGAACTGGACATGGAACAACGGACTGGTTAAAAATCGGGAAAGGAGTGCGTCAAGGCTGTATATCATCACTCTGCTTATTTAACTTATATTCCGAGTGCATCTTGCAAAATACTGGGCTGGATGAAGCACACTCTGGAATCAGGATTGCCTGGAGAAATATCAACAACCTCAGATACACAGATGATGCCACTCTAATGGCAGAAAGAGAAGAAGATCTAAAGAGCCTCTTGATGAGGGTGAAAGAGGAGGGTAAAAAAGCTGACTTAAAACTCAATATTCAGAAAATGGAGATCATGGCATCCAGTCCCATCTCTTCATGGCAAATAGACGGGGGAAAAGTAGAAGCTGTGGCTGATTTTCTTTTCTTGGGCTTTAAATCACTACAGATGGTAACTGCAGCCATGAACTTAGAAGACGCTTGCTTCTTGAAAAGAAACTTATGACAAACCTAGACAGTGTATTGAAGAGCAGAGATATCACTTTGCTGACAAAGGTCCAAACAGTCAAAGCCATGGTTTTTCAAATGGTCGTGTACGGGTGTAAGAGTTGGACCATAAAAAAGGCTGAATGCTGAAGAATTGATGCTTTCAAACTGGTGCTGGAAAAAAACTCTTGAGAGTCCCTTGGAAACCAGCCCTGAATATTCATTAGCAGGATTGATGCTGAAGCTAAAATTCCAATACTTTGGCCACCTGATGCAAAGAGCCAACTCGTTGGAAAAGACCTGATGTTGGGAAAGATTGAGGGCAGGAGGAGAAGGGAGCAGTAGAAGATGAGATGGTTGGATGGCATCACCAACTCAATGGACATGAGTTTAAACAAACTCCAGGGGATGGTGAAGGACAGGGAAGACACCCGTCCTAGTCCACAGGGCTCTGTCCGCTCCCGAGTGGACTCCTGGCAGCATCCCATCCCTGAGGCTGGCACCTCCCGCCCCGCCTTGTCTCTTTGGCCCACCGCACTCACCCGACCTGCTGAAGAAGGGTGGGTCCGGAACCCTCCCAAGACCCCCGTCTGGGTCCTCCGCCTCCCACCATCAAGTGACAGACTTTATTTTCTTGGGCTCCAAAATCACTGCAGATGGTGACTGCAGCCATGAAATTAAAGATGCTTATTCCTTGGAAGAAAAGTTAGGCAAACCTAGACACTATATTCAAAAGCAGAGACATCACTTTCTTGACAAAGATCCGTATAGTCAAAGCTATGGTTTTTCCAGTAGTCACGTACTGATGTGAGAGTCAGACCATAAAGAAGGCTGAGTGCCGAAGAATTGATGCTTTCAAACTCTGATGCTGGAGAAGACTCTTGAGAGTCCCTTGGACACCAAGGAGATCAAACCAGTCAATCCTAAAGGAAATTAATCCTGAATATTCATTGGAAGGACTGAAGCAACAATACTTTGGTCACCTGACGCAAAGAGCCAACACATTGGAAAAGACCCTGATGCTGGGAAAGAGAAGGGGATGACAGAGGATGAGATGATTGGATGGCATCACTGACTCAATGGACATGAGTTTGAGCAAAGTCCAGGAGATAGTGAAGGACAGGGAAGCCTGGCGTGCTACAGTCCATGGGGTCACAAAGAGTCAGACACAACTGAGAAACTGAAGAACAACCATTTTGCCATTGTTTAAGAGGTTTTTTAAAGAAGGTTTAATTGGGAGGAAATTATTTCAGGCCGTCAGAAAAATTTCAAGACTGAGCCTCAGAGCCCATGCACATCCTCAGCTCCATCACCGGCCATCTCTGCCCCTCTTACAGCCTCCTCTACTCCTAGGGACTCACAGTCTTTCCTAAAACAGGAGCAGCCCTCTCCCCTGACCGCAGTGCAGGCCCAACCTCAGTCCACCTCTGAGCTCTCGCCGGCCACCGCCTGCCTGCTGCCCACCTGCCCTCCTTGGGTCTGCTCTGTCTTCGCTCCGCCCTCCTCCTTGCTGGCGCCGAGACGGTCCAGGCTCTCTGGGCACCCACAGCCCCTGTGCTCAGCCGTCCACCCCTGAGCCGTGCTCGCTTCCTGGAGGACAGTGTAGGGACCGAGGCCCCGGGTGTCTGGATGCCCTCGCAGGGGCAGGATGGAGCGAGCTGCAGGCCCAAAGCCGTACACACCCCGCACCTCCCGGGAGCAGACGGGAGCATCCAGCCAGTCTCCGCCAGGCTCACCCGGCCCCCGGCCCAGCCAAGCCAGCATCCAGCCAGTCTCCGCCAGGCTCACCCGGCCCCCGGCCCAGCCAAGCCAGCATCCAGCCAGTCTCCGCCAGGCTCACCCGGCCCCCGGCCCAGCCAAGCCAGCATCCAGCCAGTCTCCGCCAGGCTCACCCGGCCCCCGGCCCAGCCAAGCCAGGTCCCCTGGGACTTCCTGACCTCCAGCATCACCCCCAGTGGGCACATCCCCTGCACGTCTTGCCGCCTCTTCCTGCCCTTGGGGGTTCTTCCCGGGCAGCATCTGGCTCAGGCGCTTCAGGAGTCGCTGCCTCCCCCCACCCGTTGTCAAGGACCTTGCCCAGCGCTGAGGATGCTCAGACCCCATCTTCAGCCCCGACCCCTGCACCCAGCTGTCTGTCTGGGATCAGCCACTTCCTCTCCCTGCAGAACCAGCCCTGCACCCGCTCTGGGCACAGACCTGGGTGCCCCATCTCTCTGGTCCACCACGTCCTGGGGGCTCTGCCTCTCGAAGCTCTCTGCACCCACTGCCGCTCTCCCCCTGCCTCCCAGGAGTGACCGTGGCTCCCTTCCTGCCTCAAGCCTCAGCCATTCTCCATGCTGCAGAGAACTTTCTAGAAGTCCGAGTCCTCACCACTTGCCCGCAGGTGGAGTACATGCTTCTCTGATTGGCCCCATGTCCACACGGCTGCAGGGACACAGGTCACCCAGCAGTACCACCCTCAGAGGGTGGCAGAGAGGTGTGGCGCCAGGCCGAGCTGCATGGGGTGGGTGTTTGCCGGTCTGGCTTGGTTCACATGGTCCTCAGTCATGTCGTTTGTTCATTGGAAAATGTAACAAGCACCCATGAGCCTGGGGGTTTCCCAGGTGGCTCAGATATGGGAGATGTGGCTTCAATCCCTGGGTTGGGAAGATCCCCTGGAGAAGGGAATGGCTACCCACTCCAGTGTTCTTCCCTGGAGAATTCCATGAACAGAGGAGCTTGGCGGGCTACGTCCATGGGGTGAAGATCATTCCCCAAACCCATCAAGAGTTGGGTCCAGCCTGTGGGGGTCGCCTCCCTGGGGTGCCATGCCCCCAGCCCCAGGGACAGAGTCACGCCCTCTTTCCCTGCACAGGTGCTGGGCTCACTTTGCAGGATAGGGGGCAGGTACTGCTCCCACTGGGAGCTCTGGCCACCGCAGCCCACTCAGTCCTGGAGCCCACAGCCTGCCGCCTGCCCGCACTGGGCTCCGCACTCACGAGCCGCCCGCCGTCGGGAGCGCTAGGTTAGCCAAGCAGGAGGGCTTGCCGGGCCCACCCTGAGCCGCGGGGTAGCCGAGCTGGAGGGCCCGCAGCAAGGTGCTCGCAAGACGGAGCCCAGTCCCTGGGCTGCAGCATCAGGGCCAGGCAGCGGGACTGGCCAAGGCCTCAGGCGGGCTGACGTCTCTCCCTCGAGGCTCAAGGCTCCGGGCCCCTGTGCATCAGTCGCGGGGGCCTCCCGAGGGCAAGGGCAGGGTGGACAGCCGCTCCGTCATCGCTGAGGCCTGGCCTCTCCACCAGAGATCTGAGCGCGGGGCCTTCGTGGACCGTGCCATCATCCCTCAGGCGGAGGCTGAAGGCGGCCTTGCTGTGACAGTCCCGTCTGGGCATGCCAGGGACATTGTCCCCTGAAGGGGTGGCCAGGGCCAGGGGCAGGCAGGAAGGAGGGCCAGGCCTCCCCACTCCGCTGGGCCTAGAGTGGGGCTGCCAGTCTCCGGGGAGAGACAGACCGCAGCCCCTTGAAGCCCCCAGGAGTCTGGTCCAGGACCACCCCCCAAGCCCGTCTGGGTGCCTGGGGTCTGGGGAGGGGCGGCTGGGAGGAACGGGCTGCCTGCGAGGGGAGGGAGGCCCCCCAGGCCTCTGCGTGGGCTGGGGCCTCAAGGACAGTGAGTGTCTCTGGGCCTCGAGGGGACCTCTGTGACAACAGCGACAACAGCCGCACGGTCATCTCAGGGTGTTGCTCTGAAACGGCCCCGGCCACCTGTGTCCAGGCCTGGGGGTCTGACTGCCAATGCCACCCAGCTGCCCCAGCGGGTGGGCAGGGAGGAGGGCCCCTGGCCTGGAGACCACCCCCCAGGACAGCCGGGACCCCCAAAGCCTGCTTGTGGCTCCCCCACACCAAGCCCAGGCACAGGCTCAGGGCCTTCCCAGGGCTGCCTGTGGACAGAGGCTGGGGCGGCGCAGGACCAGTGCAGGAGGGAGCAGACATGGGGATTGGAATCCTTTATTGACAGGTGCCAAGCCGGCCTCGGGGGGCCCCCGAGGTTCCAGGGGTGCTGGGCGGTGGCCGGGGGTGAGGGGCCTAGGACTCGGTCTCGAACATCTTCTTGCGGCCCTCCATGCCCGACTTCTCCTCGATGTTCTTCCTCCAGTCGCCCACGTCCCGCAGGTCGCGCTCCTGCAGGGAGGAGGACAGGGCTCAGGCCGGCGCCCCGCCACCCTGGCCCCCCACGCCCGGCCCCGCAGGCGGGCCCCGGGGACAGCCTACCTTCTCTGTGTCCTCCTTCTTGACCTGCTTGAGGTTGGCCCGCAGGTCCATGCACACCTTGTGTTTGGAGCCCAGCAGAGCCTTCAGCATGGCGTCGGCCGACATGCGCACGCGGCGCAGCGGGGGCCTCTTGAACTTGCCCCTCAGGTCGAACAGCTTCTGGTTCATGTCCTCCAGCTGCAGGGCGGGCGGCAAGGCTGGGTCCCGCCGTCAGGGCAGCCCCGCGCGCCCCGGGCCCCACACGCCCCCCGCGTCTCACCTCCTTGGTGCTCTTCTGCACCTTCACCTCCATGTCGTATTTCTCCTCCTCGGCCGCGTCGATCTTGGCGTGCAGCTGTCTGCAGAGCTCCTGGCGGCGGAGACCGCGGTGAGTGGGCGGGTGGGCGACCCCACGCTTGGCCTCCACCCGCCTGACCACCCCGCTCGTCCTCCTGACCCGGGGGAGGCCGGTCCAGGCCAGGGACGGGGCCCACGGGGGTACCTGCACTTCGGACATGGAGCCGGGGAGATGCAGCGGCGGGCAGTGCTCCGACAGGTAGTTCTGCTTCTCCGCCTCCCGGCGGCCCTCCTCCTTCTCCAGCTCCGTGGCCGCGATCTGCAGCATGACGCTCTGGGGGCGGGGGGGGCGGGCAGCGGGTGGTGAGGGGCTGCGGCTGGCCAGGCTGTAGACCCCCCGGGCCGCCCTTCCCGGGCCCGCACCTACCTTCAGGTGCTGCCTGCGGGCCGTGATGGCCCTGTTGCGTTTCTGCAGGGCAGGGGAGAGGAGGTGCAGTCAGGGCTGGCGGGGGGTGCGGGATCCCGGCACCCTGCACCCTTCCCTGCCCGCCCGGCCAGCCAGGGCATCCTGCCCAAGGGACGGCAGGGCCTGGGCCTGGTGGGGGGACATGAGCCCGGGACACGGTGCCACGTGGTGACCCTTTGCCAGGGCGGCCCTTCTGGTTGGAAGGCCTGGGGTCTGGAGAAGAGACTTCGGACGGGGAGGCCGGGAGGAGGGCAGGGGAGACCCTCGGGCCCCGGGGATGGGGGTGGGGAGCAGCCATGAGAAAGAAGAAGCGACTCCCCGGTGACCAGGCCGCAGCCTCACTTCCCCTGGCCCGTGGGAGAGGCCGGCGGGGAGGCAACTTCCTCTGTTTCTCGCTGTCTCGGTGGGTGGGGTGGGGCAGTTTCACCCACAAGGTGACAGACCGTCTCCCTGGGCCTCGGAACTCCAGTTTCAGGCCTGTCCTGACTTGGGGGTCCCATCCCCTCCGTGTTTCACCCCCAAGCCAGTACTCACCTCCTCACTGTCCCAGGAGAGCGGGCGGGGGGTGGGGGAGAGAGAAGAGAGGTTAGGGCCACGGGGCTGTGTGATGGGGCCGGCGGGCACAAGGGGTGGCCAGGTGGGGACACGCGGAGACCCCCACCCAGCGCTGGGGGGCGGGGGCCCTGGGGGCAGCGGGCTGAGGGTTGCACTTACTCCCCCATTGTGCAGTCCTGGGCTGATAGCCTGCGGGAGAGAAAGGTGAGGGGGTCAGGGCCCCTGCCCGCCTGCCCTGCACCCGGCGGGGCGGGGACAGCACCAACCCGCCCCCCACCCCCACCTCCTTCAGGGCCACGTCTTGGAATTCCCCGGGGCGGGGGCGGGCAGTAAGAGGAGAAAGTGTGCCCGAAATGCCCCTGCGGGCCTGGAGCTGCTGCAGCTGTCCCCGCGGGAGGGCGGGTCTGGCCAGCGCAGGTGGCCACCCGAGGCGCTGGTTATTTTTAGCTCTGCTCCTTCGGCTTCTGGCCCAAGTGCATAGAAGACGCTGCCCCCCGTTAGGGCCTGGGGTCCCTCATTCCGTGAAGTCCCCTACCCACGGCCCAGAGCCGAGGCTTGGCCGTCGCTGTGCCGTCCGGGAACCCCACGCCATGCCGGCCCGCTCCAGGGGCGTCTCCCTGCAGCCCTCTGCTCTGTGGAGCCCCCGGACCCCAGGCCCCCACCCTGGCCCCGGAGACGTCCCTCTGTAGGAGCGCTCCAGACGCGCCCGTGCTGGCCTCGGCGGGCCAGGCCGGCCTCACCTCGCGTCTGGGCAGTGGCAGTGGGACCGAGGTCAGGCCGGCAGCGGCGAGCTGGGCTGGTGGGTCCGGGGGAGGGCTATAAATGGCCTCCCCCGGGCTGGGCCTCCGCTCAGAAAGGGCATGGAGTCCTCCTCAGACCAATGGGGGCACAGGGACCTCCCCACCTGCCCAGGCCGCCTGGCCCGGCCCCGCCGCCGCTGCCGCCGTCCAGGCCAAGAAGTCTTGGGAGGGGGGTGCTGAGGTTGGGTTGGTCTATTTAGGGCGAGGTGACGACTTCGAATCGCCTCCCTTGTATCTTGCAAGGAGCCCGAGGACAGCGTGACGGCCTCAGCAGCTGTGGGGCCCAGCTCAGGGGTCAGCCGAGGGGTCACTCCGGCCCAGCCCCGTCCGCCCAGAGTCAGGGTTCACTCTGGGTTCCCCTCGGCCTCCCCAGGCCTCTGGGCCCCCGGGAAACAGCAGCCCTGGGCTGCTTACACTCTGCTGCCCATTGTCCCCTCTAGCCCAGTGGGCGGCTTGGGCATGAGCTGTTCCCGTGCTCCCTGCCTCAAGCTGGCCGGGGGCAAGGCCAGACCCCAGACAGAGCCTCCAGGGCCTGCAGCAGCCCCGGGGACCCTGGGCTGAGGGTGGGGGGACTGCCCTCCAGGGCGGGACCCCACCATCCTCCCAGAGCGGGACGGGAGGTCCCAGATGGGCATGCAGCCTTGCCCAAGCACCCTGCCCGTGGGCTGGCTCCCCGCCCAGCTCGGAACACGTCCTTTAAACCCCGGATTTCGGCGCCACCGGCCTGGGAACCTCTCCCTGACCCGAGGCTCAGGCAGGCAGCTCAGGCAGGCCCAGCACTGCTCTCCTCACCCCAGCCCCAGGCCTGCGGCCCCCCGCCCTGGCCCCCACCCAGCAGAGGCATCCGGACGACCATGACTTGGCATCCTTTGAGCTGGGGGTTCTCGGCCTTGGGGAGGGTCAGGGATAGCTAAAGCCGTCCAGATGTGTGGGGATTGGAGCTGCTTTCTGGGCCAGACTGAGCCCCCAAGGGCCCAGGGCGGCTTCTGCAGGCATCTACTGCCCCCTGCTGTGCGTGCGGGGGGGGGGGGCCCACACCACCATCCAGTCGGTCTGGGGGCTTTGTGGGAAACTGGGGTGGTCCCAGGAACTGGAGTTCCCTCCATCCCCTGTCACCACCACCCCCAAACATCTCCCTCTTGCCCACTGTGTCCCCAGGGACCCATCCCTAACTCTCTAGTCGTCCCAGATGAGGGGGCCCCACCTCCAGGATCATCCCCAGCGGGCCTAGAGGGGCCCCTTTGCCCTAACTCAGGGGTCAGGCACCAGTCAGAGGCCTCAAGGCCTGGCTGAGCCATGAGAGGAGACCCTCTCTCATCCACAGGAGGGGCCGTGGCGGTATCGGGAGGCCCTGACCCTGCAGTGCCCGCGGAGCTCAGGAAGGACACATGGTGTGGGGCGAAGCTGTTTATTACGGCGGGACCCGGGGCAACCCGCATGGGAGACCCAGGCCCAGGGACACCCTCAGAAGCCGGGCAAGGGCAGACGCCAGCAGGACTGCAAGGCCAGGGCCTGGTCCACCTCCCTGGCCGGCTGCAGGCGGCGCCACTGGGCGTTGGGCCGCCAGGCCAGCATGTCCACCCAGTGCTGGAGGGGCTGCCCAGAGGCCCGGGAGCCCAGCAGCACCTTGCCGACAGGCTCGGCCCACAGCCAGAACCAGATCCATGCCCTGGGTAGAAGCAGGCGGAGGTGTAGGAGGAGGGGAAGAAAGACAGCAGTCAGTTTTGCCCTGAGTGAGGTTCCCCCCCACCCCCTCCTCAAGGCAGCCCACCTGGATCTGGCTGAAGGGCACAAGGAAGGTGAAGGCCTCATTGAAGTAAGGGGTGGCCGTGCCCTTCCTGGCCGACGTCTTTCTCTTCTTCCACTTCCTCTGGTTCAGCATGGGCTGGACCTTCACATAGGGGTCTGGGCACACAAAAGGGGCCAGGGGGCCTCCCAGGTCTGAGGGCCTGGGTTTCCTCTGTCCACGTGGAGGGGCGGGTTCAGCGCTCGCCCACCAGCGCTGGGCTCGGGCCTCGGGCCTCCAGCGCGACCACGGTCAGCCGGCCCGAGCTGGGCACGCAGCGCAGTGAGAAGCACAGCTCCACGGTCTGCTCAGGCTGCAGGCAGCAGGAGAGGGCCTCAGCTCCCCCCCAGCACGCAGAGCCGGGCGGGGGGCGGGAGCCCGGGGCGGGGGGCGGGAGCCCGGGGCGGGCGGGCCCAGCGGGCGCCAGAGCTCCAGCACGTGCCGCAGATCCACGGAGCCCAGCAGCAGGCTGAGCGCGCCCAGCGGCCGGTGCTGGGAGCGGCGCCTGCGGTCCAGGAGCAGCACTTGCGGGTGGCCGGGCAGCCCCGCGGGCGGCACCTGCGGGAGGGGTGTGAGCCGCCCGCCCAGGCCCCCGGGCCCTGCCCCGACCCATGTGGAAGGAGCAGGTCTCCTTGAACACAGGGCACAGTGTGCCGCGGTGCACCTTCGTCTCGTGCGTGCGCCCGGCGTCCGGGGACAGGCTCAGGCAGTCATAGGGGTCTGCCGTGCCACCCGGAGCCCCGGACCTCAGCTCCGTGGCCTGCTGGAGGCCCACCCTGATCTAGGAGCCAGGGGGTTGTTTCAGCCAGGTGCCCCTCCCCGGTCAGCCCTGCACCACCCAGCACTGGGCACTCACCCTTCACCCGTCACCCCTCCAAAATCCCACACATCCTCTGGGACCCCCTCACCTCCTGGCTTCCAGAGTCCTACTCCAGAGACAGCTGCAGGCGCCCCCACTGCTGGCCCCCCCAAGTCCAGATGCCACGTTACCCACCTCCGGCTGTACCTGGGTGGCATTGCAAGGATGCTGACCACTGTGCTCATCGGAGCCCCCACCCTGCAGGCAGCGGGTCCGTGACAGAGCAGAACTCCAGGCCACTAGAAGGCCACCCTCCGCTCGGCCCTGCAAGGCTGGCCGCAACGCCCCCCAATCCACTTCTCAGGCCACTGCTTTCCTCCGGAACCTCTGCAGCTCCCCGAAACAGCTTGTCCTGGGCTCCCATCCTCCCGGGGGCACCAGCGGCTTGGTCATAGGATCCAGCCCAGCCCCAGCCCCCCAGGAACAGGCAGACGTCAGAGCTGGACCCCACACTTCCGTGTCCCCCGCCCACCCTGCTGCCTAGTGCGGGGAGGGTCAGAAAAGGCCCCTCCATCTAACGAACGGCCTCAGTGGCCCCCACCAGCACCAGCCCAACCTGTTTAGGAGGGGCCACCATCAAAGCGGGGGTCCTGGCCATGGGGGTCCGGCGGCACAGCCCAGCTGTCTCCCCTGCCCCCTGCATGAGCCTGTCTCGTCCCCACAGGGGCTGTCCGATTGCAGCGGGCAGAGCCAGGCCCCGGGGAGCCGCCCACACGAGGAGGGGGCGTCAGGCCGGCAGGGACTCAGGGCAGAGGCCGAGCTTGCTCTCACCCCCGCCGCTACCAGCTTGGAGAGTGAAGGTTTGGAGCAAGAGGCCTCACGAGTCCTGCGTGGACCCCATAACTGTGGAGCCAGTCCTGGCCGGGGGGCCGCTGGCGAGGCCCTGGTGGTGGAGCGTGGGGGTGCTCGGGGCGCTCACAGGACCAGGCGGCCCCGCTGACCCCTCCTAGGCCACCTGGAGGAGCGCCCGGGTGGGCTGCCCAGAGCCGCTGGCCCGCAGGCCCCTGGAGCTGCCCTGTGGTGGACGCAGAGTCCCAGCTCCCACGAGGGGCTGAAAGCCCACCTTTACCTCCTGACACATCATAGCCGAAGTGCATCCAGAATTAAGACAGCTTCCTTCGCAGTTCTCATGGTGGAGAATATGGGGTCAGTGGTCATTGTCAACCCAGAGTCCCCATCTGTGTGTGTGTGTGGGTGCGTGTGCGTGCCTGTGTGTGGGTGAGTGTGGGCGCGTGTGCGTGCCTGTGGGGGGTGCGTGTGCGTGCCTGTGTGTGGGTGAGTGTGGGCGCGTGTGCGTGCCTGTGTGTGGGTGAGTGTGGGCGCGTGTGCGTGCCTGTGGGGGGTGCGTGTGCGTGCCTGTGTGTGGGTGAGTGTGGGCGCGTGTGCGTGCCTGTGGGGGGTGCGTGTGCGTGCACACTTGTGAGTGTGCATGCGTGTACCCTCCCTGCACCCAGCTTGGCTGCTGTCCTCCTGTTTGGCCAGAGAGCTGTGGATTTCAAGCTGCCGGGATTTGGTGAAGGGGGAGCCCCAGAACCACAAGAGGGGCCTGGGAGCCAACCCGAGGGGACCACGGGCCCCTGGGCACACCAGCAGTGAGCGGTGGGGGCCCCCGAGGCCTGGGCAGGCGCAGGGTCCGCCTGGATGGCCGGGTTCCCGCGGTGGTTAGGGTTCCGGCCTGCACGCGGCCACCAGGTGGCACTGTCTGCTCCACCGGCCGGGCGGGGCCGCCAGCCTGTGCCCAGGCCCGGGGTCCTGGGGGTGCTCGCAGGGGCCCCGGGAGGGCAGGTGGCCCAGGGGTGGCCTCACGGGCCCTGCTCAGCCCTCCCTGTCCCCGTGCCGGCCTCTGGATGCCCTCCCTGCCTGGGCAGTGCCTCAGCCGCTCAGGAGGGGCCGGACGTCCCTACAGGAGTCTACCTTCTGTGGCCCTGCTGGGGAAAACCTCCTGGGTGCTAAGGCTGCTTTTCCCAGGAAGTGGGGGCTGGGTCCTTCCTGAGTGGAGTCTCAGCCCCGCCACCTCCTCCAGGGTTTCCTCCAGGCCACCCTGCTCTCCCCTTCTGGGCAGGGTGGCATCCTCCTCCCCACCTCCTGGCACAAGCCGTTTAGCTCCTGCAGCTGCCAAGCCATCCTGCGGCTCCATGAGCTTCCCGCTGCCGCCCCCTCCCCATCCTGCTTGGCCTTGGAGACCTGAGTGAGTCCCCCCACCTCCTCCAGGAAGACTTTCCTGCTCACTCCAGGCCCTGGGACCTGCAGGAGCGATGCTGGGTTCCACGCTGTGTCCTCCCCCAGTCGGGCATGCCAGCTCTCCCCGGGGGAGGGCCTCCTTGTCCACCTGGGGCTGGGCACCTGCCAAAGCTGTGCTGACTGACCCCGCCACCTTTGGTCTAACTGGAATGTTTGATTCTTCCAGGAAACAAAGCTCCTGTGGGCCTCCTTCCAGAAGAACAGGATTCCCCCAGCTGTTGGGGGGCAGCGGGCCCGCCCGGCCACCACGTGCTCTCACCTGACGCCCGGCCTCCAGGCCTCCCCTCGGCCCTGGGCCCTGGAAGACGGCGCCCGAGCGCGCGGCTCTGCTCAGCCTCTACTGGCTGGAAACTCTGCTTCGGGTGGGGTAGGGGGTGGCGGGGTGTGGGAGGCAGGGCTTCGGGGAGCCCCACCTCAGGGCCAGAACCGCTGGCCCTCGGGGGCCAGGAAACTCCTTTGGGAGGAGGGCCCCTCCCAGAACCCCACCTGCAGGGCTCCCCCGGGGCATCGCAGGTCCTCCTGAAGGCCCCGCCGGAGGGCGTGCTGGCCCCCTGGGACCGGCCTTCAGGCGGGGCTGTGGGCAGGTCAGGCTGCACTCAGCTTGTGAAAGGTGTACGCCGGGGTGCGGGGGGCGGTGTCCCGAGTCAGAAGGATGCCTGGGTTTGGAGGCGAGTGACTTTCTGGGTCCGCTGGAGCCAAACCCGGGGGCACTTGGCACCCAGCAAAGTGAGCAGGGCCAGGCGCCCTCACTATTGACTGCCCGGGCCTGTTGGCCCTTCTGTTGCTCCCAGGGCCCAGGGAGCCTTCCAGAGCCCACTCCGTCTGAGCCTCTGGCCCCGGCTGCGGAGGCAGCGAGCGGAGTCCTGCTCCAGTAGGGCCGGTCAGCAGAGCCGCACTCTGCTCCGGCCAGTTTATCTGGTCCAGTTACTCCAGGTCCGGTCCCTCCCCGGGTCCAGCTCTGAGAGGCCCACCCAGGTCAGGGTGTCTCCCAACCCATTATCAACCCACGGCCGAACGTGGGGCTGGCTAATGCTTAGCCAGCCCGCGGGGCTCGTTGGGCCGGACTTCTGGGACCCTGGACCCGGGTGCCAAGGCTGTTTTGGGGACAGCACCGATGGGATGCACGCGCATGCATGTGCACACATGTGTCCTGGCTGGTCACGTGTGGCTCTGGGGGCTCATGGTGCTTGGGAATGTGCATGTCCCTCTGGGCACGTGTTCCCCGTATAAGGTCTGGGTCCCTCTGCCTGTCCCACCCGGAGCTGGGGGCTCGGAAGGAGCAGTGAAACAGCTCTGGGGCCAAGAGGAGGCCTGCTGGGGCTCCTGTGCTGTGGGGGCGAGGCGCGTGGGTGGGCGCGGGGGCGCGGGCCCGCCTGCAGCGTTTGCCCCGCGAGAGGCTCTCTCCAGCCCAGCTGTGTAGGGTCTTTGTGCCTTTCCCAGGATCCGGGCGCCTCCATGACCAGACGGGCGTCTGAGGTTCCAGGGCAGGAAGGGGAAAACCAAACAGAGCTGGCAGCCCCAGGCCAGCCCCGCGGCCCCGAGACGGCGGCTTGGCAGCCAAGAGCCACATGGAGACCCTGGCGGGGCTCCTGGACGGGATGCTTCCTTTGAGGTTGCTGGGGGAATGTTTGAGGTTGGAACTCATGGCAGTCGCCGGCCTGGGGGAGCCGGGAGCTGTTGGCTAGGAACCATGAGACGTGCCGGGACAGCACGCGTGCACCCCGCCCTCGCCGGCCCGCGCGGGGCGGGCGCTCAGCTCGCCACAGGCCTCCGTGGGCTGGGGTACCCGCTGCCCAGCCTCTGCGTCCCGGCCTGAGGGTGCCCCGGTGGTCCTTGGCTCAGGCTAACTGCGCCTTCTTCATCTGGACGCCTGCACCCCGTCGTCTGAGCGCGAGGGGGCCTGTCGTGTCACGCGGGCACCCGAGGAGCCTGCCCCCTCCGCGGAGGGTCCACATTGCAGAACTGGCTCCTTGCGCTCCTCTCCAGCAGAGGGTCTGCCTGCTGACTCTGAGCCTGGGTCTCCCCTGGATGCAAGCCCCGCTTCCTGGGGCATCCGGTGAACTACACCCCGTCCATCTGGAGACTGAGGCAGCCTGTACCCGGCATCCGGCTGCGTGTGCAGTGAGACCTGCTTACCAGTACCCGTGTCAGAACACGGGGGTTCTCTGTGACCCCGGCATCAGCTCCCTCCCCACATTGCGTCTCCCAAGGGCCTCTGGGACCCCTGGTTCCCCTGCAGCCTTGGGGCCCCCATTCACGTTCCCTTGGGGGATCTATTCATGTGGGCACCCCTGCCGTCAGAGCATCTTTTCTCACTCCTGGGGATTCTTGGAGACACATGGGGCTTCTGCGCTGCTGGGCAGCCTCTCCTCTCGCACCCAAGGTGCAGGGGGCACGTTCCCTGCTGGTCTGGACACTGGGGCTCTCTGTTCTGTGCTCGCCTGGTTCCTGGAAAGCCTGTACGCATTAGCTGGCCCCCTGGGGGCCCGAACCATCCCGCCAACACGTCTCTCACTGGCCTGAGTGCCGGCCAAGCCCCGCGGCCCTGCTCCTGCGGTCTGGAAGCCCTGTGCCCTGTTCACGGCCCCCACCGGCGCGCGCCCCCCACCCTTGTCTCCACTGTGTGCGCTATCCCTCCCCATACTGCTGCCTGCTCACCGCAGGGTGAGGTGTCCGGGGCTGCACCCACGCTTCCCGAGAGCTGGACGCCACCCGAGACACGCATCAGGGTCCTACCCCGTTAGCCTGGGCGTCTGGGTCCTCTCCCCCAGTGGTTGGAGTGTGAGGCCCGTACCCCGTTAGTGGAGTGTCTGAGGCCCCCGTCCCACCCTGCTGCAGAGCTCAGCTGTCCAATCCACGTCCCCTTAAGACCGAGAGCCTGGGGGAGCCTCGGGGGCCCGTCCTTGCAGGCTGTTTCAGAGCCCCGGGGCCTCACCGCGTTCCCTGGAGCATGACGGTGCGCTCCTTGTCATCCGGTCATCCTGACGACATACACCAGGACACTGGGCTCCCGGCCGCCCACCTGCTGGGCGTCGGGCGACGTGGACACAGTCCTGGGCGCTCACACCAGCCCCACGAGACAGCTGTCTCCTACTCTTCCATCGGAGGGTCTGGCCGCCCCGTCCCAGAGCCTCAGCTGGCACCCCAGCACCTGAATTTGGCATGATGTGTGTCTCCACATCCTTGGGGGGCTGGCACCTTCGCCTGCCTCTGCACCTGCTCACCCAGGCCGGCCAGTCTATTGGCTCATCCAGATGGATCAGGCCAGGTACCGTCCACTCGGGCTTCCCTAGAGCCTCAGACGGTAGAGAATCTGCTTGCAATGCTGGAAACCCGGGTTTGGTCCCTGGGTCAAGGAAGACGCCCTGGAGGAGGGCACAGCTACCCACTCCAGTATTCCTACCTGGAGAATCCCATGGACAGAGGAGCCTGGCAGTGGCTATCGTCCATGGGGCCCCAAAGAGTCAGCCACGACTGAGCGACTGACACTCCCACTGCTTTTTTACCACGACCCTCAGCTTCTGCCTCTCCCCACCCTTTCCTCTGTTCTGGTTCCAGACCACTCACCCCCCACCACCACCCTCTGGGTGTGGCTCTTCCCACGAAGCCGCAGGCCCCGGGAACCCACAGCTCCTGCCGTCAGGTTCTGACCCACAGTTTTCTGAGTATCTGGGTGGCCTAGATCCCACTTCTTTGATCACCTTGGTAACAAGGACTCCAACCATCAACCTGAAGGGTACCCTGCCACCCCCGCCTCCGGGACCTCTGGGCCATCCACCCCCACTGCCCACCCCCCTCATTATTCACCCCCCATCGTCTGCCCCCATTGTCCCCCTCACCGTCCACCCCCATCGCCCACCCCCTAATCATCCACTCCCTTGTCCACCCCCTCAGCCTGGCCATCCTTGGGAGTCCTAGGTGATATGCATCCTCCTCCAGTTCCCAAGGCCTTCTCTCCAGTTGCCCGAATCTCCATTCTTCAAGGTCTCGGGGAGCCCATGTGCCAGGTCTTGGGCCCCCGGTGGCTGGTTCTAAATTCCCCTGGAAGGCCCAGTGCCCATTCACGGAGGTCTGGGCCTCCGTGACTCCATTCATCCTGTCCTGCTGTCTCCACGGGGCTCACCCGTGACTCCAGGCAGGCGGCTCCCTGCTGTCAAGGGTCCAGGGACTCCAGGCCCCTTCCTGGGGGTCTGAACCCTCCACCATCCCTGGAGCATCTGAGGGGCGTGAACCCTGTTCACGAAAGGCCTTGACTCTTACACCCTGTGACTGTAATAGCAGGAGCCTTGCCCCCTGGGCCTCCAAATCCCCAGGCACCCTTGGTGGCCAGTGTCCAGCGCTCGCCTGGGTGTCAGGGCCCCGCGGCCTGCACCCCGCTCCCGAGTGCCAGAGTCCCACATGCTGTGAGTCAGAGTGTTGGGGGATGGCTCTCTTCTCCCTTCACCAAGGATTTCACCAGTACGGACCCCGAGTGGTTTGCACCCCACGTCCCAAGTCTCCAGGCCCCGTGGCCGGTTCCAAGTTCCACTGCGTCTTTGGACGCCAGGGGCCCATTCACGGGTGTCTGGGCGTCTGTGAGCCCATTCATTCTCGGCCCGGGGCTCTGTGCCCTATTCATGCGTGGCGCTGGGCGGGCTCGGCCCGTCCGCCCCGACTCCGAGACAGGCGGTGCTTTGTCGCCCCGATTCCAGGAACAGCTGCTGGGCAGCCAGCAGGCACATTCCGGGGTTTGGCTGGAAGCCAATGCAAACCCCAGTATCGCTGGCACCAGGAGCTGGTGGGGGCAGGGGTGGGGAGCGGCCGTGGGGGGAGAGTGCGGACCCTCGGTTTGGGAGCAGGCCAGCGGAGCCTTCCCTCCGCCGTGCGTGTCCTGGACGGGCTGCCAGCGGCTGAGCGCACATTCCAGACCCCTCCTCGGAGCTGACATTTCCTGCCCAGGCTGCCCCCGGCCCACCCGCCACTGCCTGGCTGGGAAGCAGGGGGGGGCCTCCAGGCAGGCCCAGGGGCCCAGGCCCAGCGGGTGCAGGGGAATGCCACCTCTGGGGGCCGCAGACCCCTGAGCCCCCGCCGTGACCCTGGCCACTGCCTGCCTTGGCCCCAGGACTGACAGCCCCAGGGGGATGGGACCCATCAGGGCCTGGCTGGGGCTGACCCCACTCTTCCCACCTTGCGTCAGAACGTAAAGGGGTGTGCGTGTGACCATGTTCTGCCCCGGGGCTTCCAGGGGGTCAGGGAGTGTCCTAGCTTCCAAGAAGTCCCCACGGGGGCCAGGGCCTGAGCCCCACCCTCTAGGGCCCCACGTGAGGGCCTGATCCGAGCTCTGGGGTGGGGGTCGGTCTGTTCTCCGGGCAGGCCTGCCAGGCAGCGTCTCCTCTCTCGGGATCCAGAGGTCCAGGCGTCCCCCTGGTTGGAGGGTCCCGGGCTCCCCCCCCCCACTGCCATCCAGGCCACTCGAAATCTGTGGGCCGGGCCGCCAGCCCCCACCCCCCAGCCCCCAGGGCTGCCGCGGCCCACCCGTGTTTCCAGCAACATGCACGGGAACCCCTCCAATCAGGCCGGGGGGCCAGTGGGGTCTTCCGAGGCTTCCCTGCCAGTCAGCCAGTCGGGTGGGCCCCGAGGCCCCGTGCCCCACGCCTGGGCCTGAGCTGGGAGCGTGGACAGGTCGCTGCAGGGCCTCCCCGTGGCCAGCGGCCACCTCGTTCACGGCCTCTCAGGCCCTGGGCTGCACGGAGGCCCTGCTGCGAGCGCGTCCTCCAGGGACGCCTTCTGTGCCCGCGGTGACTGCCCATCTTGCGGCTGGCAGGGACGCCACCGGGTCGTGATGACTCTCAGCGGGAGGCTGGGGAGCGTCTGCAGAGAGGGCCTCTGATCCGGGCCTGGGGGCTCGAGGCTCCCTGGAACCCGGCCACCTGCCCTCCTGTCCTCGCTCTGGGCTGGGGGCCCCCCAGGCCGGCCGTGGTCTCCCTGCCTCCCTCCCACGGGCAGCTGGTCCCTCTGGCCCCTGCCTGGGGCTCCCGCTCGGTCTCCAGGTGAGCCCGGAAGGCCTGGGGCTCCCACAGGGGCCGGTCGGCTCTCAGCCTCCCAGGCAGTCCCCCCCAGGGCAGCGAGGACCCATCAACACCTTCCCCAGGAGGCTGGGCGGCAGGGCCAGGGCCGAGGTGGTCGGGCCAAGATCAGCCAGGTTCCAAGCTCCCCCTACTGTCCGCTGGCCGCTGCTGGAGGCGGCCTGACCTCCCACTCCCGCCCGACCCCGGCTCCCTCCCCACAGCCCAGCCAGCTCCACCCACCCGCCAAGCACTAGGCGGGCTGCCTGGCAGGCTTGTGGGCGCCCCCTTCTGTACACAGGCCTCACGCTGGGCCCCCCTCTGCTGTCCTGACCTTCCTTCTCCCAGAGGCCGGCCTCAGGACCCTGAGTTTGAGACGCCCCATCTGGGGCCCCTCCACACAGAACCGTCCTCCCAGATAAAAGGCCTCCCTACCTGGGGGCCTGGTTCATGCAGAATCCCTTAGCTGAGGCCCATTGCGAGCAGCTCTCCACCCTGGACACCCTCTCCCCAAACACGCTCTAGGTGGGCTCACTGGGACCCCAGGGGCCTGGGATCACCTGGGAAAGGGATCCAGCCCCATGATCTCAGCTCGGCCCACCGGGCCACAGACAGCCCTGGGGGGCGCGGGGCAAGATGGAAGAACAGATGGGATGGACGGGGGAGCTGTGAGGATGCAGGGGTGGGGCCTGGAGAGGCAGGGAGGTGGGAGCACGCCTGGACATGTCGGGCTGGGCTGGAGGGGAACACGGGCCCTCGGCTGCAGTGGGCCTGGCTGGGAGGCCGTGGAGCGGCCCCCTCCCTCAGTCCTGAAGCTGCTGCCATGCCCCCGCCAGTGCCTCGGAGCCTGCAGCTTCCCCCGGGCCGTGCAGGGGGCCCCCGCAGCGTGTGCGGGCAGGTGCACACCCCAGCACACCTACACAGGCGTGTATGTCCGTACCCGTGGCGCACATTACGTACACACCTGCTCACGCAGCTCCCGAGACCTGACTCTCGGGAGGCCACCTTGGCGGCGGGACCCCGTAACCCTGGGTGGCACGCCCTGCTACCCCCACACTGTCCGTCTCGGCCACACCTGCTGGGCGGGGGCGTCTCAGCCCCACGATGGACACTGGCTCCCATGCTCCCTCACCACCCTGCAGGACTGTCACACGCGGGGCCCCTCGGGTGCTGCCCAGACCCCAGAGCGGACGGCACTCAGACCCCTGCATGCTCGGACCCTGGTGAGCGGCCAGTGCTTTCAGGCAGGGCTCGGGCAGGGTCTCCTAACCACGGGGCCAGGCTCCTGGTTCCCCTCGCTGCTCCTGAGGGTTCTGGGCTGCTTCTGTGTACTTGTGGGCCCGACCTTGTCCCCACATCTGGGGTTTATCTGAGGCTCCGGGGCCTCCGTGACGCCTGTGTTTCTATGGGTCTCAGCTCAGTGCAGTGCCTAGAAACACTTGGTGTGGCTTCCTCACCTTCGTAGCCTGTGACCCAGAGCAAACTGGGGAGCCAGGAACACCCCCACATTCCTCCTCTGTAACTGGGAAGAAGAGCAGTGTCCTCTCTGAGGACTGCTGGGACTGAAATGGGTAACCACGTGGAGAGAAGTAAGAATGGGGGTGGGAGCATTCGTGTTATTCCTGCCGCTGCGTATTTACCACCCTGCCCCCAGGCTGGGCGTTCATGCCTGTCATCTCCTCATCCTCCTTGGACCCTCATGAGTCAGTCAGCCCCACCCTCTGTGTGTATGTGTGTGTCCATCCATCCTCCACCCAACTTCCATCCATCCTCCATTCATCCATCCATCCATCCTCCATTCATCCTCTATCCACTTTCCATCCATCTCCATCCATCCATCCATCCATCTATTCTCCATCCATTCATCCACACATTCTCCTTCCAACCATCCATTCTCTATCCATCCATCCCTCTATCCATTCTCCATCCATCCCTCCATCCATCCATCCTCCATTCATCCTCTATCCATTCTCCATCCATCCCTCCATCCATCCATCCTGCATTCATCCTCTATCCATTCTCCATCCATCTTTCATCCATCCATCCATCTATTCTCCATCTATTCATCCACACATTCTCCTTCCAACCATCCATCCTCTATCCATCCATCCCTCTATCCATTCTCCATCCATCCCTCCATCCATCCATCCTCCATTCATCCTCTATCCATTCTCCATCCATCTTCCATCCATCCCTCCATCCATCCATCCTCCATCCACCCATCCATTCATCCATCATCACCCATTCACCTTCTTCCATCCATCCATCTATCCGTTCATCCCTGTTGTCATTTTTCTCCCCTTTCCTCCTTCCCTCCCTCCCTCCTTCTCACTGAGTCTGTCTTGGGGGTGGGGCTCTGGAGCTTGTGCACAAGGACGCTGATGATCTCGGGTCGGGGCCCCATGTAAGTAACCATTGCCAAGCCGTTCTCCTGGGAGACTTTCCTCCCCTAGAATGGGGCCCCCAGAGCTTTGTTGGGGAAAGATACTTGGGCCTCATCAGCTGAAGGTGCCAGATGCTGGGGAACAGCCCAGCAGGCTGCAGGACTCACCCAGACCCTCTAGACCCTGAAACCAGAGCAGGCAGAACCTCTGCGGTCTCTCCACCCTGGAGAGCATGGAGGGCTGAGGAGGCAGGATGCGGGGCCCTGAGGTACAGCCAGGAGGTTTGGGAGCAGCGACGACCATCCTGAGATCCCGGCCTGCTCAGCAAGGGACAAAGCGGAGGAAGCACCAAGCCCCCATCCCTGGAGGGGTCGGCACGAGATAGGGAACACGGGACGTGGTGTCCATGGGCCTCAGAAGCTCCGATGGGTGAGGCCTCCACTCCCGGGGGCACCAGGTGGGAGGGGACAAGTCCTCCTGAGTGTCCACAGAGACCAGAGGATGCCAGAGCCACCTGCGACCCGGGATGCGGTCGGTGAGCGACCCCCTCCCACTCCACCAGGAAGCAGAGTCAGCGCCTGCCGTGTGACGCTCGTGTGGGGCAAGCAGGGAGGGAAGTGCTGCCCATGGCCCCCTCGGGAGGCGGTGGGCACTGGCTCCCTTCCTGGCTTTCCCCGTCTGCCGTGATGCCCTCGAGCGGCCCCAGGGGTAGGCGCGGGGCCCACTCTCACCCCTGCTCTAGCCCCTGCATCCTGGAGTGACTATGGTGAGCATCAGGGTCTCTGGGGACATGGACAGTGCGGGGTCAGGAGGAGGGGCGGGTCTCACGGCAGGTGGTGGTCCCGAGACACTCACGGGCCCCACCGGTGAGCCGCCCACTGAGGGTCAGGGAGCCCTGGCTCACCTCACTCCCGCCCATGCCGCAGGGCCTCGCTCCTGTCTTCCTGAGGGGGGCCCCTGGACCAGGGGGGTCTGGCTTCCCACAGCCCCGAGGGGCTCCCCACCCACCTCCGGCAGGTCCATCTGAAACCTTGTGCTGCAAACAGAAGGCAGATACTTTGTAACCCTTGGTTGGGAGAATTTCACACGGGTACAGAAGCACAGAGGACATTATTACTCTTCAGTTCAGTTCAGTTGCTCAGTCATGTCTGACTCTCTGTGACCCCATGAACCGCAGCACGCCAGGCCTCCCTGTCCATCACCAACTCCCGGAGTTTACTCAAACTCATGTCCATGGAGTCGGTGATGCCATCCAACCATCTCATCCTTTGTTGTCCCCTTCTCCTCCCACCTTCAATCTTTCCCAGCATCAGGGTCTTTTCAAATGAGACAATTCTTCACATCAGGTGGCCAAAGTATTGGAGTTTAAGCTTCAGCATCAGTCCTTCCAATGAACACCCAGGACTGATCTCCTTTAGGATGGACTGGTTTGATCTCCTTGCAGTCCAAGGGACTCTCAAGAGTCTTCTCCAACATCGCAGTTCAAAAACATCAATTCAGCTTTCATTATAGTCCAACTCTCACATCCATACACGACCACTGGAAAAACCACAGCCTTGACCAGACGGACCTTTGTTGGCAAAGTGATGTCTCTGCTTTTTAGTATGGTGTCTAAGTTGGTCATAGCTTTTCTTCCAAGGAGCAAGCATCTTTTAATTTCATGGCTGCAGTCACCATCCTACTCAGATCCAACGATCACCACCAATGTTCAGCCTGGTGAAAGTCGCTCACCTTCCAGGCCCACCTGCCTCACTTTCCAGATTACTTCTAAGCAAACTTCAGACACCATACTATTCATCCATTAATGCTTCACTCTTCAAAGTCTGTGGGCCAGTATCACTTCTCATGTCTTTGAAAGATAAGAGCTCTTTTTAAAAAAAAGACCCCATGAGACTTCCCTGGCCATCCAGTGGCTAAGACTTCAAGCTCCCAATGTGGGGGCCCAGGCTCCATCTCTGATGTACCACACAATCCCACATGCTACCACTGAGGCCTGGCACAGCCAAATAAATAAATAAAAATAGATACTTAAATTTTAAAAACAGTCGTAACGTCCCTGGAAGTCCAGTGGTTCAGGCTCCATGCTCCCAGTGCGGGGGCCCAGATCTGTTCCTGGTCAGGCAACTAGATCCCACATGTCCCAGCTAACCCCCAGGGCAGCAAAAAAAATTTTTTTTTTTTAAAAAGGCCCCATACTAGCATAATACTTAAAAATGCATCAGTAATAAACTCTTTCATGTCATCAAATCTGTGGACCAGGTCCAAATTTTATCAATAGTCACATAAATGAATTTTATAGGTGATTTCATCAAATCAAAATCCACACAGAACTCACACAGGCTTTGCTACCATATCTCTGAAGATTTCTTTTTATCTGTAAGTATCGCCCTTACCTCTCTAGGTACCGCCCTAATGGCAGAAAGCGAAGAGGAACTAGAGAGCTTCTTTAGTGATGAGGGTGAAAGAGGAGAGTCAAAAAGCTGGCTTAAAATTCAACATTCAAAAAACTGAGTTAATGGCATTCGGTTCCATCCATTCATGGCAAATAGATGAGGAAAAAGTGAAAACAGTGGCAGATTTTACTTTCTTGGGCTCCAAAATCGCTGCAGACATGGACTACAGCTGCAAAATTAAAACACACTTGTTCATTAGAAGGAGAACTAGGACAAACCTAGACAGAATATTAAAAAGCAGAGACATCACTTTGCCAACAAAGGTCCGTATAGTCAAAAGTTATGGTTTCTCCATAGTCATGTAGTGCTATGAGCGTTGGTCCATGAAAAAGTCTCAGTGCCAAAGCATTGATGCTTTTGAATGTGGTGCTGGTGAAGACTCTTCAGAATTCCTTGGACTGCAAGGAGATCAAACCAGACCACCCTAAAGGAAACCAACCCTGAATATTCATTGGAAGGACTGTTGCTGAAGCTGAAACTCCAATACTTCGGCCACCTGATGCAAAGAGCTGACTCATTGGAAAAGACTTGGATGCTGGGAAAGGTTGAGGGCAGGAGGAGAAGGGGTGAGAGAGGATGAGATGGTTGGATGGCATCACCGACTCGATGGACATGGGTTTGTGCAGGCCCAGGAGATGGTGAAGGACAGGAGAACCTGCGCTGCAGTCCACGGGGTCGCAGAGAGTCGGACACGACTGAGGGACTGAATAACTGCGACATCCCCCTGAATCCTTGCAGTCATTTGTTGACAGGTCGAAGGTCTCTGTTTCCGGGACTCCCCGTATTCTGCATTTCCTGGATCACACCGACTTTTCCATGCTCTGTGTTTCTTGTTAGCCCTGATCCATTTGAGGTCAAATTTCTGGGCAAGACTACTTTGAAGGCAGAAATGGTGTGTCCTGTGGCAGCAGGGCCAGAGGTGCGTGGTGCCCAGGGTGCCTCTTCTGTGAAGCTGACCAGCGGGCAGGGTGGGGTCAGCCAGAGCCAACAGCCGCCCGGCTCCTCTCAGCTGTTCCCGTGGTTTTAGCAGCCGCTGGTGACCTTTGCCTGATGGGTTGGCAGACAACAGAGCCACAGGCCAAATCCAGTTGGCCGTCTGTTTCTGCAAATCGGCTTTGATTGAAACATGGCCCCGACGCTTTGTCCACAGGCCACCCATGGCTCCTTTCGTGGTATGCTGGCTGTGGTGGGCTGGATTCTAAGAATCGCCGCTCCTGGCCAGAGTTTCTGCCCCAGTTCCCAGAACTGTGGACGCCACCAGAGTTCACACTCGTGCTGGCACTGTTACTAGACAAAGGGGGGATGAGGATGTCAGTAAGGCTGCTCATCATCTGACTTTAAAATAGAGATGACGGCTAGGACTCCACCCTTCCGGGCCTCCACGGTGGCTCACTGGTAAGGCGTCCGGCTGCCAGTGCAGGAGACACAGGTTCGATCCACAGTGTGGGAAGATCCCACGGGCTTCAGAGCAGCAGAGCCCATGTGCCAGTCACTGGGCCAGTGTTCCAGAGCCTGGGAACCACGGCTACGGAGGCCCACACGCCCTAGGTGCTCCCCAGCAGGAGAAGCCCCTGCACTTCAGCTGGAGAGGATCCCCACGCGCTGCCGTTAGAGAAAAGCCCAAGCAGCCAGGAAGACCCAGCACAGCCAAAAATAAATATTAATAAATCTTTAAAAAAAGATAAGACGTCAGACTTCCATTGCAGGGGGCGCGTGTTGACTTCCCCGTCGGGGAACTAAGATCCTACATGCTGCATAGCACAGCCGTAAAAGGAAAAAATAAGAAATACATGAATAAGTAAAATCAAGCGATGACCTGGGTGGGCCTAAGCTAAGTCACACGAGTGGCGGCTGGCGTCAGAGGAATTCAGAGAGAGTCAAAAAGCAAGAGATGCGACAGGAGGGCTGAGACAGAGAGGGCCCTGCGGAAGGAGCGGAAAGGCCCCGCCGATGACAGCCAGGGAGGGGGGCCCTCAGCCCCGCAGCCAAGAGGACTGAACTCTGCCAGCCACCTGGACGGGCCCAGAGGTGGCTTCGCCCCAGAGCCTGCAGCAGGGAGCCCCCTGTGACGTCGGCCTGTGGCCCCAAGGAGAGAACGCGTCTGGACCTCAGTCCTTCAGAAACACGAGCCGAAACAACGCGTGCTGTTTGGCCACTAAGTCTGTGGTCACCTGTTGTGTGATGATAGAAAAGCCAAAAATATTTACTATCTGGCCCTTTACAGGAGGCTTCCCCAATAGCTCAGATGGTTAAGAATCTGCCTGCAGTGCAGGAGACCCGAGTTCAATCCTTGGGTCAGGAAGATCCCCTGGAGAAGGGAATGGCTACCCACTCCAGTGTTCTGGCCTGGAGGATCCCATGGACTGAGAAGCCTGGCGAGCAACAGTCCATGGGGTCACAAAGAGTCAGACACGACTGAGCGACTAACACACACACCTTCCCAGAAGAAAACCACTGCCTGAGACGAGCTGCTCAGCCTTGGCCCTGTTGCCTTCTGGGGCCAGCGTGTGCGTTTTCTGTGCTCGAACAAGTCGCCGCAAACGTAGAGGACACCCGGGTGCTGTCCTCTCACGGACGCGCGGCCTCGTAGGAAGGGCCTCCCTGAACAGGGCAGGCCACCGGGAAGAGCCACCCTGGTCGCCTCAGTGACCTCTGAAAGCCCCGCGCCTCTGCCCCAGCCCGGGGGTCAGGAGCCAGCCACGGACCCCACCCCTGCCGAGGGGAGGGCGTGGGCTCTGTCACAGCCCGCCTCACAGGCTCACATTGGATCTTCGCCGTGACACATCCCAGCTTGTCATACTTGCCATCCCGCCCAGCGACCAAGGGGTCGCATCTTGGACGGTGTTTGCCCCTGGGCCACTTTGCAGCGATACGGCAGGATTCAATACTCCTGGGTTCCGTGCCTTCAGGCAGGACCCGAGGGCCTCGTTCACCTTATAGAAGCCCCGTCCCAGCCTTTTCTCCAGGGGTCCTGGATCCTTCCCAGAGGGACTTCCGTGGGTGTTCAGGGCTCCCACTTCCAGTCCCAGGGTGCTCGCTGCTGCTGCTGTGGTCATCGTTTCGAGGCCTGTTCAGTGGAGAGAATTAGGACAGTCATACCTTCTCAGTTATTTTTATTGTAGTAGGATACATACAAAATTCACCATCTTGGGACTTCCCTGGTGGTTCAGTGGTTAGGAATCCACCTTCCGAAGCAGGGGACACGGGTTCGCCCTGAGTCCGCTCACAGATGGAGACGGCTCGGCTGTCCACAGGCCCTTCCCAGCAAAGGCAGAGTGCAGGGTGGGCTCTGGGCCTCCCTGGCCTCCCAGTCTCAGCCAGGCCGGCCGTGTGCCCCTCCGCCCAGCCTGGCCACTGGGCTGCCACACTCAGGCCTTGGAGCCTCGCAGCCCCACAGCCCTCAGAAAACTCCAGCGTGATCCTCGCAGGACCTGGGCCCGGGGTGAGGCTCTCCAGTAACAGGTAACAAGCGGCCCAGCCACCCGGAGCCCCAGCGAAGGAGAGGAGCTTCTGGGGAGCAGGAGGGGCAGCGGGCAGGACCCAGGAAGGAGCGGAAGGACGACGTGAGAGGGTGACCCAGACTCCTGGTCGGGGGACCAGGGGACACCCCTTTCAGCCGTCCTGCTGTTCTCCATGACGGGCTCGGCAGGCCCCCCAAGACAGCCTGCGGAGAAGTCGGCTTGTGTCTGCAGGGAAGGGAGGTCTCCGTCCCAGGAGCTGGGGCCGGGGGCGTGGGCAGGTACGCTGGGAGCTGACCCTCACCCAGAGGCTCCCCCGCCCCCTGGCAGGGTTGCCCCCGGGGGCCACTTTCCCCGCCTCCCTGGTCCACTCAGCAGCAACGCCTGGGACGTCCCTGGTGGCCCAGTGGCTGAGACTCCTCGCTCCCGATGCAGAGGCCCACGTTCGGTCCCTGGTCAGGGAACTGGATCCCACGTGCAGCAACTAAGACCCAGCCCAGCCAAACAATGAGGAAGTGGAAGGCCACATGTAATTTATAAAACAAAAAAACACCAGCTTCTTTGTCGCTCTGCCCTCTCCTCTTCCTGGGGCTCGGCCAGCACTGGGGGGCGGGCAGAGGTCGGGGGCTGCCCCAGAGGCTGAGCTCCGGGCCTCTTCCTGCCCTCTTCCAGAGGTCTGCAGCCTCCTAGGAGGCCGGCCTGGGTGAGCTCCCGCAGTGCGTCCGTGTGTGCGTGTCGGGGTCCCCTCACCTCCGCAGCCCCAGGCGTGCATGCGCAAGCGCTGAGCTGCCGTTGATGGTCTGAATGCTGCCCCCATGTTCACGTGGCGAAGTCTTGACCCCCAGTGCCGCAGACTCTGCGACTATTTGGGGCTGGGCCTTTAAAGAGGGGATTAAGTTAAAATGATGTCACTCGGGTGGGTCCCAACCCAGTGTGACCAGGGTCCTTGTCAGAAGAGGAAGCTTTGCCCCAGGCCTGGGTGACAGTGAGTATGCTTAAAGCTCCAGGCATTTCGGCCACCCAAGCCCACTGCTACAGGTGTGGAAGTGTTTCTGCAAGACACGGGCTTCCCCAGCTTGCGCTGCTGGGCCTTTGGCGGGCTCTGGCACTGGCCCCGGTCCAGGGCACAAGCGTCAGGGCAGGCGCGAGTGGCAACTATAACACGTTGGCGGCTTAAGAGCTTCTCTTGGAGACGGGGCAACGCCCGCCCTCCTCACCACTCCACCGTCCCCAGGCCAAGGGCGCCAGATCAGGGGCAAGGGTGGCCGCTGTCCTGCTCTGAACGTGAGGCAAAGGCAGTGGTGAAGAAGAGGGCAAAGGCCAAACCATCTCTCAGGGAAGGTTCCAGAAGCTGCTGGACACAGGCTTGCCAGCAGCAGCCAGAACTGAGTCATCTTAGCTCGCCTGCTGCAGGGGGTGGGAGGCGGGGCTGGGCGTGGCAAGCCTCCTGAGAGGTTGAATGCCAGGGTCACGTGGTGTGCCCACAAAAGCGAGCGCCCCCTTTGGGGACCAGCACCCCCACCTGTGCCGAGTCCAGGGCAGTGGGACCAGGAAGCGCACAGGCCCCGGGGGTCCTGGGGGAGGTGGCCAGCAGCGGCCCCCGCTCTGAGACCGTCAGCTTCATGTGTCAGCTCAACTGGCCGAGGGAGGCCAGAGAGCTGGGAACATGTGGTCCGGGAGGGGTCGGCCTCTGACGGGGTGGACTCGGGAGACAGATGCCTTTCCCAGCACAGCAGGCGTCATCCAGCCCGTGAGAGCCTGAGGGGGACAGAGGTACCGCGCTCCCTGCTTGAGCAGGGGCGCCCGTCTTCTCCCGCCCTCGGGCGCTGCCCTCCACCTTCTCGGGCACTCAGACATGGCCCCGGTGACACCACACTCCCCGCTTCCCAGTGTCCGGTGGGGCTTCTCCGCCTCCTTGACACTATGAGCCGAGGCCTGCAGTCGGTCACTCCGCAGACCTCCCTGGTAGTCCAGTGGTTAGGACTCCAAGCGTCCACTGCAGGCAGCCCAGGTTCAATCCCCGGACAGGGAACTAAGAGCCTGCAAGCCTTGTGGTGTGATGTGAAAGTTACGTTAGTCGCTCGGTCACGTCCAGGACTCTGGGCAGCCCCATGGACTGTAGCCCTCCAGGCTCCGCTGTCCATGGGATTCTCCAGGCAAGAATACTGGAGTGGGTTGTCATTTCCTCCTCCAGGGGATCTTCCCTACCCAGGGATAGAACCCAGGTCTCCCACACGGCAGGCAGATTCTTTACCGTCTGAGGCACCAGGGGAGCCCCACCAGCCTTGTAGAGCAGCCAGAAGACAAGAACACTCCTGTGTCTCTCTAGCCCATTGCTCCTTCTCTCCAGAGACCCTGACCAGCCCCACGCTTTCTCCTGAACTCGCAGGCCCCCCACTGGGGACGCGGCGGGGTGTCAGACTGAGTGCACACCATTAATCCCCAAGGACGTCACGCCTCTCCTCCTCCGTGTTTTCCCCAAGCAGGGCCTCGGGGTGCCTTGAGGGGCCCCCCCCGGGCACTCCATGCCGCGGAGTGCCTGACTTCCAGCAGACCCCGCGCTCGGGCCCCTCCCCGCGTCTCCCCCAGGGGGGCGCATCTCCCGCCTCCAGGCCTCTTCCCTCCGGCCGCCAGTCCAGGCCCAGGAATCTGCGTTTCCTCAGCTTGGGCCACCCCCCCCACAGGCCGGCGGCCGTTCCTCAGTGTCTTCAGGGGCGCCTGTGACTGGGGGCCACGCTGCGGCCGGCCCACTGGGAAGTGGAGTGCGGGCTTCTTCCTTCCGCTTGCCTGGTCCCCGGGGGCCCTCCTGTGGGCCTGGCCGGGGCTGGGGGCGCTGAGCGGCCGGGACGCCCTGGGCTCTGGACTAGCTGGCCGTGCGACGAACGTGTGCTTCCTGGTCCTGCGTGTCCTTGGCCTCAGGTACCGTTGCCAAGAGACCGCGCAGAACTGAGCGCCGCGTGGCAGGAATGATGGGCAGAGCCCAGGGAAGCGCGGGCGCTGTTGCTGCAACGGCCCGTGACTCGGGCACAGGCTGCCCAGCCTCGCCCCGGCCTCCGGGACTTGCCCTGTGAGCCCCAGGACAGCCCCGTCCAGCCGTGGCCGTTGCTGGCGCTCGGCAGACGCTCAAGCACCAGGGTCCGCGGGACAGTGTGCCCAGCCGTCAGGACTGCCCGCTCCTCGACTGGAGCCCCCCGCCCCTCCAGCTCCAGCTCCCCTCAGCGCTGGGGGCCTTGCGTTCCCTGGCCTCCGAGTTGGAGAGGAATCCCCAGGTGGGGGCACCTGTGGCCCAGTGGAGGGCAGGGCTGTGTCCAGACTCAGGTCAAAGTGAAAGAGAAAATTTTGCTCTCAGGGGCTCCAGGGGCACCTGGCCCACGTGCTGACCTGTCACCGAGACTGACCCCCTGAGACAGCATGTCTCCATGATTGCACTTCTCCCAAAGGGATCCAGCACTGTGTAAACATCTTTTCTGCCTTCTTCCGGTAAGCAATTAAGAAAGAGACAGAGATCCAATTTACAGGGACCTGGAGAATAGAAAGCTTCACTATCTCCCCCATAAAAACAGTCAGACATGCCCAACAATGAGCTTGTAAAACAACACTCTGAGCTTTCCAAAAAATAATAATAGTTTTCATATAATAAAAAAGGGAGGAGGATTCCGGCTTCTGGGAGTGACGGGCTAAACTATCTGATCTCTCCTGATGAGAACAACTGGAGAAAACATCAAAAGATCAAAAAAGAGTTTTGAAGACAATGGGGGCTTAGCCCAACACGAGCATTTCTTTGTCTAAGATTCAGAGAGGATATGAGTGCGGTGGGGGCAGATGTTTGTCCCTTCCGGTAGAGATCAGACATTCCTAAAGACATTGCAACAGCTGAGAGTTGGAGGAACTGAGGGATGTTTTGCATCTCCCACCGCTGGAAGGACAGTGGGTACCCAGGAGACCCGGGTGGGAGGCCAGAGTCCCACGCTCAAGTGGGGAAGGGGAGCTGAAAGCCACCTGCCTCGTAAAGACTGAAACCCACTTCATTCTCAAGTGAATTATAACCACCCTGTCAGCCTGGTCACCTGCCAGGTGCAGGAAGAAACACTCTCTGGAGAGGGATAACATCGTCCAGAGCTCCTTCCATCCCCTGGGATGTTTGTGTAACAAGCCTGGTCCTAAATCAGAAACAAGCAAGCCCAGAAAAGCAGGAGAACCAGAGCAGAGGGGAAAAGAACCAAGAGGAATAGAAACCAAAGGCTCAGGTGCCAGCACCTATCAGGCATCTCTTTAATAAAAACTTGATTATGATGTTTAAGAAATTTAACAACCAGATGGAGGAACTTGGCAGGAAAATTACAAAAAATGCATCGGAAGAAAATTCTAGAATTAGAAATACAAAGACCTCAGTGGTAGTTAGATGGATGCAGTCTGCATTAGGCGCAGCTTAAAAGAGAATTAGTCAAGTGGAAGATAAAATATTTAAAAGAAAGGAACATAAGAGCTCTATGGGAATGTAAATTGATGCAGCCGCTAGGGAAAACAGTACGGATGTTCCTCCGAAAATTAAAACTAGAGCTGCCATATGACCCAGCGGTCCACTTCTGAATATATATCCAAAGGAAATGAAAATGGGACATGGGAGAGGGCTGCAGCCCATGATGACAGCAGCGTTAAGGACAATAGTCAGGAGGTAGAAGCAACCTCGGTGGTGAATGGATAGAGAATTTTACAGAGAAAAGGGGGTGTTTTGTATCCTAATGCAGAATTCAGTGAGTGTATACATTTCTAAAATGAGCTGAACTGCTGTGTTCATTCTAATTCTATCCTGATAAAGTTGATGCAATAATTTCTCATAAACACTGAGAAGAGATGATAGCGCTGGAGAAGATACTACTCCACACACGTACACTGAAAAGTTCTGTTGGAAATCAGCATGGGAGTGGCAGATGATTCTCCTGGATATTGGTCAGATAGCACATCCACATTCCCAGTAACAGGCTGCCCTGATGGCTCAGGGGTAAAGAATCCACCTGCCAATGCAGGAGCCACAGGTTCGATCCCTGTGTCAGAAAGATCCCCTGGAAGAGGAAATGGCAACCCACTCCAGTATTCTTGGCTGGAAAATCCCATGGACAGAGAAGCCTGGCAGGCTGCTGTCCACGGGGTTGCAAAGAGCCAGACACAATTTCACAACTAAACAACACCATTCCCAGTAAACACATGGAAAGGTGCTGATTGGCAGTAGGGAAAAAGTGGTATCAACTACAACAATAAATTATTACACACTCATCAGATTGGGATGACTTAAGTCTGAAAACGCCAGGTGCTGGGAAGGGTGTGGGATCTCAGACAGGCTCACGTGTGGCTGGGAGTGTGTTAATTTGTGCATCCACTTGGAAAAGCTGGTGGCCTTGTTAAAATACCATCTGTGTACATCCAGTTCTGTTAAGTGTTGCTCATTTCATATATATGTGCATTTATGTGTGTATGCATACATATGTGCTACACATACACACATGCATACAGTACTTATACAATATGCATGCATAGACATACATAAAGGCACATAAGTGCACACGTGTATACATGAATGTACATTCACACAAACATGGATGCCCTTTGGTAGACACACATGCCCTTTGGTAGACATGCATACATAATGCGATGCACACACACGCCTATCCATACATGTTCACATGCAACACATGTGCATGTACATACACATTAGTACATGCTTATGCATTCAGGCAAGCAAGACACACATACATGTGTGTGCACACATATGCACGTGTGTACATGCACATGCACTCGTGTACACACACGTGTGTACAAAATATATAAATGCCTGCACATGCACACATGCATCTGGATATGCATGTGTAGTGAATAGATAACCATATGCATGCACATGCGCACTCATATGTGTACGTGTCCATATGTGCATACACACCGTCTACACAACTCACACACCCTACATCCACGGATGCCTGTTTGAGACTCCTTAATACTGTTTGCATCTGTAATCCGTTTCATTGCTGTGGAGTGCTCATTGTACGCATATCCATATTTATTTATCTGTTGTACCATCGGTGGGTTTGATCCCTGACCCAGGAAGACCCCACATGCTGCAGGGCAACTAAACTCGTGTGCCCCAACGACTAAGCCTGTGCTCCGCAAGAGAAGCCAGAGCAACGAGAAGCTGTGAACTGCGACCCGGGAAGGGCGCACGCAGCAACAGAGACCCAACACGGCCAACATAGACAAAAGAATAAGATTATTTTTTAAAAAAGGAAGATCCCATATGCTACAACTAAGAGCTGCTACAGCCAAATAAATAAGCAAAAAATAGTAAACAGAAAACAAAAATAAAAAAGAAGAAGAAATGATGAGTTAATTAACTGGTAAAGATTGAGGTAAAACTAAGCAAATCTTAAAATAATAAATAGCTTATCTGTAGGGATTTTCAAAAAGTGGAAACAGAATATTTGCTGATAACACATCAGGAAGGAGAGAGATTGAGGTTCAAGGCTGCTAGGAGGCTGACTAACAGGAAACATTGTAAAGAACGTATATCGTATTTTAATGCCTTTTAAATTTTACAACAGCCAATTGCACTTTTTTGTGTACAGTTCTGTGAGTTTGGCCAAGAGTTGCATAACCACCACCAAAATCCAGAGATAGGACCATTCTGTCCCCAACATGCTGTGTGCTGTCCAGCCTTCACTCTTTAGCCCCTAGCACCCACTGATCTGGCCTCAGGCTCCAGGTTGGTCACTTCCAGAATTTCCATAGAGCGGCCTACAGCACATGTAGCCTTTTGCATCTGGCTTTTCTCACTGATGCATCTGAGGTTCGTCCTCGGGTCATTAAGTGTTTCTTATATAGTGGGGTGGTCCCCTTGTGCGTATATCTCAGTATACTGATTGCTTCCCACGTTGAAGGGTATCTGGGTGGTTTACAGTATCTCATGACGAAGATGCTGCTGCTGTAAATATTCCCACCCAGGTTGTGTGAGCCTGACCCTCATCTCATCCCAGAGCCTCAGAGTGTCCAGGCCCCTAGGCAGTGTGTGAGAGCTCACGTACTTGGTATTGCGCTTCTTCCAACTGCTTTATTTCAGTTGCTCTCACAGGCGTGCAGGGGTGGGGACTCACCAAGGTTTAACTTGGATCTTCAGGACACCCTGAAGTATCCTGAGCATCCTTTGGTATCTTTGTGGTATTTTTTTAAGCCACGAGAGCTTCCTGGGACCCTGGATACGAATCCGTTGTCGGAGACGCAATCTGCCACAGTTTCTCCAAGTCCACAACAGTTACTTAGTTTACAGACTACACTTTGACTCTCAGACCTGCCTCACTCAAGTTCATGAGGTTTCCCTCCTGTGCTGTCTTTGGAAAGCCTTACACTTCAAAAAGTGTAAAACTTCTGCCACGTTCTACATGTCGGTCTGCGATCACTTTGACTTAATGTTTGTGTGAGTCAAGGTCAGCTGTTGATTTGCTTTGGTTGAAGGTGGTGCCTGGTGTTTCCAGCACCACTGGTTGAAAAGACAGTCCTTTCTCCACTGACTTCCTCTGTGTCTTTGTCAAAACTCAGTCGACTGTCCCTGTGTGGGTCTGGGTCTGCTCTGGACGTGTCCGCCAGCCCACTGCCCTCGGGGCAGCGTGCCCACTGACAGACCCACGTGGCCTCAGTCCCAGGGGCCCTGGAGCGAGTCTGGGCGCCCCTGGTAAGATTCCTCCAACTTTGATCTTTTCACAGTTTATTTTGGCTTTTCTAGCTCCTTTTTCTCTACATGTATTTTAGAGTCCTGCTGATATTTTTACTGGAATTGTCTTAAATCTATAGATGCATTTGAAGAGAACTGACACCTGAACAACTTCCAATTACTGAATACGATGGTTTATCTCTTCACTTAGCTTTCTCATTTCCTTCTGCAGATTTTATCTTCCTTCCTGCCACCGTTTCATAAATGAAACAGGTTCACATCCCTGCTGAGACCTCTAAGTTTAGGAAACCCCAGTATTTTATATGGAGCTGCTAGAAAACCCTATAGCTAGGTAGTATCTGTATTACTCTGACACTCTGCCTTCTGCCCCACAGGGAGGCACTATCTTCAAGGCTGTTTGCTCTACAAGGATCTTAGAAGAATAGCCTAGGACACCCTGATGGCAGAAAGCGAAGAGGAGCTAAAAAGCCTCTTGATGAGAGTGAAAGGGGAGAGTGGAAAAGCTGGCTTAAAATGCAACATTCAAAAAAATTAAGATCATGGCATCCTGTCCCATCACTTCATGGCAAATAGAAGGGGAAAAGGTGGCAGCAGTGACAGACTTTATTTTGGGGGGCTCCAAAATCACCGCAGATGGTGACTGCAGCCGTGAAATCAAAAGACACTTGCTCCTTGGAAGAAAAGCTATGACCAACCCAGACAGCATATTAAAAAGCAGACATTACTTTGCCAACAAAGGTCCGTCTAGTCAAAGCTATGGATTTTCCAACAGTAACGTTTGGATGTGAGAGTTGGACTGCTTTGAAAGCATGCTCAGTCGCTTCTGCTGCTGCTGCTGCGAAGTCGCTTCAGTCGTGTCCGACTCTGTGCAACCCCACGGACTGTAGCCCACCAGGCTCCTCTGTCCATGGAATTCTCCAGGCAAGAATACAGGAGTGGGTTGCTATTTCCTTCTCCAGAAGATCTTCTCAATCCAGGGGTCTCCTGCATTGCAGGCAGATTCTTTACCACTGAGTCACCTGAGAAGCCCTTCAAAGAAGGCTGAATGCCAAAGAGTTGATGCTTTCGAGTTGTGGTGCTGGAGAAGACTCTTGAGAGTCCCTTGGACTGCAAGATCGAACCAATCAAACCTAAAGGAAATCAACCCTGAATACTCGAAGAGCCAACTCATTGGAAAAGACTCTGATGCTGGGAAAGATTGTGGGCAAGAGGAGAAGGGGATGACAGCATGACATTGTTATTCGGCATCACTGACTCAATGGACATGAATTTGAGCAAACTCCAGGAAACAGTGGAAGATAGAGGAGCCTGGCATGCTGCAGTCCCTGGGGTCAAAAAGAGTCGGGCACGACCTAGTGACTGAACAAACAAAAACTGTGCAGAGAACAGGGGTCGGGCATGGGAATCCCCTGGCGGTCCAGTGGTTAGGACTCTGTGCTCTCACTGAAGAGGGCCCAGGTTTGATCCCTGGTTGGGGAACTAAGATCCCACAAGCTGCTTGATGCAGCCAAAAAATGAGAAGAAAAAAAGGGGGGGGGGGGACAACCCATGTAGGGAGTTCTCCCATCACCCTTCTCTCAGAGTCCAGCTCGTGGTGATGTGTATTCTCTCTCCCTTGTTTCCCTTGATTGATTAACTAGAAATTTTATACACTTCTTAATTATTCTCTCATTTTTCTGCCTTTTGTCAACTTCTGCTCTTAGTTTTAGCTCTTCTACTAAAGTTGGCTTTAGTGGTTCTCCTTTTTTTCAGCTTTGCTAGGTGGAAATTTACATACCGAATTTTAAACCTTTTTTCTGGGGCTTCTCTGGTGGCTCAGTGGTAAAGAATCTGCCTGTCAGTGCAGGAGGCGCGGGTTCAATCCCCGATCCAGGAAGATCCCACCTGTTGTGGAGCAAATAAGCCCATGAGCCCCAGCTACTGAGCTTGTGCTCTCGAGCCTGGAGCCCCAGCTACCAACTGCTGGGACCCTGGGGCTCACACTCCACAGCAGGAAACGCCTCCACAATGAGCAGCCAGCACGCTGCAGCTAGAGGGTAGCCTCTGCTCGCCACGCACAGCAGTGAAGACCCAGGACAGCCGCAAATAAATAAAAACAGTTATTTTTTTTTCCAAAAAGCTTGATTTCTTCCATCTTTAAAAATGTCTTTATTGAATTGGTGACCATGTTGCTTACTTTTTTCTTGAAGTTTTATTGAGATAGAATTGTGCACAGCCCTGTATAAGTTTAAGGTATACAGCATAGCTTGATCTACACGTATCATGCAGTTATGACCACAGTAAGTTTAGTGAACATCCATCATCTCATATGGACACAAAATGAAGGAAACATAAACAAATTTTTCCTTGTGATGAGAACTCAGGATTCACGCTCTCAATAACTCTCACGTATTATAACATGCAGCAGAACCAATTATACTAACCATGCTGTATTTACATCCCTGGCAGCTTCTTATCTTAGAACCAGAGGTAGCTCAGGTAGCCACCCATCCGGTCTCTTTCGCTCCGAGTCTGTCCGCCTCTTTCTGAAGTGTGATTCTTACACAATGCAGTGATTCAGTGTTCCATACGTTTCAAAATGATCACGAGATCAGTCGAGCAGCCATCTGTCAGCACACGGAGATATTACATAATTACTGACTACATTCCCTGTCCATTTCATTCTCATGACTCACTGCTTTTGTTTCTTTGTGACTCACTTATTTTGTAGCTGACAGTTCACGCCAGTCCGGTCTCCTTCACCTGTTTCTCCTCTGCCCTCATCCCTACCCCCTCTGGCAACTCTCCGTTCTCTGCGTCTATGACTCTGGTTTCAATCCTGTTTGTTCATCTTGTTTTTGGATCCCACATAGAAGTGGTACAAGGCGGTGTTGGTCTTTCTCTATCTAACTTCACCTAGGGTATTCCCAGAGCACATTTCACTTAGGATGATGCCCTCCACTTCAACCTTGCTGGAAAGTGGCAAGACTTTGGTTTTTCTTTGTGGCCGAGTAATCCTCTATTGTGTGTGTGTGGGAACCTTCATCCATTCATCTACCAATGGACACTTCAGTGACTTCCGTACTTTACTTATGATTAATAATGCTTCAGTCAACTTAGGGGTGCATACATCTTCCCAAATTAGTATCTTCAGATAAATACCCAGGAGAGGAATCGCTGGGCTACATGGCGGCTCTATTTTTAATTTTTTGAGGAATCTCCATACTGTTTTCCATAGTGGCTGTTAGTGGAGCTTCTTGAAACTTGTTTAAATTTTAATTTACTCTTTTTGACTTAATAATACATTCACATGGGTGCAAACTAAAAAGAAGACACAAGAATGAAAGCTCTTTATACCATCCCTGCCACATGGAACTGGCGGTTTTTGTTATCTATAAGGTTTCCGGTGAACAGTAGGCTATTACACCTGGTCTTATGTCCCTGGGTACATTCCAGTGTCTCCTGGTTTATAGTCTATGGGAACTTGAATAGAATTTGTATCCTGCCATTTTGTGAAAGTTGTATGAATTTTAATTATATTGAATTTGTTCACAGTGCTTTTCAGGTCTACTATATCCTTCTAACTTTCTGTCTACTCATTCTATTAATTTTTGAGAGCTTGATATTAAAATTCCAGTTAAAATATTAATTTATACTTAAAAATAATTGTAATACATAGTGGAACTATATTGTGAAATGAAAATATCTCCTGCCATTGTCATAACTTAGGAATGTCACTGCCAGCAGTGATTTCTAGCCTTCAAATGTGAATACAGACTCTCAAAACACGATCCAGCCGATGCTGCCTCCCCTCGTGGTGTTTGCTGAGGAGCTGGGGGAATGCAAGAAGCAAGGTGAACAAGGAACCAGGATTGGTCCCAGATAGTTGAAGTGCATAGGAAAGGAATGAAATCGGTGAGCCCAGAGGTCTGCATCTTCCCATACACAGAATGTTAAATTTCTTAACTTGATACCTGATCTTCGATGTTCAGGCTGCCTGCTCCCTCCGCTGCAAACTTGTATGTAGCCCGACTTGCCCCTGCCTCCTTGGAGCAGTTTCTTCAGAGCCACTGAGATGCTGTCTCCCAGGCTCGGAGCCCTAAACATTCCCACAAAATAAAATCACTCTCTTTTTTTAGGTTGTGATTATATTTTTAAGTGTACAATTTGTTCTGAATTTTCCAAGTCTCCTATAAATGAGTTATCATACTTTCAGCTTTTAAAAAATAAGAAAGAAATTAGCTATTCGCAGTTGATCCTAATGGTTGGGGGATAAAACGTGGTGCCCGGATTTTCCTCTGCAAGAGCCGTCAGTGCCCCCCGGGCCCCCGTCATTCAAGGGCCGATTGTGAATTTTTGCTTCTCTCGGTGTCTCAATTTGTAACATGGAAAAAGCAAAGTCTGACTCCTTGTTGGATCTGTTTCTCTGACTTTAACCTCTGCTTCCCGTTGCTTTTGTTAATAAAATCTCTAAAAGGACGCTGTCTCTATAAGCTATAAGGGTACCCAATGGCCCGCCCAGGGAACCCTGCCCCTCTGTCTGTGAAACTAACGAGCCTTCGTTCAGCTCACAAGGAGACAGTCTGATGCTGCCCACCTGTCAATGACTGCAGGGAGGAAGGAATTACACACGTCCATCCCCTCCTGATGCTGGCCAGGGCAAGCAAATCCAGTGGCCTTTCTGGTGTACTTCCTCACCTGCTCTGCCTCTCTGTTCTATAAAAGAACCTGCCATCCAGGCTTGAATGGGATGGCTATTCTGAGACATTAATCTACCATCTTCTCAGTCAGCTGGCTCTCTGAATAAAGGTGCATTCCTTGCCTCAACTGGCCCGTGGTGTGGTGAGTAGAGTGAGCTTGAACTCTGTAATACATCAGGTTCTTTTTTTAAGTTATTATTTGTAGGAGCTCCTCATACATTGGAGAAATGTGTCTTTGTGATTGATTGCTATTTGTTCAGAGTTTATCAGAAGACTTTGACATGGCCTTTTAGGGTTTGGGGCCTCACTGGTGGCTCAGCCGTAAAGAATCTGCCTGCCAAAGGTGGGGAAGATCCCCTGGAGAAGGAGACGGCAACCCACTCCAGCATTCTTGCCTGGAAAACCCCATTGACAGAGGATCTTTGTGGGCTACAGTCCATGCAGCCGAAAAAGAATCAGACAGGACTTAGCGACAACAGTTAGGGCTTCATCCAATGAAACATTGAAACAAAATGTTTAACTAATTTAAGCTTTTTAATGAAGGTGACCAAATTCAGGGGTTTGGCTTCTGGGTTTAGTGTCATGCTTAGTAATACCTTCCCCACATCAAGATGCTAAAACAACAATAACAGAAGACGATAATGGGGATAATGACCGCTCACTCTCATCTAGTGAGTCATAAGTGCTGGACCATTGTAAGGGTTTAACACCTATTAGCGTGTTTAAGCTACCAGCTCGCTCTCTGCCGTTATTTCACTTTGTAAACAAGGAACAGGAGGCGCAGAGGCTAAGTGGCCCTCGCAGGGTCGCAGCGGTCACGCCCACCTGTCTGGGCCGGGATGGACTCCTGGACGGTCTGGCCTCGGAGCCTCAACTTCATCCGCCCCACTCTGCTCTCACCATCGTCTGCCGGAAGCTTTCACAGTTTCAGCTATTATTGTTAAAATCATGGATCCCTCTGGAATTTAATTGGGGGCGGGGAGATACAGACTCATTCCCCACCCCACCCTGCTCCGGCTGTGAAATAATAGTGCCATGGTTCTTTCCTCTAATACTCCACCATCCCCGTGGTTTGACATTCCACCTTAACACAGCCTCCACCTTTGCTCTGGGCACCTGAGAAGCAGAATATTTGCTGCCATGTCAGTAAACCAAGGATGTCTGAGCTGGTGAGCCCGGAGGAACTCAGGATGAGAAAGCCCCAGAGAGCTGGGATGCGAATCAAAGGAGAGATTTCAGGGAGCCTAGACTCCTGCATCTTCCCACGCAGAGAAAAGCACTGCATTCCTTACCTTGGGATGTCTGATTTTCTTTAATTAACAGCACACTTTTGACATTCAGAATGCCTCTGTTGCAAGACCTCTGTATAACCTGGCTCCCTCTCTCGCCTCCTGGAGAAGTTCTCTCAAGGTCACCTGACATGCTGTCTCCTGGCTTAAGTCCTAAAAATTCCCACCAAATAAAACAACTCTCAACTTTTAGGTTGCGCATATCTTATAAATCGACAACCCTCAGTCCCCAGGGAGCTAATTCAAACTCCGTGACTACACCAGCCCCCAAATGCTGAAGTCCGGCTCAGACCTCTTTCCTGAGGTCTCACAAATCTGGTTTTCTGGTCAACATCACCCCTCGGATGCCTCCCTCCAAACCCTACATGCCCCCAACCACCAAATCTACTCTCCCTTCCCGCATCTCCCAGCTCAGCAAACAGCAGTTCCACTGTTTCAGGTGTTCAGGCCACACACTTGACCTCCCTCCCTCACACCCTCACCTAATCCATTAGCAGGTCTCACGCAAAACACAAAAATGGATTTGGAGCATGAAGGCTCCCGCCAGGGTCCGCGCCATCACTTCGCAGAGATCCAGGAGGAAAGCAGACGCCCAGCGCCTGCAGACCAGCCGACTGTGACGACCGTGACCTGTGTCTCCATTCAGCCTACGTCCTTACTGAACAGCGTTCCAGACACCCTTGACCCATAATGGCTTAAAAAGTAATCACAACCCGAAAGCTGAGAGTTGTTCTGTTCAGTGGGGATTTTTAGGACTGCAAGCCCAGGAGACAGTATCTCAAGTGACACTGAGAGAATTGCTCCGGGGAGACACGGGGAAGAAGGAGGGTTTGTAGAAGTTTTCAATAGACGGCAGGGACTCTGAACACCTGAAGTATTTTTGTGAATTAAAGAAAACCAGATATGTCAAGTTAAGGAATTTAGCACTTTTCTATACAGGGGCATAGAATCTGGGCTCACTGCAATCATTCCTATAACATGCACCAATATTCTGTACTTTCACATCCTGAGTTTCCTTGGGGCTCACCAGTGGTGGCTACAAATGCTGGTGACTGTACCATCCTTCGATTACTAATAGAGCAGGAAATATTCCATTTCTCATGATTAAAACCAGCAGCCAGTAGCAGAGGGAAATTTTTCAAAGCATCTGTAGAAAAATGCATATAGGAGAATAAAGTAAGAATGAGAGTAGGCTTTGTTGCCAAAATATTGGCCCTCTGTGCACTGATGCAGAACAGAAACACAGCAACAGAGTTCTGGAGGAAACAGAAAGAGTGGCTTCGTGTCTTTGCCAGGCCTAGAGGGGACACAGCAGGCTAGCACCTCCGAGACTGGGCCCTCCTCCCTGGGGATCAGGGCGCAGTCTCCCTTTCAGGGTTCATGCTGAGGGGCTGGTGACAAAGATCAAAGCAGTGATGGTCTTGCATTCCTCTGATGGGTTGGTGGTGAGGTCAGTAGGTGGCAGCGTCATTAACCGGCAGGTTCCAATTGGTCTGGGGTCTGCGTGCTTGTGGGCAGCCTGCCACGGTTAATAGTTCACTTCTCCCACCTGGAGGGGGTTTCAGTATCAGCAAAGAGCTCAAAGATATCCCTAGGTGTATCACTTGAGGGGAACCAGGACCTTGCCCCAAAGCGGAACTGTAGTTTTTCTCGCCTGTTTCTCCCTTGACTCACATCTCCTCCCTTCCCTAAATAGCAACTGCTGGAATCTGCCCCTTGGACCTTAGGGAAGGTCATGGAGGCTGCAGGAAGCCTATTTGTAACCAGCGGGATGGGGCGCACAGAAAGTCTTTGTGCCCAGGAGCCCCCCAGGGTCCTGCTCGGAACCATTACCAGAGAAAACGCAACTTGGAATACAGGAGGGCAAGCTCCGGAAGAAGCTCTAGACCTGAATTTCTATATTCAGCAAGAATTCCTTTAAAAATGAAGGCAAAGGAAAGCTCCTTTTTTTTCAGACTTCAAAGAGTTGAAAGGATTAATAACCAGCAGACCCGAACATCAAGAAATTTTCAAAGAAATCCTTCAGACAGGAGGAATGTAGCATCAGATGGAAATCTAATCTACATGAAGCAATGATGTGTACCAGACACGATATACATGGAGGCGGAAAAGATCTTTAAGAGAGAACTGGTTGTTCGAAGGAAAAACTGGAACAATATAATGTAAGGTTTATAATGTGATTTAAGTAAAATGTATGACATTAGCACTAAAGCTGAGTGGAGGCAAGGAGAAGTATGCTATTATAAAGCTCTTATACTGCATATTAAGTAACATAAGATTACTTGGAGGTATATAGAGAAAAATTGAAAATACACAATATAAACCCTGACTTGTCCAGCAAAATAGCAAGACAAAGAATTATCACTAAGAAATAATTGAAGGAAACAAAGTAGATTCAGCAGAAAAAAAGAAAAAAAAAAAAAAAAGAGAAAAAGAAGAATAAAGACCATACGGAACAAATAGAAAACCAATAGCAAGATGATAAACTTAAATTCAACCATATCAATAATCACATTAAATGTAATTAATCTAAAAATATTAATTAGAAAGTAGATATTGTCAGATTACATTAAAAAAGAAAATGAAGACTCGACTATATACTACATATAAGAAACTTGCTTAAAACATAAGACACTAATACATTAAAAGTGAATGAATTAGAGATAAACCCATGTACTTGTGGTCACCTAATCTAAGATCAACAAGGCAAGAATATACAATGGAGAAAAGAGAGTTTCTTCAATGAGTGGTGCTGGAAAGAAGATGTAGTGCATGTATATGGACTACGACTCAGCCATAAAAGGGAATGGAACTGGGCCATCTGTAGAGATGTGGACGGACCTAGAGACTATCACACAGGTAAGTCAGAAAGAAACATGTAAAAGAATGAAAGCAGAACATCGTCTAACACCATACAGAAAGATAAACTCAAAGTGGATTAAAGACTTGAATGTAAGCCCAGTTATTATAAAACTCTTAGAGAAAAACATAGGTAGAACACCCTTTGACATAAATCACAGTAGGATCTTTTTCGACCTACCTCCTAATGCAAACAAAAGCAAAATAAACAAGTAATATCTAATTAAACTTAAAAACTTTTGCAGAGCAAAGGAAACCATAAATAAGATGAAAAGACAATCCTTGGAATGGGGGAAAATATTTGCAAACCAAACAACTGACATAGGATTAACCTCCAAAAGTACAAATGGCTGGTCAGCTCAATATCAAAAAGACAAACCACCCAACCCCAAAATGGGAGGAAGACCCGAACAGACATTTCTCCAAAGAAGACATACAGATGGCCAAGAGGCATATGAAAAGATGCTCAACATCACAAATTATTAGAGAAATGAAAATCAAAACTACAACAAGGTACCACCTCACACCAGTCAGAATGGCTATCATTAAAAATCTATAAACAACAAATGCTGGAGAGGGTGTGGAGCAGAGGGACCCCTCCTACACTGTCAGTGAGAGCGTAGAGTCTCTATGAAGAACACAGTCATGCAGAGGGACCCCTCCTACACTGTCAGTGAGAGCGCAGAGTCTCTATGAAGAACACAGTCATGCAGAGGGACCCCTCCTACACTGTCAGTGAGAGCGCAGAGTCTCTATGAAGAACACAGTCATGCAGAGGGACCCCTCCTACACTGTTAGTGAGAGCGTAGAGTCTCTATGAAGAACACAGTCATGCAGAGGGACCCCTCCTACACTGTCAGTGAGAGCGCAGAGTCTCTATGAAGAACACAGTCATAAAATTGGTACAGTCATTATGGATAACAGTATGGCGGCTCGTTAAAAACTAAAAATAGATCTACCACGTGACCCAGCAATTCCACTCCTGGGTATATACCCGGAGAAAAGCATCGTTCGAAAAGACATATGCACCCTCGTGCGAGTTGCAGCGCCGTTTACAATAGCCAGGACATGGGAGCCATCTAGATGTCCATCAACATAGTAGACAAAGAAGATGCAGTGTGCTAAATGAGAAGGAAATTCAAAGGAAGCGGATATATGTGCGCGTGTCGCTGATTCACTCTGCTGCACAGCGGAAACTAACATGGCGCTGTAAAGCAACTATGCACTCCAGTAAAAATTAATTTAAAAGAAAGAAGATGTAGTGCATGTATATGGACTACGACTCAGCCATAAAAGGGAATGGAACTGGGCCATCTGTAGAGATGTGGACGGACCTAGAGACTATCACACAAGTAAGTCAGAAAGAAACAAAACCAAATATCGTGTATTAACATATATGTGGAGTCTAGGAAAATGGCATAGATTATCTTATTTGCAAAGCAGAAAGAGAGACACGGACCTAGAGAACAAACCTACGGTCACCAAGAGGGCGAAGGGAGAGGAGCTGGGATGAACTGGGAGACTGGGATTGACGTATGTGCACTGGAGTGTGTAAAAGAGGCAACTGACAAGAACCGACTGTACAGCACAGGGAACTCGACCCAGCGCTCCGTGGTGAATGGATTGGAAAGGAGTCCAAGAGGGAGCGGATGCGTGCATGTGTTGATTCACTGATGAACAGCAGAAACTAACTCAAAACTGCGAAGCAACTATACTCCAACGAAAATTAAGTTTTTAAAAAAGTAAAGGAGTGGGAAAGTGTTAGAGCTGTTTGTGTTATCTTAGTACAAAGAACATTTTGAGCAAAGAATATCAGCAGACATAAAAAAGCTCGTTCATAATGATAAAGGGGGTCCATTCATCAAGAGAACAGCATCTTTAATGTGAATGCACTTAATAACAGTGCTTTAAAGTACACAATCCTCTGTCCATGGAATTCTCCAGGCGAGACTATTGGAGTGAGCCATCATTCCCAGTCCATGAAGAAAAATCAGGGCCCTGAAAAATAGACAACTCTGCAAACACTATATCAGGAGATTTGCAACTCTGTCAATGATACAGGTCATGAGTAAGCAGAAATCAGGACGGCTATGAGGATTTGATCACCACTGTTAGCGGAATCAGCATAAAGACGTTTACAGAGTGCTCTACCCACAGAGCAGAATGCACAGCCTCTTCAAATACACACAAAGTGTTTACCAAGAGAGACCATACTGGGGTCCTAAAACAATTTTCATTCAATTTGGTTGTTCTTGCACTTCAGTCCCTAAGTCGTGTCCGACTCTGTGACCCCATGGCCTGCAGCACGCCACGCTCCCCTGTCCTTCACCATCTCCCGGAGCTTCCTCAAACTCACGTCCACTGAGTCAATGATGCCATCCAACCAACTCATCCTCTGTCGTCTCCTTCTCCTCCTGCCCTCAATCTTTCCCAGCATCAGGGTCTTTTCCAGGGAGCTGGCTCCTCACATCAGGTGACAAACTATTGGACTTCAGCTTCAGTCCTTCCAATGAATGTTCAGAGTTGATTTCCTTTAGGATACACTGGTTTGTCAGAATTGTCCAGGATTGAGGCAGGAGGAGAAGGGGACAATAGAGGATGAGGTGGTTGGTTGGCACCAGCAGCTCAATAAACCTGAGTTTGAGCAAACTCTGGGAAATAGTGAAGGACGGGGAAGCTTGGCCTGCTGTAGTCCATGGGGTCACAAAGAGTCAGGCTTCACTGAGTGACTGAACAACAACAAAGATTTGTCACAGCTTTCCTTCCAAGGAGCATCTTTTAATTTCGCGGCTGCAATCACCATCTGCAGTGATTCTGGAGCCCCCCAGAATAAAGTCTCTCACTGTTTCCATTGTTTCCCCATCTGTTTGCCATGAAGTGATGGGACTGGATGCCATGAACTTGGTTTTTTTGAATGTTGAGTTCTAAGCCAGATTTTTCACTCTCCTCTTTCACTTTCATCAAGAGGCTCTTTAGTTACTCTTTGCTTTCTGCCTTTAGGGTGGTGTCATCTGCATATCTGTGGTTATTGATATTTCTCCCAGAAATCTTGACTCCAGGTTGTGCTTCATCCAACCCGGCATTTCGAATGATGTGCTCAGCCTGTAAGTTAAATAAGCAGGTTGACAATATACAGCCTTGACGTACTCCTTTTCCTGTTTGGAACCAGTCCGTTGTTCCATAGGGGTTCTGTTGCTTCTTGACCTGCATACAGGTTTCTCAGGAGACAGGTAAGGAGGTCTGGCACTCCCATCTCTTTAAGAATTTTCCACAGTTTGTTGTGATCCACATAGTCAAAGGCTTTAGCATAGTCAATAAAGTAGATGTTTTTCTGGAACTCTCTTACTTTTTCAATGATCCAACGAATGTTGGCAATTTGATCTCTGGTTCCTCCACCTTTTTCAAATCCAGCTTGAACATCTGGAAGTTCATGGTTCACATACTGTTGAAGCCTGGCTTGAAGGATTTTGAGCACTACCTTGATAGCATGGGAAATGAGTACAATTGTGTGGTAGCTGAGCATTCTTTGGCACTGCCTTTCTTTGGGATTGGAATGAAAACTGACATTTTCAGTCCTGCAGCCACTGCTGAGTTTTCCAAATTTGCTGGCATATTGAGTGCAGCACTTTCACAGCATCAACTTTTAGGATTTGAAACAGTTCAGCTGGAATTCCATCATCTCCACTAGCTTTGTTCATAGTGATACTTCCTAAGGCCCACTTGACTTCACATTCCTGGATGTCTGGCTCTAGTTGAGTGATCACACCATCGTGGTTATCTGAGTTATTGAGAACTTTTTTGTACAGTTTCTCTGTGTATTCTTGTCACTTCTTCTTAATATCTTCTGCTTCTTTTAGGTCCATACCATTTCTGTCCTTTATTAAGCCTATCTTTGCATGAAATATTCCCTTAGTATAGCTAAGATTCTTGAAGAGATCTCTAGTCTTTCCCTTCTGTTGTTTTCTTCTATTTCTTTGCATTGATCACTGAGGAAAGCTTTCTTATCTCTCCTTGCTATTCTTTGTAACTGTGCATTCAAACGGGTATATCATCCCCTTTCTCATTTGCCTTTAGCTTCTCTTCTTTTCTCAGCTATTTGTAAGGCCTCCTCAGACAACCACTTGCCTTCTTGAATTTCTTTTTCTTGGGGATGGTTTTGATCACTGCCTCCTGTACAATGTTATGAACCTCCATCCATAGTTCTTCAGACATTCTGCCTATCAGATCTAATCCCTTGGATCTATCTCTCACTTCCACTGTATAATCACAGGGGATTTGATTTAGGTCATACCTGAATGGCTTAGTGGTTTTTCCCTACTTTCTTCAATTTAAGTCTGAATTTGCAATAAGGAGCTCATGATCTGAGCCACAGTCAGCTCCAGTCTTGTTTTTGCTGACTGTATGGAGCTTCTCCATCTTTGGCTGCAAAGAATATAATCAATCTGATTTTGGTGTTGACCATCTGGTGATGTCCATGTGTAGAGTCTTCTCTTGTGTTGTTGGAGGAGGGTATTTACCATGACTCCATCTTCAACCTACTGTTATAAAAACCCTCCTCAATTTTTCTTGTGTTGAGACATAGTTTTTAAAGGTAGAAGTCTCCCTTTGTTTAGCAAAGCAATAAAGCTGTCCTTTCCTGCTTCATCCAAAACTCTGTCTCTGGAATTTGATTCGGCACCAGCGCGCAGAGCAGGAGCTTCCTGTGACATTAGAAAGGGAGACACTTCTCAAGTCAAAGAGCTAGTTGCTCAGTCGTGGCCAACTCTGTGACCCCATGGACTGTAGCCGGCCAGGTTCCTCTGACCACGGAATTCTCCAGGCAAGAGTCCTGGAGTGGATAGCCATTCTCTTCTTTCAGACTTTTAGATAAAGTTGAAAACAACCAAATTGATGTTATTCACAGAAGATACACGTAAAAAGAAAGCTATATATTGGTTGGAACTGCTTTTGAATACAAATAACAGAAATACCAATGAACAGTGGTTAACAAACGATTTATTTTTCCTGTAAAAGTCTCAATGTATGTGGCTGCTGGTGTTGGAAAAGAACCTGAACAAGAAATATATATATATATAACTAAATTATTTGCTGTACACTTGAAGTGACCACAACATTATAAATTAACAATAGTTCAATTTTTTTTAGAAAATAAGAGAAAAAGAAAAACATGTTAAATTTAAAATAGGTGGAAGAAAAGAAGTAAGAGGGAAAAAGAGTAGAAATCTATGAAGTATGAAACAGAAAATTAATGAAACACAAGCTGATATTTTTTAGAGGATCAAAAAAATTGATAAAACTCGATCTAGACAGATTGATCCAGAAAAGGATAGAAGACACAAATCATCAGGAATATAGGGAATGAGTGGTGGTTACAAGAGATCCTCCAAAAATGAGAAGAATAATAAGGATGTTGCCTGAAAAACTGGGTTTGCCTCATGGTAGATGTTGAGCCAAAATGCACAACCAAGCTAATGGTCGAGAGAAGAAAGGATTCATTATTTAGAGCAAGTAAGGAGAACACCAGTGGCCTTTCCCAAAGCACTGTCTCCCGCCAGAGCCCAAGGCTTGTGTGATTGCAGCCAGGAGGGTCAGAGGAGGTCACCTCCACCCCTTCGGTCCAGTAGGTCTGGAGGCTGAGACTTCAGGCTCATCGTCACCAGTGAAACGGAGCTGAGCTTTTACAATGAATTTTCATCTTTGATGTTGTCACTTCTCTTGCCTGACTACAGTGTGTTCTTTTGTTCCCTTTAGATCATTATTCCTGAGACCCGTTAAAGGGCAAGCCTAGTAGCCAGGCTTAGGCCCCCCAAAATGGCTGCTCTTACCTCAAAAAAGGGGATAAAATGAACAACTTATGCCAACACATTCAACCACTAACCTAAGATATGCAAATGACACCATCTTAGTGGCAGAAAGTGAAGAGGAACTAAAGAGCCTCTTGATGAAGGTGAAAGAGGAGAGTGAAAAGGCTGGCTCAAAACTCAACATTCAAACAACTAAGATCAAAAAAAAAAAAAAAGAAAAGAAAACTAAGATTATGGCATCTGTTCCCATCACTTCATGGCAAATAGATGGGGAAAATGGAAACAGTGACAGACTTTATTTTCTTGGGCTCCAAAATCACTGTGGATGGTGACTGCAGCCACGGAATAAGACGCTTGCTCCCTGGAAGAACAGCTAGGACAAACCTAGACAGTTTATTAAAGAGCAGAGATATCACTTTGCCAACAAATGTCCATCTAGTTAAAGCTATTATTTTTCCATTAGTCACATGCAAATGTGAGAGTTGGACCATATAAAGAAGGCTGAGTTCTGAGGAACTGATGCTTTCAAACTGTGGTGCTGGAGAAGACTCTTGAGAGTCACTTGGACAGCAAGGAGACCAAACCAGTCCATCCTCAAGGAAATCAACCCTGAATATTCACTGGAAGAACAGATGCTGAAGCTGAAGTTACAATACTTGGGTCACCTGATGTGAAGAGACGACTCATTGGAAAAGACTCTGATGCTGGGAAAGACTGAGGGCAAGAGGAAACGGGGACGACAGAGGACGAGATGGTTGGATGGCATCGTCGACTCAATGGACATAAGTTGGAGCAAACTCTGGGAGACAGTGAAGGACAGGGAAGCCTGGAGTGCTGCATCCACGGGGTGGCAAAGAGTCAGTTGTGACTGAGCAGCTGCAGAACACCCAACCATTCAAACACTAAGATGAAATGGACCAACCGCCAAAGCTCACGGAAAGAGGCACATATGGGAACTTCCCCGGTGGTCTGTGGCTAAGACCCCTGTATCCCTGGTCAGGGAACTGGATCCATATGCTGCAACTAGATGATCTCTAATGCCACAACTAAGACCCAGAACAGTCAAATAAATAAATTAAATTAAGATTAAACAAAAAAGAGAGAGACAGACAGACAGATATGCCTCATGGCCCCATATCTGTCAAAGAAATTGAGACTATAGTTTAAAGCCTTCCCTCAAAGAAAATTCAAGGACCAGATGTCTTCACTGCTGGACTCTACCAAACATTGAAAGAAGAAGTAATACTAATTCGACACCAACAGTTCCAGAAAACTGACGAGAAGAAAGCAGTTCCTGGTTTACCCTCTGAGGCCAGCGTTGCCCTGACACCACAACCCAGCAAGCATATCAGAAGAAAAGAGCAACAGACGGTGAACATGAGGGAAAGGCCTCAATGAAAGATTACAAATCAAATGCCAAAATGTATAAACGGATAGTATATTATGACCAAGTGGGGTATATCCCAGGAATGCCAGGTAGTTTAAGCATTTGAAGATCAGTGGGTTTAGTTCAGCATGTCAACAGACCAACAAGAAAAACCATGCAATTCTCCAAGAGTGCACAAAAAGCATTTCACAAAATCCAACTTCCATGCATAGGAAAGCTTCCCAAAAACAGAATAAAAGGGAATTTCCACCACAGAATTGTGGAATTTCCATAAGAGGCATCTATGGAAACTCACAAAGAATTCCCTGGTGGTCCAGGACTCAGCGCTTTCACTGTGGTGGCCCAGGTTCAATACCTCATCTGGGAAGTAAAATCCCTCAAGTCCCAAGGCCCCAAAACAACAGCAACAAAGACGTACAGCTAACATCATCCTTAGTGTGCAAAGCTGAATGGTTCCTCCTGTGGTCAGGAGGAGGGTGAGCCTGCCCACACACACCACCACTGATCCATGGGGCCTGGAGCTTCAGCTGGTGAGGTGAGGGAGAGGAGAAAAGTGCATTCAGATTGGGAAGGAATTAAAGCTGAATTGATCAGGGGAAGACGTGAACATCTTTGTAGAAATCCTACAAGAGTTACTAGGACTTCTGTGAGAATTTAGCAGGATCTTAGAACAGAAAGTCAAAAATCAGCTGTGTCTCTGTGCACCATTGTTGTTGTGTTATTTAGCCTCTAAGTCGCATCTAACTCCTTGCAATCTCTTAGGCTGCAGCACGCCAGGATTTCCTGTCCTTCACCACCTCCCAGAGTTTGCTCAAATTCATGTCCATTGAGTCAGTGAGGCCATCCATCCATCTCATTCTCTGTCATCCCCTTCTTCTCCTGCTTTCAGTCTTTTCCAGCATCAAAGTCTTTTCCAATGAGTCGGCTCTTCACATCAGGTGGCCAAAGAATTGAAGCATCAACTTCAGCATCAGTCCTTCCAATGAGCATTCAGGGTTGGTTTCCTTTAGGATTGACTTGTTTGACCTCCTTGCAGTCCAAGAGACTCTCAGGAGTCTTCTCCAAACCACAGTTTGAAAGCATCAATTCTTGGGCACTCAGTCTTACCTATGGTCCAACTCTCACATCCATATGTGACTACTGGAAAATCCGTAGCTTTGGCTGTATGGACTTTTGTCAGCAAATGGATGTCTCTGCTTTTTTTCTATCTAGGTTTGTCCTAGCTTTCCTTCCAAGGAGCTGGCGTCTTTTAATTTCATGGCTGCATTCATCATCTGCAGTGATTTTGGAGCCCAGGAAAATAAAATCTGTCACCGTTTCCCCTTTCTCCCTATCTATTGGCCATGAAATGATCTGTGCACTGGTGCCAAATCAAATCCTAGAGACAGAGTTTTGGACGAAGTAGAAAAGGATAGCTTTACTGCTTTGCGAGACAAAGGGAGACACACCAGCTTCTGCCTCGAAAGACTATGTCTCAACCCCAAAGAACTTGGTGAAGGTTTTTATAACAGTGGGTCAAAGGTGGGGTCTAAAAAGATCAGGGTGTGAACTGGGCTTGCACTCCCCTGTGACTGCAGCCATGAAATTAAAAGCCGTTTCCTCCTTGGAAGAAAAGCTATGGCAAACCTAGACAGAGTATTAAAGAGCAGAGACATCTCTTTGCTGACAAAAGGCTGCATAGTGAAAGCTATGGTTTTTACAGTAGTCATGTATGGATGTGAGTTGGACCATAAAGAAGGCTGAGCCCCGAAGAACTGATGCTTTCTATGTGTGGTGCTGGCAAAGATTCTTGAGAGTCCCTTGGACTTTGAGGAGATCAAACCAGTCAATCCTGAAAAATCAACCTTGAATACTCACTGAAAGGACTGATGATGAAGCTGAAGCTCTAATGCTTTGGCCATCTGATACAAAGAGCTGACTCACTGGACGAGACAGTTGGATGGCATCACCAACTCGACAGACAGGAGTTTGAGTAAACCCTGGTAGATAGTGAGGGACAGGGAAGCCTGCAGACCATGTCCAGAGTCAGACACGACTTAGCAACTGAACAAACTCATCTCTTCTCAGGTGGTCAGTCTCCTAATCTTGATGACCTTCTCTTCTCCCTTTTATCCTGCCTCATTTGGTTTCATGGCTGCTTCTCCCTCAAATAGCAACTGTTAAATCTGCACTTGGAACTCAGGGAAGGTAGGTCATGGAGACTGGAGTCTTGCCCACAAGCACTAGGGGACAGAAAGGCCTCTCTGCCTGGGAGCCCCACAGGGCCCCATTCAGATTCATTTCCACTCACTAACAATGAACACTTGGAAGTCAAAGGGGTTTGGCCGAGTGTTTTATTTTGTTTTATTTTTGGCTGCCCCGCAGAGCACATGGGGTCTTAGTTCCCCAATCAGGGTCTGAACCTGTGCCGCCTACATTGGAAGGGCAGGACACTGGACCACCAGGGAAGTCCCCAAAACTGAAGTTTCAGAAAACCATTTACAAGAGAATATAAATAGTAAATATTTAGATTATAATTTGACAAGAGGACCAAGACTTGAACTCTGAAACTATAAAATATTTAAGAGAAATTATAAAAAACAACAGAGATATACAGTATCCATGAATAGAAAAAAAAAAAAAAAACAAGTGAAATAAGTGTTTTTCCCCAAATGATCTACAGATTCAACCCAATTTGAGTCAAAACTCCAGGAGAATATTTTTTGTAGAAATTGACAAGCTTATTCCAAAATTCATATGAAAATGCAAAAGAGAAAAGATGACTAAAATGATTCTGAAAAACAGCACTGATGTGCAGCTTGCCCTACGGGATTTATTATAAAACTTCAGTAAAGGCCAAACGTGCATGATGTTGGAATAAAAATAGACACATAGGTAGATGGATTGGATTAATGCCCAAAACCAAACCCAGTCACACACTGCTAAGAAGGCCATTCAGTAGAGAATATGGATTATATGCCTTTTAAACAAAGGGTGTTGGAACAACTAGGTCGCCATAAGATAGACAAGAAACCTTACCTCACATTGTAGACAAAAATTAATTCATGGACCTAATATAAGACAGAAAGTGGTAAAGTTGCAGGAAAAAAAGCATAGGTGAAAATCTTACTGACCTCAAGGTTAGCAAAGATTTATTAAATAAAACATGTTAAAAAGAGCACAAGAGGAACAAAAACCAATAAAATTGACATTAATTTTTTTTAAACATCTCTTTGAAAGATACTGTTCAAGAAATGAACAGACAAGTCACAGGCATGAGGAAAAAAAACTTACAATGCATATAGCTTTTTGCAGAAACACAAAGACTTGTGTCCAGAATAGATAGAGAAGTCTTTCTGCTCAATAATAAGACACACTAGGAAAACAGGGCAGAGACGTGAGTGAGCACTTCACAAAGAAGAAGTGCTCAGTGAGCACGTGAAACGACGCCCTGGTTCCTAAGTCACTGGGGAGACACAAGCTAGAGCCGCACGAGCAAGCGGCAGACACCCATCTGAACAGTTAAGATGGAGACTGCCAGCCACAAGAAGGGCTGGTGAGGCTGCGGGGCCCTGGGGCTCCTTGTGCTGGGCCAGTGGCAGTGGAGAATGAAAGGAGTGCTTTGCAAACACCATTTGAACACATCTTTAAAAATTACCCACTCCAAGCATTTGACACAGCCATCCCACTACCGGATATTTACTCAGGACCAAAAGCAGGCGTGCCCACAAATGTTCCAGCAGCGTTAGGTGGCATGGTCCTCAGCGGGAATCCACCACGTGTCCGCCAACACTTACCCAGAAGGACAGCACACTTATTATAGGAGCGACTGATGCTAAGTCACTTCAGTCCTGTCTGACTCTGTGCGCCCCTGAGTACTGTAGCCCACCAGGATCCTCTGTCCATGGGATTCTCCAGGCAAGAATACTGGTGTGAGTTGCTATTTCCTTCTCCAGGGGACCCCCCCGACCCAGGAACTGAACCCACATCACTTATGTACCCTGCACTGGCAGGCAGGTTCTTTGCCACTAGGGATACCTGGGGAACCCCTATTATAGGAGAGTACACGTCAGCAAAAAGCAGGAACCCTCCTGCACTGTTGGTGGGAATGGAAGCTGGTGCAGTCTCTGTGGAGAAAGTATAGATGTTCCGCAAAAAACTGAAAATAGAATCACCATATGATCATCAATCCCACTCCTGGTGGTGGACATGGACAAAATGCTTATCTGAAAAGATATATGTTCACACCCCAGTGTTCACGGCAGCACTATTCATAACAGTCAAGACTCAGAAACAACTTAAACGTCCATCAGCAAAAGAATGTATCCAGAATATGTGATATATGTACCACAGAGGACTACTCAGATATAAAAAAGAATGAAATAATGCCATTTGCAGCAACATGGATACGAATAGAGATTATCACACTGAGTGAAGCAAGTCAGAAAGAGAAAGGCAAATACATGATCTATTATATATGACAAATATATAATATATAATATCGCTTATATGTGGAATCTAAAAAAATGATACAAATGAACTTATTCATAGGACAGAAACAGACTCACAGACATAGAAA